>NC_137127.1:36081873-36681873 GCF_949319135.1 Squalius cephalus | reverse complement strand
GCGTTGCAGGAAGAGCGAATTGGTCAGCCAGCCGCTAGTGTCGCTGTAGAGCAAGTTACCCGTACTAACTTTACACAGACGCCGACATCTACCTCTTCCTGTTTACGGAGTCAGAGCGAGGAGATTCAAGAAAATCTTCATGCTTAAAAGCAGATGTGTGGGAGCACTTTGGGTTTAAAAAGAAGAAGGAAAGCGATGACTTAGACAAAAGCATCGCGGTTTGCAAGCTGTGTGACACAAACGTGAAATACTCTGGAAATACCACCAACCTACGAGCCCACCTAAAACGTCACCACCCGGACAAGGTAATGCTAACGGATGACCCCAAGAAGCTGCGGCCGCTTGACCCAAAACAAACCATGCTGGACATCGATGGCGGTTGTTCCCACAAGTTTCCATCTGCTTCACCAAGGTTGCAGAAAATTACAGAGTCCATTGCCTACTTTATTTGTCAGGATTTGAGACTGTATTTGGTGGTGGAAAACGCCGGCTTTAGGCGCATGGTGAACGCGATGGAGCCCCGCTATCCTATTCCAATCCGCGAACACCTCACCAAGGTTTGCATTCCCAGGCTGTACGCTCAGACAAGGGCACACGTCAAAGCCTCTCTGGCCAGCGCGGAGAGAGTTGCCCTGACGTGCGACGGCTGGACCTTGCGCACAACTGAAGCATATGTCACCATCACGGCCCACTTTATCAACAAGGAATGGGAGCTTGTTACGTATGTTTTACAAACCAGGGACATGCCCGAGAGCCAGACCGGACACAACCTGGCAGAACATCTGAGAAAGGCCCTCGCTGAGTGGGGAATCACAGAAAAGGATCCAGTAATCGTCACTGGCAATGCGTCAAATATGACAATCGCAGCTGAGAAGGCAGCATTCACACTTCATGTCAAATGCTATGCTCACACACTAAATCTGGCTCCACAACGTGCCCTCAAAATCACAGCAGTCGCACGCCTGCTGGGAAGGGTGAGACGCATTGTGAATTTCTTCAGACGGAGCACCACAGTGTCACGGTTCATGAATCCGCTGTGTCATTCTGGTGTGTTTGTGTGTGTGTCTGTGTGGGCTTGGTTACCCAATCCCGTGTTGATTATCTGCGCCAGCTGTAATCAATCCCCGTTCCCTTTATATGTTCAGTAATCTTCATCTCATGTTGTCAGATCGTTGTGGCTTCCCCGGTGTCGTGTCCTGTTCCTGTGTGGCTCTCTCTCGTCTCCTCATGTGTATTACCTGTCTTTGTGGATCCTCATCGCTGTTCTTCACTCTGTCTGGATTGTTTATTTTTCCTGCTTCCTGAGCACACCGATCACCGCACGCCATCTCCGGGTTGCCCATCAAAGTCCCTGCGTCACCTCTCCATCTGAGTGTT
This sequence comes from Squalius cephalus, assembly GCF_949319135.1. Lineage (NCBI taxonomy): Eukaryota > Metazoa > Chordata > Actinopteri > Cypriniformes > Leuciscidae > Squalius > Squalius cephalus. The sequence goes on along the minus strand of NC_137127.1, from coordinate 36,680,496 downwards.
TGTTTCCCCGACCTGTGTGTTAATCTGACCAGCTTTAATAAACGCCTTTTACTTGTATTTGTATCCGTCTCTGTTTCATAACACACAGCCAACCACATGCTGAAAGAGAAACAGAGGCTTCTACGACTACCAGAGCACAAACTGATGACGGATGTGGTTACCAGTTTAGTGTGTGGTTATTTTTCAATAGTTTATTTTGTTTTTTATTACTAATTTGTTTTGTAATTTATGTAAAGCAGCATTCTGTGCATCCATGCTGTGAAGTGTGAAGGGCGCTATAGGTCTATAAATAAAGTATATTTCTTTTATTTAACTACAGGTGGAATAGTGCGCATGACATGTTGGAAAGATTCCTGGAGCAACAACCGGCCATCTGCGCAGCCCTGCTCTCGAGTGAAGTCAGGAAGACCAAGAAGGATCTGTGCACACTGACTGAGTCAGACGTGACAACAGCTGAAGAAGTAGTCAGCGCGCTGAAGCCCATGAAGGAGGCTACACAGTATATGTCCAAGGAGAAGACCCCCACACTGTCAGTCGTCGCACCCCTTCAGGACACACTGATCAACGGACTGAAACCGATCGAAGGTGAATCTGCAGTCATAAAAGAGATGAAGGCTGCCATGACTGGGGATCTTCAGAAGAGGTACATTGACCTCAAGGCAACTCTCCATGTATGTTCAGCGATGGATCCAATATTCAAAAGTCTTCTCTTCCTGACTGAAAATGAAAGACAGGAAGTTTATGATGGACTGATTGTAGAGGCTGCAAGACTGAGCATGCAGCCATCAGAGGTAAGGTACCTCCTTGTACCCTATCCACCATCTCCTGGTGAGAGTAAGCATAGGGCTAAATAATGCATTAATTCATAATCAATATTTATGATCTTTGATTATTCTGATTATCCCATACTTTCAATATTCGTTCATTACGGACCTAGTGTCGCTTTGAGACGTCACGTCGCGACTGCGCGCTCACGATCACAAACTAGCCAGTCCTGAAATAGTCAGAGGGTGCAGTGCAAGTATTTTACCCTATGCAGCCGCTCACTGCAGACCCATAGGTGTAATTTTTTATAATATTTGCAGCGTACAACATGCTAAGTCAGGAGATAGTCAGAAATCAGGAGGTCTTCCTAAGATGTGCTTCATGCTCCATTCATAGTGCCTTCAGTTTGATCTATCCTGGACACATTAATCTACTAAAATGAATGATTTCTAGAACTTCAGAATAAATCAAGATGTAACATTTATTTGTCAGGTAAAAATGTATCATGCCAATTACAGAAGTAAATGATTAAAAACCAATTCAGAAAATATATGACATAGTTTACTCAAAGATGACTCTAAAAGTAAGTAATGTTTTCCTGACAAAGACACAGTAATGTGTCAGGGCTTTCCAACAGGAAAGCACTGAAACATCACTATGGGGGATGATCCTGGTAAAGAGTCCCAAAGATTGCTCTGTCCCCTCACCTTAAATACCAGACCAGAACAACAGGGGTTATACAAATGTTGTTTAGAGTTGTTTGGGCCAATCCATGTACCCACAGGGGGGTAGCACCTGGTTTCAGGAGATATCGTAAAGAGGAGATACAGGATTCTCCTAAGTTCTCAATCTTTCTCATTAAACCAATGACTGCAATGAAATTAAGACCATTTTACCAATCGCACTGAGACACTTAAAATGATACCAAACATGAAAAGGAAAAGCAACACATTCACAAGATACACCATATGCGATATATAGACATTCTTAATTTAACTTTCAGTGACTTGAGGAGGGAGAAGAGGAGGGAGAGGGGGGATGAGTTGAAGTCAAACAAAGGGACAAGGAGATAAGTTTGGGCAGGACAAGGTTCTGTGCTCTGTCTTTGCTATCTGCTGTCCAGGGTGCATTTTATGGCTTTATTGCAGGGTGCGTTTTGTTTTAGCAGGAAAATCAGTCCTTACACAGCAAATGCTCGTGCTGATGATGAGGGGATGGCATCTAAAGAAGACGCTGTTGATGAAGGAGAGCAATTCATGGAAGGAGAGAGCAGTCAAGGTCAGTATCACCCATTGTTATCCAGTGAAACTGTTATGTCTTTGTAAGAACGCAAACAAAACAGAGCTAACTTTTCAACATCCTTTACTCAGACTCACCTTTCTTCACCCCACGGTACACGCATATGCATTCAGATCTGCTAGTGCCACCCACAGGACAAGTGGTGACACGACAGAAAAGCATTGAGTTGTCTGAACCTCTGTGTAGGAATTATGGAATGTGCTTAACTATAAGTAGTGCTTTTTTGTTTTTATTGTTTATTTATTTGAAGGTCAGTGTTCTCCACCCAGGAATCCAAGGCCGTCTTGTCCACTGGCTGCCCTTCTTGGTGAACGATACGGTGGTGGTGCAGCACGACCCAAGAGCCAAGGAGCAGATGACCCGCTACAAGGAGGCAGATCTCCTGGAAGTGAAAGAAGATCCTCTGGTCTGGTGGAAGGAGCACCAGTATCAGTATCCACTCTTGTCACAACTTGCTAAAAGGTACCTCTGTGTCCCTGGAGAGGGTCTTTTCCACAGCTGCACTTCTCCCAGAGGACGTTGATCAGATTCTATTCCTGAACAAAAATCTGAAGACAATGTAGATCACTTGGTCTGCAGTTATGTGCACAGGAGAGTTTCTGTTTAGTGTTCACTTAAGGCCTTAAGCTACTCTGCTAAGATGGGTACAATTTTAAGTTGGCTTAAATGTTGCTCCTATGGACTTGAATTATTGGCTGCCATGGTTAATTTTTCTTTTCTGCTGGCTAGACTGGCTACCTCACATACTTGTAGGTCTACAGGCCTTAAACTACTCGGCTAAGACGGGTTTAAGTTAAATGTTTAAAGGGCACCTATTATGACATTTAAAATGTTCCTAATGTTGTTTTGGGAGTCCCCAACAACAGTTTTACATGCATGCAATGACAAAAAACACTTTTGTTGTCGTATAATATGCATTTATTTTTACCTGATTTGCTCACCGACTCCCAAATGATTCGTTCAACGACTCATTTTTCCAAACCCCTCCTTTGCGTGACGCTAATCTGCGGTGATTGGTCAGATGACCCAGTCAGTTGTGATCAGTATAACGTTACTCTGTGCAGAAAAAGTTTGCTTTTGTGTCGCACTTCAGAACACAGCAGGCTTGTTCGACTTCATGCAGCTTGCGTGTTTATTCGAACACCTTTAGTTCCTCTAAAGCTCACAAATCCATTTTTTATAACAGTAAACACTCTTTTCATGTAGTTGCGATGTTATATTGTGTCATGTTTATCAAATTATAACTGATTAAAAAACATAGACTCCACTTCATTGATAGTAGCTTATGTTGAACTTTATTCTTGTTCAAACAGACGCTGTATGAAGCAATACATAAATTATTGAATGAAAATGTCTCTGAAACATCTGTGTATTATTAGGCAAATATTGCATTTATTTCACTTCAGCTGTGGTAAAGTATGCAAACACCACGTGAGCGGTCACTACGGGAACCAGAAAGTGTCCGACTTCACGTCTCCGTTTGCAGCTCCTCCCCGCCTGCACGCGGCTACTCTCACCGATCGGTTACATCCATAGACAGTATATAAACGGTTACATCCAGCCGTACATCCAAAATTCCATAATAGGTGCCCTGTAAATGTTCTTCTTAGTGACTTGAATTATTGGATGTTTTGGAGAAGCCATGGTACTATGTTTATTTACCTGGTGGCTAGACTGGCTACCTCATATGTTCAGTGTCAAGCTAAAAAAGCTGTCAGAGAAACTGTTCAGAACAGGCCACTTGCTGCACTTTTTAACTCTCCATTGTTAATTGCAATACTGCACTTTATTTACTTTTCAAAGGCTTGTAAGCTACAGTTTGCACTGTTTCAATAAATGGAACTAATTTTCTCAACACATCTTTGATTAATTTTGTCTAGCATTTGCAAGCTGTAGACTTGTAGACAAGCTGTCCAGTCAGAGACATATATTGTGTAATTGATGTTTTTAGTTTTCAGTTCAATTAACCCTTTCGCACGTACGATCACACCGGTGTGATCAGCCTAGGCTGGTCCCTGGAGCGTACGATCACACCGGTGTGATTAGAACGGTCAGCGCATCACATGATCAACTGCTAAATTAAAATGTGCTTTCGCGCGTTGGCTGGCGCCGAGTCAGAGACAGGCGCGCTCAGAGCTGTCATATATCACAACTTTTCAGTGTTTTCAATCACATAATGTTTATTTTAGGTTTCAGACATATAAGTACTAAAAAAACAATACATTTAGAGTTTGTAAAATACACACTGATGTCAAAGGAAGAGGCAATAATAATTCTTTCCATTATAATTAAACACGTTTTATTCATATCAGATACACATTGTGTACTGTAACTTTAAAGTTTACTCTATTCTTCTCCCAGTTCACCAGCCACTTACTTTTATGAATTTCGGGAGAAGTGGATGAATTCACGTGTTGTAAATCCAACAGATCCGATTCTCTGAACTGCGTCTGCGGCACAAACTAAGATGGTGGCGCCCTTCGCGCATACAGCTCAACTAACGTGATCTTTATAAAGGTGTTTAAACAACAAAACACTTCCACTTGCATATATTTGACAATCGGAATATCAGATATTTCATGCCATATCTAACAAATTTGTGAATATTTTGAATAAAAAAGGAAAAATGACATAAAAGCAGATCATCATTCATTCAGCTCTGTTGTTGCTGCGGTGTGTCACGTGACAAGCAATGACGCGTCACCATGGAAACCATAAAGTGACACGTTCTAAATAATGGTCGCCTTGAAAAACTCACGCTTGGGGGTCAACCAGAATATTTTAAACTTACGTGTGAAAGGGTTAATTCAATCCAAGTAAATGGAACACTCACAAGATGTCACCAAAATCACTCTGTCCCCTTTAAATCTTTCAGAAAATGATGTAAGTGTATCGAATTCTATCGAATCGTATCGTTGGCTGAATATTGTGATATATATCGTATCGTGAGCTGAATATCGTGTATCATATCGTATCGTGAGATTAGTGTATCGCTACAGCCCTAATGGCCAGATTATGATAGTGCACCTTATGGGGTGGGCGCTGTAATCTCACACATTATGGACAATGGTGAAGAGCGCCCCATAGCATTCACATCCCGCACATTAACTGAGGCAGAAAAAAGGTATGCTCAAATTGAACGGGAAGCATTGTCCATCATCTATGGTAGAGGTGCCCAATCCTGCTCCTGCCGACTGACTGTCCTGCACAGTTCATCTTCAACCCTAATCAAATACACCTGCCTTTAACCCTCTGGGGTTGGTTTTATTGTTGCATATGGATTTTCTTCACATAGTAGCACAATAGACTTAAATTACCCATAGTCATTTATGGTCATACAGAAAAAAAAAAAATATGAAAAAAGAATATGTTAGATGTCTACTTTTGTATGTGTCCACTTACAATCAAAACAAAACATTGTGCTCTTGTAAAATAAAGAAAATAAACAGGGTGTGCTTTCTGCCTCTCCGTCTCAGTGAACTTTTTTTTCTTGAGCAGGTCTATAAACTGAAATAAAACTCAAATACTAATACTAAATAGCAAATACTTGTCACACATTTATGAGCAATATAACTTTAAAAAACATTTATGTGTGTACTTTTAAATGATCTGATTCAAAACAAAAACAAATATTCTCTAAGTAATTTGTATAAAACCAACAAGATGTTCAGTTTCTCGAGCGCTTGCTCCGTTTTAATGTGACCACAACCACGTGCGCAAAAAATATTGACATGCAAATCGTCCACGTGAAGGAACGCGTAATCGGCTTCATCACCTCAAAACAAAGCACCAAACATCATTCCTCTGCTTTTCGTCGACTTTGGAAGACACGCTGTGAGCTTACATTGGATTTACCTCAGAAGAACGCTATTTGAAGACAAGAAAGATTTTAAGGTAAGAAATGTATTCTGAATAATATTAGTTAGAGTGTTATTGTTGCATAAACTTCACATTGTAGTTGAACTGTTGCTAGACTAAAATGTATGAAATCAATGGAAACATGTTGAAATATGAACTATAGACAGGCAGGCAACCTTTCAATGCGAAATTTATATACATGTACGACACAAGGATGTTTTTATGTTCGATAATAAAACAAAGCATGATATACAATTAGGCTAGTATGAGTGTTTACTCCAATATGGTGAATATTATAATGTTTAGAACCGTGTTTACTGTTAAATACTGTGTTTGTGGATATCTGCTCAAACGTAGATATGTATCATGTGGTAACAATAATGTTTCATAGTTTGGAGCGGCTCGATCGCTTCACTAAATGTTCTCTGCACCCTCTGCTGCACCCTCTGTGAGTTTGAGTCACTCGCACTGTACGTTTGAAAAGCAAAACGCGCCAAACATTAGGTTTCATGTTTTTACTCCAATCTCATTTCATAACGTCATAATGAAAGGAAACATTTGAAGTAACATATGATAATCCATATATTTTTCTCTAGTGTAGTGTACTGAAGTGTTCCGTTTTAACTATTTATAGGCCGCATGCAATAGGCTATTTTTATTATTATTTTATGCAGCACTGCACATATATGCCTACAAGGCACAACAAATCTGGCGTTCATTTTATATATACTGTATATAAAATTGTAATTTTTAAATCGCAATTTTAACCAGAAAAATCAAAAATGTATTCCCAAAATTGTGTAGCTCTGTAGTTTCTCTTGATATCAACATGTTCACAGTTGTTTTTTTTTTTTGTTTTTTTTTTTTACAGAAACCAGATGCCACTGATGAGTCCTGCTGACTTAAACATTCACATGAGATTCTGTACATAAACATGGTAAAATCAATTAAAAATCAAACACCATGGAAATGACAGATATGTACTATGTTTCAGGAATGGCACAAAGGTGTGTGACTGTTCAAGTCTCTGTCTTTAGATCAGTGATCAATAATGTGCTTTTTTGTCCTTTGTTGTGTATCTTTGGATTATGTTGTGTTGTAAATAAATACAAACAATAAAAAAGCCATTCTTTTTTAAATCTCTACTCATTCTTTGTTCTGTTCTGGTCCCCACCTGATATGGCCATTATGGGAGGGTTTTTGTCTTTCTCAGGTGTGAAACACATCAATATTCATGATGAGTCATGCCTCCTCGCATGACGCTTTCTTACACAAAACATACCTTACAAATTTTAAATCAATATATTGTTTTATTTGAATGAGTACACAGGATGATGTTCACATAGATTTGAAGCAAACATTCTAGGCTACGTGATACAATTTTCAAAAGTCTTGTGAAGAAATAATCAGCATGGGTTTCATGACCTTATTTCAGTGACAATTTTGTGGGTTTTTTTCACAAACCACGCATAAACGTCATTATCTCAAAACTACAAACTTTTACATACATGCTGCTTACATATTTTTGTAGCAGAGTTTGTGCTGAATACAGGGTAATCAGACTTTAGCCATGAAAATGTCACAAGTAACAGAAATAAGCACAAATGTCAGAGCATGTCAGAACACCTCCAGGACCCAGAAAACACATCAGACCTCAGAGGGTTAATTTTCAAGTGATCCTTAAGTCCTTAATTGTTTGTTTCAGGTTTGTTTGATTAGGGTTAGAGGTGAACTATGCAGGACAGTCATTCAGCAGGAACAGGATTGGGCACCTCTGATCTATGGGGTAAAACATTTCCATAAATATATTTATGGATGGAAGTTCACACTCATAACTGACCACAAGCCTCTGCTGGCAATCCTTGGACCAAAGGCAGCAATACCAACCTTGGCAGCTCTTCGAATGCAGCGTTGGGCATTAGTGCTGATGTCTTATAATTATGTTTATGTAATTATGTGGCATCCCTTCATCCGTGGAGATGGCCTGAGCGGCCATAGCAGAGGATCCACATTGATTTCGCAGAAAAAGATAAGCAGTTTTTCCTAGTAGTGATCGACAGCCATTCAAAATGGTTAGAGGTTGTGCCTATGTCATCAATCACCTCCTCGCTCATCACTGACGCACTTCGAGGATTGTTTGCATCTTATGGGTTACCGGAGGAGGTGGTCTCTGATAATGGGCTGCAGCTTGTGTCTGCTGAGTTCACAGATTTCCTGAGAGGGAATGAATAAAACATACACGAGTTCCTGCCTACCATCCGGCCTCAAACGGTGCTGCAGAAAGAGCTGTTCACATACTGAAACAGTCACTCCTGAAAGGTGTTTGAGAAATTATTTCTTGATAATGTACCGTAGTAAACCTCATACGGTCACAGGAAAGACACCAGCGGAGCTGTTCCTCAAGCGTAACATCCGAATACACTTTTCACTGTTAAAGCCTGATCTAGCTAAGTATGTTCAAGAAAAACAACAGGAACAAAAGAAACAGCATGATCAGAGGAAAATAGTCCTAAGAGCCTTTGTGGAGGACGAACCGGTAAGAGTTCGAAATTTCAGAGGACAGGAGAAATGGTTGAGCGCATTTGTGATCGAACGAAAGAGTCCTGTAAGTTACCTCATGCAGGAGGGTCAGAGAAGGCACACTGTGCATGTGGACCATATGTTACCAAGAAACTCTGCAGAAGGATCTCCCTTGCATGGTGTGTTAGATTTCCCGAATCCAGCTGTCACTGATGATTGCAGTGGACCATTGAGCTTTCCTTTGGTCAGAGACAGTTCTATGCCAATCATTGAGCCTGAGATCACTGGAAACACAGAGAACTTCACTGTGCAAGATCCATTGAGTACAACACCCTCAGTGAAAGCTGTTCGCAGATACCCACAGAGCGTTCATACTGTTCCCAAAAGGCTGGATTTATAAGTATTTTACTATTATATGTTTGGTGCTATTGTTTTGATGTTAAAGGAACAGGTTATTGTAATGTTGTGAAATATTGTTACCTGAATAACTGCCGACAGGTCTCACTCTCACTCTCACTCACGTTCCAGCTACTGTCTCGCGACGCTAGTGTTGCCAAGTCTGCGGTCCAAAAAAAGCTGTCCAATGAGTTGGTTATGGACAAGGGGCCACAATTCACGTCGGCTGCGTTCACGACCTTTCTGCAAGAAAGAGGCATTGTGGCAGTCCGCACGGCTGTGTATCATCCAGCGGCGAATGGTGCCATAGAACGCTTTAACAGAGTTCTTAAGGACTGTGTGCAGTTGTCTATAGTACAATCTAAGCCATGGAAGCGTACTGTCCACATGCCACCACAGGAGTTTCACCTTTTGAATTGCTCCATGGACAGAAGATGAGAACAAAACTGAACGTTACCCTTCATTCCCCTGCCAGCACTCTCCAGCCAGCGGCTGTTCGCAAGCGAGTTGTTCTTAAGCAATCTCAGATGAAGCGCTACACTGACGCAAAACCTGCCGCACAACTGGTTATCCTCAAAAAGGGGGACAGAGTGCGGGTGCGCAAGCCCTTTCATGTGCCAAAGGGACACTGCAAATTTTCTGACCCCCATTGAAATTGAGAAACAAGTGGGTCCGAATACCTACTTACTAGAGGATGTAAGGAAATGGCATTCTTCACAATTGGCACAAGCTGTTCAGTGGCCTGATCCTGCACCTGAGCTTGCGGAGTAATCTGTATCCATCTGTAATAAAACTTTCCGCGGGCCGAGGAACGTCTGCAATAATGTGCAAACCTCCCTCATGGCTCAAAGATTTCAAGACGTAAATGTATAGTTATACATTGCATATACGTTCTGTTGCCTGTTATAATTAATATAAGCTTGTGTTTGTGCTCAAGCAATATTTTGTTCAGGAAATTGTAAAGAAAAAAAAGTAATGTTCAAATAATTGTACTTCCTTGGGTCCATTGTTTAATTGCTTGGTATGAAAAAAAATGTTATTGTTATTTCATTGTAATTAGTGGTAAGATGATGGTGGAGATGAAAATGTATTGCGTATTGGGGGGATGTTGTGTCTACATAGACTGTTATTACAAGAACTCTAGCTGCTGTGTTTGGACCAACTGGACTTTGTTTATTAAGTGTGCAGGGCAACCAACCAGTAGAGAATTACAATAATCTAGCCTTGAGGTTATGAACCCATGAACTAACTGTTCTGCATTTTTCATTGAAAGCATATGTCGTAATTTAGATATATTTTTAAGATGGAAGAATGCGGTTTTACAGATGCTAGAAACGTGGCTTTCAAATGAAAGATTGGTAACAAAGAGCACACCCAGGTTCATAACCGATGACAAAGACTTGACAGAGCAGCCATCAATTTTGTTAGACAGTATTCTGGGTTAATACGTGCAGAGTTTTTTTGCCCAATAATCAGAAACTCTAGGAAAATACTAGTCATCCAAATTTTTATATCAGCTATGCATTCTGTTAATTTTGTGAATTGGTGCGTGAATCGGGGCACGAATAAATATAGAGCTGAGTATCATCAGCATAACAGTGAAAACTAATTCCATGCTTTCTAATGATATCTCCCAAGGGTAGCATGTACAGAGTGAACCGCAACGGTCCTAGTACTGAGCCTTGTGGTACTCCATATTGAACTTTTGATTGATATGACATCTCTTCATTTACTGGCTGCTACAAACTGGTAACAGTCAGATAAGTATGATTTAAACCATGCTAGTGCAATTCCACTAATGCCAACATAATTTTCGAGTCCATTCAAAAGAATGTGGTCGATGGTATCAAATGCAGCACTAAGATCCAGTAACACAAATGGAGAGATACAACCACGATCGGATGATAAGAGCAAATCACCAAGTTGCGTTTTTTTTAATAACAGGTTTAATAATAGCCAGCTTAAAAGTTTTTGGTACATATCCTAGTGACAAAGATGAATTAATGATATTAAGAAGAGGATCTACCTCTGGAAGCATCTCTTTCAATAGCTTAGTCGGTAAAGGGTCTAACATGTTGTTGATTTAGATGATTTAATGAGTTTAGACAATTCTTCCTCTCCTATAACAATGAATGAATGAAATTTTTACTCAGGGAGACTACAATGCACTGTCTGATGTGACACTGTAGTAGACGGTTGCATAATTATAATTTTCTCTCTAATATTATTAATCTTGTAAGTAAAGAAGTTCATAAAGTTATTACTGCTGTGCTGTTTGGAAACGTCCGGTGTTGAAGCTTCCCAGCCAGCACAAGGCTGACCTTCAACGTTGAAATATGGTTGAAATAATGTCAGTTGTTGTTTCAACGTTGAAACAACATATATAACGTTTAGGCCTAATGCTAAATGGTTGAAAAAGTTGAACAAAAACACTTCTAAATCAACGTTGAAATTTTTACAAGATCTGGGGCCTGTTTCAGAAAGGAGGTTCAGTGAAAACTCTGAGTATGTTAACCCTGAAATGAGGGAAACTCTGGGTTTTCTGTTTCAGAATGGGAGATATGTCAAACCTGAGAAAGCAGAGTAAGTCAAGCCTGTTGACTGGCTTATGACAATGACAATGTTGACAATGAATAACATACTGTTCTTCCAGTTTCACCTATGGAAGCTTTAGCTAAGTTCTGCCAGGAAGACTCAATCACTACGTCATTACTACCTTCATCTCTATCCAATCACGTCTTTATACTTTCTGTATAAAAGATGGTACTTACTCATGTTTGAGTTCGCAGATGCCGACGCGACATCAATTGCTCGCGTTCACTGCTGAACCAACCATGTCTAACGATACCCCAATCGTCTGACTCAGACTCTGATGACGAGTTTGTTCCGCCCTCTCCTCTTCCAACACGGCGCAGCACGCGCCTCCAATGCCGTGACTCGCTATGGGCAGCGTGGTCTACGGAGGACATTTACAGTACTCTGGAATCAGCCGGCATTCCCATCAGCCAAGGTCAATCCAGAGAGGATCTTCTTCTTCTCGCCCAAAATACTCTGGGCAATCCACCGGAGTCCGTCACTAATATCGCGACTCCTTCAGCGCCCGGCCATTCAAAGCAAGCCGGCAGAAAGAAAACAGCTAAATCTTCGTCACCATATCCCGGTAAAAGAACCACGCCGCATGTGCGGGCACCAGTTCATCCGGACATCACCGAGCCTGACGGATTTAATTCTCAACTTCTCCAAGCGGTCCAAAGCCTCTCCCGAACTGTCAAAGGGCTCGAATCGAGGATGTCAAAGTTCGAACACTCCGCCGCTATCTCCAACGATCAGAATCCGGCAATCAACTTCGCAGTAACTCCCCAATTTCGTCCTTCTGCCAGCGGATTAAGCGATCCTCCGAGTTTTGCTTCTACCTCTTCAGCTCCGTCAACTTTTCTCCAACCTGCTCAGACTCCATTTCAAGACGTTTCCGCTCCACCTGAAAATTCATCATTTAACCTTTCGACAGCAGCCCCTGCCCAGCTATTCGGTAGGCGTTTTGTTTCTCCAGCCGCTGCTACGGTGTCTCCTCACATCAGAACAAACATCATTCAAGGTAAAGATTTAAACCTTGCTTCACTTTTGCTTCCTTCGCCTGCGGCTGACAGGAAGGTGGTTGACTGCGGTGACGTGGCAGTCCTGTTAAAAACTTCCGATCCCAGATTACAACGGAATCTGACATTCGCAGAATTCGTTATTGCTTTCAGCATATTTAGAGACGTTCTGTGTCAGGTTTTCCCAGATCGAAGGGAAGAGCTGGATTTGTACCTAGCCATGATGGCAGATTTCAATCAACGATACGGCGGTACATTATTCTACGAATACCATAAATCATTCTCCGCCAAATCAGCTTCCTTCATTTCGCTTTTCAATTCCAGACTGGACTGGTCCGTGACTGATACCGAACTGCTCGTCCGTCATTTCGGCGGCGCAAAAATGCTGGCTTGTAACATTTGTAGCGCTCACGGACACTCGGCGTCTTTCTGCCCCAAAGCTTTCGCCAGCCAAGAACCGCGCGCTGTCCAAGGTGCTGATCACGTAAGGCCTGCATACGACAGAAAGAATCGCTTCATCTCAGAAAACAAAGGCAACTTCATTTGTAACAATTTTAATGAATCTGTCTGTTCTTTCTCTCAATGTAAATATGAACACATCTGCAGTTTCTGCAAGGATCCGCACCCGAAATCGGTCTGCCCACGCCGGTACAAACCTCCAATCCGAGGAAAAGCCCCAATCCGGAAAAAATTCTGAAAAGCCATCCTTCTACTCCAATTAATGTTCCTAAACTCTCTAGCTACCTCTCTTCTCACCCCGATCCGACTTTTGTCGACTATCTAATCACCGGTCTGTCTCAAGGGTTTCGGGTGGGCATCCTTTCCAATCTCACCACCTCTTTCATAGCAAAAAATTTGCAATCTGCTATTACTGAACCAGAAGTGGTTTCCAATCTGCTAGAGAAAGAGATAAATAAAGGTTATGTCATTGGCCCTTTTGCTTCCCCTCCTTTTTCGCCTTTTCGCATTAATTCCATTGGCGTCGCAACACGGAAATACTCCGGTAAAAAACGTCTTATCTTCGACATGTCATCCCCTCATTCTGATTACACAGCGAGCGTAAACGAATGCATACCTCTAGCACCTTTCTCTCTACATTACGCCTCGGTCGACAATGCCATCCATCTAATCAAGATAGCTGGTCAAGGTGCTTGGCTAGCTAAAGCAGATATCACTGATGCTTTTAAAACCATGCCAATCCACCCCTCTGACTGGCCACTTTTCGGCGTTAAATGGGATTCCAAATTTTATTTTGCCGTAAGACTAACTTTCGGGTGCAGAAGTAGCCCTCACATTTTTAATAGCCTTTCTGAAGCGATGTGCTGGATCTTGCTGAACGTCAGCAAGCTTCCTTTCGTTCTTCATTTGCTCGATGACTTTCTGTTAATCGATTTTCCATCTCCGCAATCTTCAATTTTGGACATACTTAAACTTATCTTTAGTGACGTCGGCATTCCTCTCTCCGCGGAAAAAACTTCGGGACCCTCTACTTCATTAGAATTTCTAGGGATTTCTCTGGACTCAAATCTAATGCAAGCTTCTCTTCCCCCCGATAAACTTTCAAGAATTAGGTCTTTCTTGGAATCTTTTCCCTCCCTGCATTTCATTTCAAAGCGCGATTTGCTTTCGCTACTTGGACACCTAAATTTCGCCATGAGAATCATACCGCAAGGCAGGGCTTTCATCTCACGTCTGTTAACTCTGGCCCATTCCGCAGAAAAACTAAGCGATCAGATTCAACTAGACGAAGGCTGTTTGTCTGACATTAAATTCTGGAAAAGATTGCTTAACGATTGGAACGGCATTTCTTTCTTCTACAACGACGAGTTCGAATCATCGTTTCAACTCCAATTATTCACTGACGCGGCCCCTTCCATCGGCTTCGGGGGGTTCTTTCAAGGACAATGGTTCGCAGAAAAATGGCCTAATGACTTTCCTAAAACAGCATCCGACTTCGTTTCATCCGCGCTTTACGAGCTATATCCTATAGCCGTTGCCAGTGTTATCTGGGGCCCACAGTGGTCACGCAAACGTATTACGATGCTCTGCGATAATGAAGCCACAGTCGCCATCATTAATAAAGGTAGATCATCTTGCAATACGATCATGCCTTTTTTGAGACGGTTAATTTGGCAATCTGTCGTTTTTAATTTCATCATTAAAGCTGAACACATACCCGGCCGCTGTAATGTTATCGCTGATTCTCTCTCTCGTTTTCGATTTCAGACTTTCAGACAGCTGTGCCCATCAGCCAGCCCAGATCCTGCAACCTGCCCTCCCTTAGCAGACATGATACTAAACTAAACGACCTGCTTACGTCAGTGAAACATTACATTTCTAAAGGCGTTGCTCCCTCTACACTTAAAGCCTATACGTCGGCATGGTCTGCTTTTCTTATGTTTTGCTTCTCCTTCCAAATTTCCGTTTTTCCTATTCTTATTTCGACCGTTTGCTCCTTTCTCGTCTTTAATTTTGAAAATCGCAATCTTAAAATCTCTTCTATTCGCAGACTCCTCGCTGGCATCCAATTCTACGCGAAATATTATAATCCTAATTTCCAAAGCCTCTTTTCTGAACCATCCGTTCGTTTACTGCTTAAGGGGTTAGCCAAATCTTCCAACAAAATAACAGACAAACGCCTGCCAATTACCCTGCCTTTATTGCGTAGACTAATCACTTCCGTCCGCAATGGCCTTTTTTCTTCATACCTTAACATCCTTCTAGAGGCAGTGTTTATATCTGCCTTCTATGGGTTTATGCGTCCAGGGGAATTTACTTCAGAATCTAATAAATTCGATCCAGCCCACGGCATTTCCTTTTCTGATTTACGCTTCGGACCTAAATTCTTCACACTCTTTCTTAAGCATTCTAAAACTGATGCTCAAGGTTCCGGCGTCACTTTAACACTGTCAAAACTCGATAATAATTTCTGTCCCTTCACAGCTATGGTTAAATTTCTTAAAATCCGGCCTAGAACTCCTAAATACGCACCTTTATTTATATTACCGAATGGAGCACCCCTTTCCAAAGCTTGTTTCAGAACTCACTTAACCACTGTTATCAAAAGCTGCAGCCTATCCCCCTCCCTCTATACTGGCCATTCATTCAGGATCGGGGCAGCTACCACAGCAGCTGAACGAGGAATCTCAACGTCAGCTATTAAGATCATGGGTAGATGGTCTTCTTCAGCATTTGAATCATACATCAGACCCGATTCAAAAACCATCCTTGAAGCCCAGCAAGCACTCCAATAACAAATCAGGTAAATTCTATACAATACTGGTGGTGGTGTTACGATAATGGCTTGCGTGGCCTCGCTCCATGCGTTAGCCATCATGCTAGGTCTAACGTGGCTATATCTGTGTGGTCTATCGAGGCCCGTATATGTCGGCCTATCGTGGCTATATCTGTGTGGTCTATCGAGGCCTGTGTAAGTCCGGCCTATCGTGGCTATATCTGTGTGGTCTATCGAGGCCTGTATATGTCGGCCTATCGTGGCTATATCTGTGTGGTCTATCGAGGCCTGTGTAAGTCCGGCCTATCGTGGCTATATCTGTGTGGTCTATCGAGGCCCGTATATGTCCGGCCTATCGTGGCTATATCTGTGCGGTCTATCGAGGCCTGTATATGTCCGGCCTATTGTGGCTATATCTGTGTGGTCTATCGAGGCCTGTATATGTCCGGCCTATCGTGGCCATGTCTGTGTGGTCTATCGAGGCCTGTATATGTCCGGCCTATCGTGGCCATGTCTGTGTGGTCTATCGAGGCCTGTATATGTCCGGCCTATCGTGGCTATATCTGTGTGGTCTATCGAGGCCTGTATATGTCCGGCCTATCGTGGCTATATCTGTGTGGTCTATCGAGGCCTGTATATGTCTGGCCTAACATGGCTATATCTGCGTGGTCTATCAAGGCTGTTTACGTTCGATAATAATAAAAAAAAAAAATAAAAAAAAAATGTAAATAAATAAATAAATAAATTAAATAAATAAATAAATTAAAAAAAAAAAAAAAAAAAATAAAAAAAATAAAAAAAATAATAATTTCATCTAACGTACATCATACTGACTATGGTAACTCCTTCCTATCTTTCAGGAACATCAGGATTCACGACTGGTGCGTATACTTTTCATCTACCAATTTTGGGGGTCGGCTGGCCCCGTCCTGGTGGATCTTAATCCACCTACTTTTGGGGGTCGGCTGCGCCCCTGCCTTCGTCTTCAGGCAGGAGATGCAGATCCGCTACCCTCGGATTACGAACTATGGACGGGGCCTACGCCAAAGAACTTTACAATGCTTGCTGGGCTGCCAATAAAAATATGCTTGTTACATCACTTTATCTTCCGAGTCTTTCTGGTAGAAATGGAAGCTTTAGCTAAGTTCTGCCAGGAAGACTCAATCACTACGTCATTACTACCTTCATCTCTATCCAATCACGTCTTTATACTTTCTGTATAAAAGATGGTACTTACTCATGTTTGAGTTCGCAGATGCCGACGCGACATCAACCTCCACCCTCCCCACCACCACCAGGATGGTCCTGTCTATACCTTCTAGGGGGTCGGCTGCGCCCCTGCCTTCGTCTTCAGGCAGGAGATGCAGATCCGCTACCCTCGGATTATGAACTATGGACGGGGCCTACGGCAAAAACTTTACAATGCTTGCTGGGCTGCCAATAAAAATATGCTTGTTACATCACTTTATCTTCCGAGTCTTTCTGGTAGAACTGATATTATAACAGTTGGGTAAGTTACTCTAAAATAGTTATTAATTACTAACTACAAATGACATATTTAACTGTGTAATTAGATTAATGTAATAATGAATCTTTATAAAGTATTGGTCTACTTATTACTAATTACTAAATCCCATATCAACCAACCACTTGAACAATACAAGTAGAGACAAGAAACTGCACTTTTAATGCTTTCAAATAAACAATATACAATTGCATGAATTATTCTTGAATTGACCAAAGTGTGTAGAGGAAGAAGGTTACATTAAAAATATACCTTTTAAAAATGTATGTTAAATATACAGAATTGTTCTATAGTCTAATGCAATTACATCAGATTTTACTTTAAATTACAGAAGAATTAAGATTAATCCCTTTAATTAAATTACAGTATTTAGATTAACGTTACTTGGTAATTAATTACACCCATCAATGTACCAACAGTAATTAAAATGTAAACCATTGACTCAAGCAACTATTTTCTCCCTAGCTAACTCTCTGTCCTTCGCTACTGCAGCCGATATTTAACAAATAATAATAATATGTGTTCGTACTCTCCATATGCTTTCAGAAGCACATTCAGTTCTGCTGGTGAAAAATATAAACTAATAAAGTTGAGTAATACCTCTTTTTGTCTGGCGCTGTTGCCATGGTGACTCATAATATCTGCGCTCCATTGATAATGGCTTTTTATAGTTGTGGTGCACACGCTTAACTCAGAGTCAGTCAACTCAGAGTTGATTGAACTAACTCATTTCAGCTGTTCTGTAACCGAAAACTCAGAGTTTCCCATCTCAGGGTAAGTCAACTCAGAGTTCAAGTTTTAACTCAGGGTTGGTTGAACCTCCTTATTGAAACAGGCCCCTGGTTGAAACAATGTAATGTTTTCAACAACATACAACAGAAATATCTGCCTTTTAAAGTCATCAATTAGCTTGTAATGATGATATTTTGATCATAACAGCTCTTCAATGTATAGACCCCTTTTCAGTTAGTAAACATGGTGACTTTTTTTGTGGGCGGAGCTTAGGTGGAGGCAGAACGATCCCTCTGGCCGCTTCACTAACGTTAGTTTGCGAGTTTTGTTAGCTTGTTTTTTAACAGTGACTGGAGAAAATCCGATTTTGTCTTAATGTGCAAGGTCACTCACTGTCCAGGACCGCGATTGTTATTTGCAAAAGTTAATTTTAACGGACGGAACCAGATTGGCTGACCCGTACACGCTCAGTGAATGGATGGACGATCTGACAAGATTAACGTTAACGCTACCTCCGGTTGAGTGGCCTGACTTCTACACCTACCTGATAGAGAAACTGAGGGTAAAGAGAAACTGAGGGCATATAAATATTTAGATGCCTATAACTATGTGCTGAATGGTCATGTAAAGACGTGTGGTACGATCCGCAGTTCTGCCTAGCCAGCACCAAGAAGACGACAATGTAAAGAGTGACATTACGGTGCAATTTTAATAATATGAATATTTTCTAGAAATAAAAATTCCAGATACAGCATACTCATTTTTCATCGATTCTTGCACCCAACAACACAACAAGATGACATTTAATAATAAAAATAATAATTTAAGTTCCTTATTATGTAGCCGAATCTGTGCTGGTTTGTATTGGCTGCCTCCAGTTTTCCCTTTGTTTTGCCTCCAGCTAGCGCCGTGACGTAATTGTGACGTCGGCGCAAAAGGGGTCTATATGTTAAAATATAATTATTATCATTATTAACAATAATAGTTTCACTCTCAAGAGAGCAGGGCAGCAGAAACTTTTTGCCTTATGTGATTTTGTGTGGATTTACAATTTTGTCTGCTTGCCTTTGACCAATTAATTAAATAATACAGACTGCAAATACAACTTAATACACTGTGCACATTTCGCTATGTTAACTCGCTGAGTGAGACTATTGTTATTGGTTGTTTCACTGTTTTACTTTGAGCATGATTGGTTGATCTGTCTGTCTTCCAGGAAACTGTCCAATGACAATGTGCGCTATTTTAAGTTTGAAAATACGTCTGTTACTGTCGGCCGGTGTGTGAGCAGCTGCTGCTTGCATTGATTACTCGGTCAGACCTGGATTATTTTATATCTGCCTGTTAAATTCTTATTTTGAACGAATTTGAGTTGACATGTCAATGAAGAACAAGAGCTGGAACAGAGGAACGTGGTCTGTAAAAATACTGGCGATATCAGGTAAGAAAACATTTTTCAGTCCTTAACAGTCTAATGTTTAAGGACACGTGTAACGGTCATAGGCCTACTGCAACCTGCATAAGATAAATAAGTTACCTCTGTGAGTGTTTTTGTACTGCTTCACCATAAATGTGGCTGCAGGTAAACATATATGATGGTTTGATTTTGGTGTACCAATTGGCTTTTTTTGTGCTTCCCTTGCTATGATACACATTTTTCTGATGGGATTGCCATGCTTTAAGTGTGTTTACATTTTTAATCATATAATAACTAACAGTCTCAAATGACATTACTTTGTTCATGTTATGTGAATGTGTTATAATGGCAAACGTTTGTACAATTTAAATCAATTTTAAGACTGTTTAAAGGAATGGTAAAAAAAAATGACTTTTCAGTGAATTATTTCTTCTTTCCCCCTTCAGATTCACCATCCAGCTGATTACTGGCAATTTGGTGGAGAATTTTTCTTTAGCTGCTACATTGCACTATCACTTCTGGTACGGATTCATTGCCCTTTTGTGATATGTTTTGATTTGATTTGACTTAATTTAATAAAAATGTACTTAATTTTATTTAATTAGTACAATGTATAGTTAGGATTCTGAATTAAAACAGTGTAATGTTTCTCCACAGATATTATCAGAAATATACGGAGCCCCCAGGGCTAAGGCGAAAATTGTTGAAAACAATATAAACCTGCATTGAAAGATATAAGCTAAAGAACAACAGACCACAACCCTCTCAGCTCACCACAATTTGTTGATTTCTTCGTCTGTTTCAAAGATGAAATCATGACCTTATGATGATAGTAACCGTAACTGACACATGGGGTAATATTACATTTTTTTTTTATTCCACCTTGGTGTTCTGAAGAACTGCTTGTGAATAAATGGTTGATATAGTAAATTTACATCTGAATACATCAAATATGTATTTTAGAATGGATAGTGTTGTATACTTTGTTTTCTACCCGACTGTAATTGAACTGTAAAGTGAAAATCTTGTACATGACTTATTTTGTATTCAGTTTTCAGGGTTTTTGCTTTTATTTATACAGGATAGTACAGACAGTGGACAGAAGTGAAGAGGGAGCAAGAGGAAGCTATCGGAAAGGACCTCGAGCTGGGACTCTGTTGGAGCACTGCACAAGCTGTGATGGGTACGTTTAGGCTTAGGGGAACAAGGCTGTCGCATTTTATTGAGAATTTAAAAACTTTTTTTTTTTTACTATACATTTTAAATATTAAATGTTGTATTTAATTCAAGGTTTACTGTAATTTAACAAAAACTGTCTTTATTCCATTTAGATTTGTACTTCAACAGGTTTTTAACATTACTTCGAAAACGCTGCAAGTTAAAGTCTGAGATGGTTTTTCATCTGTTTTAGAAAGTATTTTTAGACTTGTTTTGTTTTCCAAAATAAAACTTGTTTAACCACCAGATCCTCCTGTCACTCCTAAAGACAAAGGGCATCTCGGGAACCGCACTCCAATGGTTCAAGTCATACCTCTCAGGTAGGTCCTTTAGGGTGTTGTGGAGGGGAAAGGTGTCTACGTTGCAACACCTAGCTACTGGGGTGGCTCATTGTTTGGACCACTTCTCTTCTCCATCTACATGACATCACTAGGATCTGTCATTAAACATGGCTTTTCCTATCACTGATGACACACAGCTCTACTTCTCATTTCAGCCGGATGATCCGACGATAGCTGCTCGCATCTCAGTCTGCCTGACAGACATTTCTGGCTGAGCACACGTCACTCCTCTCCTCACAAAATTGCACTGATTGCCAGTTGCCGCTTGCATCAAATTCAAGTCACTGATGTTTGCCTACAGAACAACAACTGGCTCTGCTCCCTTTCACCTAAACTCATTACTCCAGACTTGCGTGCCATCCAGAAACTTGCGCTCTGCAAGTGAACATCTCATGGTGCTATCTCAAAGAGGCACAAAATCTCTTTCTTGGACCTTTACCTTGACTGTTCCCTGTTGGTGGAATGATCTGCCCAACTCAACTCGAGCTGCTGAGTCCGTAACCATTTTCAAGAAATGGCTGAAGACGCATCTTTTTCGGCAACACTTGATCCATTAATACTAACACCTTCTCTTCTCTTCTATATCTATTTTTTTTTAAATTTTTTTTTACATGCACTGCATTTGACTAAACTGGGAAGGGTCATAGCACTTGCATATTGTTGCCCTATTGTTTGTTTAACTGCTTCTATTGTTCTCCTCATTTGTAAGTCGCTTTGGATAAAAGCATCTGCTAAATGATTAAATGTAATTGTAAGACGTAAGAAGAGCCAGTGGGTTCTGTGAAGTAAAACTTTCAAAGGGAAAGTTTTATGATCCTTTGTCTTGAGCATGGTATTTTGCATATGTAACGATGAGTAATACAAACATTCAAGGATTGATACAGTTAAACACTATAAAAGAACGTATGATCACATAGGGAAATTGGACACATGATTGTACATGTCTCAAGTGACTATACAACTGAGTAGGAAAAGAGTACATTATTTAATAGTCAGGGATGTACAGTAGTGGAGGCTAAACACACGTAAACGCCGTTTGCGCACCTCCCAAAATTCGGAAATAGCGTTTACCCACCTCCAAAGTGAGTTTACCCATCTCCAAAGTGCGTTTATCCACCTCTAAATTGTGTTTATTCACCTCTAAATTGTGTTTATTCACCTCTAAATTTCACGTTATTTGAGCGGACTTTGCTTTTCCAGTGCATGATCGCCGATCGGTACATGATTCGAGCATTTGGGCCGTTAACGACAGAGCAGAAAGAACGCGCAACGCAAACATGGAGCGGAACATTGAGCAGAGAGCGCAGCGCGCCGACACACACACACACACACACACACACGGAACAAAGAGAACGGCACACACACGGAGCAGAAAAGACACGCTTGTGAAGTTACTAAACAAGCTGCGTGAGAATGAAACCTGATCGCCGAACACGGAGGGGCGGGACGGCATATTTTCGGCCTTTTCAATAGCAGCCGCAACAGGAGATCATTAAAACGAGGCAAAAAAAGTTTTTTTTAAAATTTTTATTTCATTACAGGCAGCTGGTTTAATGTAGGGAGCATGTTGAAACCCAAATGTACAAGAGATTCAGAGGGAATCAAGCCTGCACCAGGTTAAAGACTTTTCCCTCTACAGGGAAACACTGATCCACATTTTTATGACATATTATAGACCAAACAACTAATCGATTAATCGAAAATATATTCAACAGATTAATCGACTATGAAAATAATCCCAAATCCCTAATCATTATGTACAAGTGCATTGCATTGGAAGCCCTGGATATATGCCTCCCTCTCTATCTCTCTTAAATATTTTTGTTCTCTCTGTTTTGTCATTTAGTAAACTTGATAGATTTCTACCATATTATTCCTTCTTGAGTCTTCTCTTTAGCAAGAACTTAGATTAATGTATGAATTGAATAGTGATTGTGTGACCTATGATGAGGGAACAGCCAGTGATACCCTTGGTAGTACCATCAAATGATAGCCTATAGCGATGTCATCAGGATACACATACACCGGTAGGCAGTTGCCCACATTACCGGGTGACCACGTCATGGTCCACCAGAATTTATAGTTTACCCACCTCTTTTTTTACCACTACACCTCTGTTAATAATGCTATCATAAGGCATGCATAAAACAGTATACTTTACCAAAGACAATATATAAGACAGTGATAATTATTCACTCAATGGTCTGGAGATATGCTAGCCTGGCAAGCCAGACCTACATCAAGATGTTAGGTCTGGCAACTCACCATAGACACGGCTCAATCCGAGGGGTGGGATAAACGGCTGTCTTTCAAATTTCCTCTGCACGCAATAGGACAGCGCTTCAACCAACCAGGGCTGTGTTTCCCGATAACGATTGATCTTAGCGCTTAAGAGCGTTTTCTACGAGTCATTTTACGAACGTTCGTTATTGTTCCACGTGCATTTCCCAAAAATGCACTTAACACAGTCGCACGTAGCCGTGCTTTAAGTGCTACTTAGGAGTTGCTATCCGTTGGTCAAGTGCTGAAATGTCACGCTGCAGAATGGCTCATCATTGTTGCACATGCTGTTATAGCAATCTATCTAATTTTTGATTTCCGTTTCTTCTTCTACTTGTGTGAATGTATATTCAACTCGAATAACATAAAAAGTCCTTTAATTTCTTCTTGAGCAAGTTTAAAAACATAAATTAACTGGAAATGTTGCACTGTAAAAACACTGTCTTGCTCCAATCTTGCATAAAACAAATTCTAACGGTCCTTGCCGGAAATGACATCAGCATCATTTTCGATATTTATATGAAACCTTATTTAAGTAGAATTACATATCAATTTCTTTATCAACAATTGCTTATCTCACATCAAAATAAATAAGTAAGTAAATAAATAAGCTCTTACATTTATTTTTGAAAAAGTTTAGCCTAATTGTCTTCACCTGATGTGCATTTGCT
The DNA here is from genome assembly GCF_949319135.1 of Squalius cephalus. Taxonomy (NCBI): domain Eukaryota; kingdom Metazoa; phylum Chordata; class Actinopteri; order Cypriniformes; family Leuciscidae; genus Squalius; species Squalius cephalus. Next base: position 36,656,646 of record NC_137127.1, on the reverse strand, counting down.
ATTAGGAGAAAAATGTAAATAAGCACATACCTAGGGGTGGAGACACTAGCAAAATGGCTGAAACCAAAAAACAAAGAAAATACATCTTTCAAAAAGAGGAAATTAATATTATTTTAGAGGAGGTGGAGCTACAAAAACATATCATTTTCAGCAGGTTTAAGGGCAGTCATACAAATAAAGAAAAACAAAAAATCTGGGACGATATTGCTACAAAACTTACTGCAACAAGGGGCATTAAAAGATCAGGGAAGGAGGTCAGGAAGAAGCGACAGGACTACAAGCCTAGCTAAAAGAAAAAGGGCACTGCAGAGGACAACAATTAATAAAACAGGTGGTGGGCTTAATGACGCCCCCCTTCTTACAGCAGAAGAAGAAAAGGCACTGTCAATTCTTGGAACAACTGCCTCAGATGGGATTTGTGGTGGTATTGACCTCCGTGGAGGTGTAGGGTTGCGTCAGCCTGAACCTGAGCAAGGTCCATCATGTTCACAAAAGCAATCAGGTTCACCTCCTATTGACAGACACCTACCATCTCCCAGTCCTCCCAACAGTCCATCCATGCCCCAGCCTCTATCTTCAATTGTTCAGGCTACAGCCACAATACCTCAGCGATTTGAGAATGTCTGTGGTTGTAGTTAGGACTTAGTACAGCTGGAGCGAGAGAAACTACATGTTCTAAAAGACATCAGACAATGTCTTAAAGAGGCCAATGAGATGAGCAACAACTTTCAGAAGCAAATCATTGAACTCAAGAAGGCCAAGCTGGCTTTGGAAGAGAGGACACTTTCACTGGAGGAGATGAGATTTGCAAGGCCCTCCATTTCAGTGCCCATTATCTTGCTAGATGCGTCAGGTAACATTGTTCAATGTTGTTTAATCATGAATAATTATATGTTTTAATATAATATGTTGTGCAACATGAAATATTCTTTTCCATATGTACACTCATCACATTTTGCAATGTCTTTTGCAGATCCTGGGGAACAAACTACAAACTTGAATCAATAAAAACTGTTTACATTCAACGTTTTGATGTTTGTTAATCCACTCAAAGCCTAAGGCTCAATGAAATACTGTAAAGCAGAAGAACTCTTATTATAAGTGTTTCAAATTTAAATGGCTACTTATAGTACCTTTAAAAAAAATATATATATATATATATGCATGCAAGCCCTATGGGCTAGTTTCACAGACAGGGCCAGGATTAGGCCATACTTCAATTAGATTTAAGTATTTTTTTATAAATGTGCCGTAGAAAAAAACATTACTGGTGTCCATCTTGAGACGAAATAAAGGCACTGATATATTTTAAGATCAGTCAGTGCAAGTGTTCTTCATTTGAAAAAGCTCAGACTTACATTTTAGTCTGGACTAGGCTTAAGCCTTGTCTGTGAAAAGAGGGGTATATATTTTACTACAGCTTGAGTCTTGAGGGTGTGTGTGGCAATATAGTATTAGGGCCTATCTATTAGCCTATCCATATAGGTGCAGATGTTAAAAATGTTTAATGTGCATGTTCTTTATCAGCACTGCTGTATATAAATGGACTCTCCATATATATTTATAAAAGCACAACCTTTGACCATGATGAACATAATAAGAGAATAAATTCAGGGAAGAGGTAATTAATGTAATTTGGAAAATCAGTGATTCAGTTTCTTCAAGTGGGGCCTTCTGCAATTAGTGAAATAGATGACAATCAGTGTGTGACATGTCAATATTATCACAGCCTGAAAAACTTTAATCATATGGTTCCTGTGAGCAATTTTAGGACAGTATATAAAGTTCACACTTCAGTAGTCTTGCAGAGAAAATCATGGCTGCACTACAGCGAGTTTTCCAGCTGAGAGTGAGGCAAAGAGAAAGGCGAAGACAAAGACAGAGACAACCACGGAGTACACTATGTACTATAAATGCCTTCATCGGGCAGCATCAAAATCCTCTGGATATGCTTGATGATATGGCTGTCATTGACATATACCGTCTGCCACGAGGAGAAATAGTCCAGCTGCTCAATGTCATTGGGCCTCAGCTGATGCGTGCTACAAAGAGGAATTTTGCCTTGTCCCCTGATGTGCAACTCTTAGCTGCTCTGAGATATTATGCAACAGGCAGTTTTCTTCCGGTACTTGGAGATGGAGTTGGACTAAGTAAAGCATCTGTGTCCAGAGCTGTACAAGCAGTCACCTATGCACTGCTTCCACTTGCGGCTGAACACATACAATTTCCAGCATCAAGACAGGCCATGTCAGACATACAGGAGTATTTTTTAACACAGTACCATATACCACAAGTCATTGGAGTGATTGATGGTACTTTAATTCCCATCAGTATGGCTTCTGTGGATGGCCATACATATATATGTCGCAAAGGTTATTCAGCAATCAACTTCCAAGTAATCTGTGATCATAAGTGTTTAATCACAGACATTGTTGCAAGGTGGCCTGGGAGCACACATGACTCCTATATCTTTACCAACTCATCTGTGTGTCAAGAGGCCCAAAACTCGAAAGGACAGTGGAGGCTGCTTGGTGGCAGCGGATATCCATTGAGGCCATATCTGTTCACCCCTGTTGCTAATCCTGTCAGTAACAGTGAGGCAGATTTCAATGAGGCTCACCGTGTTGCCCGAAGTATTGTGGAACGCATTTTAGGGAGGTGGAAGCTACGCTTTCGGGCTATTCACAAGTCCAGTGGTGGTCTTCTCTTTGTGCCACAAAAGTGCTGTGTTGTAATAACAGTAACAGCTATGTTGCACAACATTGCAGTGCGGGCAAGAGTGCCCTTGGACATCAGGGAGGAAGATGAAGAGGTGGAGGAAGAGAATGAAGTTGAAATGCGACTTCATGATGATCAACCAAGACTTGTTCAATACATGGCTGGGTTTCATGCACGCCAGCAAGTCATTGACACATTTTTTTGAGTTCCACCTTTATTTGTGTCATCTTTAAAGCACATTAAATATTTTTTGTTAAATACAACATTTGTAGTACCCTTGAAATGTCCATATACAACAGTGTACTTTTTTTTATTTTTTTCATTCTAACAATTATTCATGTTCAGTTATGTCATTTTTATTTTATTACTTTATTCGTTATTATTTCTATATTGAATTGTGTAATGAGTAGAAAATATAAATGAATAAAAATATACGTAAAAAAAAAAAAAGAGAAATGACTTTGAAGAGTAAATTTTAGGTGCAATTTGCCGGTTGTCTCCTTACGATGCACTTAAGGCTTTACGATTACTCCAGAGCACTCTTAGGCTTCTTAGGCTTACGATGCTTTTGAGAAACGCAGCCCAGAGCTAGTTGATAGATTCAACTTTTGCCATATCTGGCCAGCAAAACTACGAACACATCTTCCTTTTTTTAAGAATGACTTAAGTGCCGTTCTATGCTCTTTTCTCAAAGAAAAACGTAACTCCAAGTCCTCCAGAGTCGCGGCCAAAGCCGATTCGAAAGACTGTTCGCCAGCAGCAGCCGTCATTCTTTGTTTTCAAGTAGGCTAGCAGGGAACCGTCGCAACTCTGCTGTCATTATGTTAAGCCCGCCCCGCCTACTCTATACACGATGTGATTGGCCTGACCCAATTTAGGTTTTTGCAGCTCGAAAGTCAATGGAGAGTTGCTAGACTACCCTGGCTGCAAAATACATTTTTCTGCCGCTAGGGTGCGTCTAGATTTCTAGGTTAGAGATATGCATGTTCATTCATAAAATGTTTCCTATGATTTACTTGTCTTATCTATCTGGCCTGCATTTGCTGCTATGGTAACCAGAGGCCCTTTCTGCCTTTTGGGGGTTGCCACAGATACCTAAGTGTCTCGTTTTGTTGTTGGTTGAGGGGTTTTAAAGATTATTTGTTAAATATAACAAATAATTGTGTGTCTGATTTGTCTCACAACAGGACACTCCATGGGCATAATGATTTTTATACTGTACAAACTGTATATTCTATCCCCTAAGCATAAACGTACCCATTACAGACAACTTTCTGCATTTTTGCATTTTCAAAACATCACTTGGTATGATTTAAAAGCTTTTTACCAATTGTATATAATCTGTACATAAATCATAAATCTATGTATTATTTGTTTAAATAAATAATAAATTAATATAAAGTGTGAAAACAAGTAGCAAGACTGCAAAATATGTCTTATGCTACAGAGATACTAATTGTTTTGTGAACAGCCAGCATTGTCATACTACAGAAAAATAGCTAAATTAATAGCATCATGACTTGTCTGGCTGGATTGTAACATTTGGTTTTCCATTGTGAATCACATGAAGATGAAATTAACCCATGGTTTCATAAATTGGGTTCCTGCTATGTAATTCTTAAAATTGTCAAATATAAAGGATTATCCCTGAAACTAAGAATAGAAGACTAATGTGGCATGGTAATCAAGCTGATCCACATTTACTAGTGTGACTACCAGTGAATCGTAGCCATAAATACATGAATATTCACATAAATTTGGCTGAACGCTATTAGAAAGAAAAGCTTGTCTGAGGGTAAAACATGCTTCATCATTTGATCATGAATTGGAGCTCATGGAATAAAGATGGAGAGAGACAGACTGAGTTCTCTTGCAATAAACCAATTAAAAATAAGAGCTCACGATTGCACTGCCATTCATCAAGCCTCACATCACCATGACAACAACACCCAGCCCCAGCAGCTCATTTGTGTTCCACAGAGATGAGGAAAAGATATACATTCTGTTTATTAGAGTCAAATCAGAAATGCAACACCTTTGACAGCTTAGTGAATCTACCTGTGAGGTGTCATGATTGGAATATACAAGTTACATACAGGAGAGCAAAACTATCCAAAAATTAGCTGCAAGGTGAAATTGCTCCTCGGAGATAACAGCAGAATTCGCCACACATATCAGGACACTGTGAAATCTATTTCTGGATTCGTAAACTGCAGGCAAGCATAATTTTTTTTAGGCTTTGGCTGCATTGATGCTCTGCGTGATCACACATTCTCGCCTGTGGCTCGCATCAGTGTGTGTTTCTGTGGCAACAGATTTCCTCAAACCGTGACAAGTGTTTGTGTGTTCACCGGTGTGTTATAAGTGTGTGTGTGTGTGTGTGTGTGTGTGTGAATATTCTCTAAGCGGGAAGTTGAAATCCCACACAGAAGAGGAGGAGGCGACCATCAATCTACTCTTCCAAAGATGAGCTGAGAGCTGGGAGGTGCGGTGGGGAGATCTCAGCATAGCTAACATCCCATCAGGTGACTCCCTTATGCTTGTCAAGATTTGAATAGCATATCAGCTCTCTAACGAGTCTAGAGAGAACAGAATGTTATAGTTCTGCTCTACTGGAGAGTCACTAAGGCTGCTCTATAAAGAAGTGGAGTGCATTACGTCCACATAATCTTTTATGCACTGCAAAGGTATTACATATTATAGTTATACAGAGTGTTCAAGTCAAAAGATTTTGACATTTTCTGTTCTATAGGTTGTACTGTAAAACCATTTATTGTTGGAGAGATGAGATCTCAAGATTTCAATATGAACTTTACCCAAGTATGTCACGGTCTAGTTCTGTTTTGGTTTAATTTTTGTTCATTGCCATATTCCGGTTCCAAGTTCTGTCTGCTAGTTTGTTTCCATAGTTACTCATGAGTTCCACACCAGTTTCAGTTTCTCCTGATTACCTCATTCTGTGTATTTAAGCCCTTAGTTACTCTCAGTTCTTTGTTCTGTCTCGTTTATGTTGAAGTGGTTGTGCTATTCCATTTTTCTCATGAGGTATGTTTTTGGATTTATTCATTAAAATGTTTTTGTTTATTTCTCCTTTGTCATCGTGCAATTATTACAGCCACACCAGCAAACTGTTACACAATCGAAGTTATATCCACATGATATTGGTTCTATACTTTTGTCTCTTTTTTCCACGCCCTGCAGAATTTTAGTAGAAATATCGGTAACACTATTTTGATGGCCCACTTTAGACATCTTACTAACGATAAGTAACTTTGCAACTACATGTGAACTGGCAGTCATTAGATTAGGCTGTCTGCTTAATATCTGCTAACACCCCAAAAACATTCTACTGACTACAATTAAAGGGATAGTTTATTTTGAAGAATGTTGGTAACCAGACAGTTGATGTAGGAAAAAACAAAATAAAAATACTATGGAAGTCAATGGCTACGGTCAACTGTCTGTTGCCAACATTCTTCAAAATGTCTTCTTTTGTGTTAAACAGAAAAAAGAAACAGCATTTTTTGCCTGGATAAATTTCTCCCTTCAAAATGTCTTCTTTTGTGTTAAAAAAAGAAAAAAGAAATGTCCCTGTTGGTTCCTGTTGAAGTCCACTATATGGAGAAAAATCCTGTAAAGTTTTCCTCAAAAATATTTATTTTCGACTGAAGAAAGAAAGACATGCACATCTTCGGGGGGGTGGGGGGGGGGGGGGGGGATTTTGCTCTGATTTACAGACTATTTTCGAAGCTGAGAATAGGAGAAAGCTGAGAATAGATTAAAGGTTTTCTTTAACTCTTTCCCCTACTTTGATAGAATTTTCCATCATTTATGATACAACGATTCCCCGCCATTGAAGGTATCCAATCCATGTTTTTACTGTTATATGGTAGGGGGCAATATTACGCATCTTCTGAAAGAGTACAGAATCTTCTGATCAAAACACAGGTGAAAAAAAAAGCAGAAACAAGCAATAGAAGCATTTGCACATGCTGTAGTCTTTGACAAAAACGTGATTTTCTCAGTTTTTCTGTTCAAAATTTTGCTTTTTTATGAAACTTACCCACATTCAAGTTTTGATAAAAAATAATGCATAAGGCTAGAATAAAAGGGCTTTTTTTGTTTGTGTATTTGTTTGCTTATAGAGCAGATGCTCTGTTCTTTCTTTTGATATATTGCATATTGAGATATTTATAAAACTATGAAATTTGGGGGCCATGACATTTTGTGAAAATGACGTTTATGCATGGTTTGTGATTTTTTTTTTTAAAGTCACTGAAATAAGGCAATGAAACCCATACTTAATATTTGTTCACAAGGCTTTTGAGAACTGGATATTGTAGCCCTAATATTTTTGCTTCGAAACGATGTTCGAAAATCATCCTGCCCACTCATTCACATAAAACAATAAACTGATTAGTTTTGTGTCACAAACCCTGTATGCGGGGAGGCGTGAATGATCATGAAGACCCCTCCCCGAATGGCCCTATCAGCCCTATTCATTCTGTTTTCAATTTTTATTTAAAACACAACATAATCCAATCCAAATTTTTTGAGCACACTGATCTAAACACAGAGACTTGGATACCTTTGTTCCTGAAACAGTTCACTGTTGATTTGTTACAATGTTACTGTGTCATCTTAAACCGTAAAAGTCAATGTATTACTGAAAAAATGTAGAGGTGGGTGTATTTGTGGTCTACCACACATACAGTGGTTCTTACTGGTCATCCGGAGATTAAATAATCATGAGATGAAATGGAGGGGAGTTTTACTGTCCTATATCCATAATTCCATTCATTTTTTTCTGTGCAGGCAGTGTACTTAAGCTCCCCAGGGATGAAGCAGTCAAACAGAGGAACACTCAGTGCGGAAATGATCCATTTACCCAAGTTAATCGCTGCCTTCTGCTATTCAAGGCCACCTAATGGGTTTACTAGTGCTCACTCGGCAAAATGCACACACACACACAAACGTTGCATCTCTCAAGCTTATTCACTTATGCAGTCGACAAAGGAAAGTACAGTACAGCATACAATGATATATATGTCACTTTGTATGTTAACTTACTCAAGTCTAAAGATAAGGTTGCACAAATATCTGCTAATTTAGTATATTGTTACTGTGGTTTGTTGCCATAATGACACACTATTCTTCATTAATTAATTATTAAGCAGAAATGGATGGCAGCTAGTGTAATGAGACCCAGAGAGTGTTGTCCAGACAGTGAATTCATCATTTTACAGCCTCTTCCTCAGAGCATTTGGGACCTATACGTCCTAAGGGATAGCTGTATGTATAGCTCACTACATCCAACAAAAAATAAAGCTTAGTATAACAGCACAGACAGGATGTTGAGTATCACTATTGGCTTTTATATTATCACAATACAATTTATACATTTCATTTATATCTTAAACTTTATCATTTAGAAGCACATTTATCCTTTCAGATCTGAAATGCAGCCTATCAAATGGTCATATAATAATTACAGTTTTTACCCAATGACCCAATTTACCCAATGTTTTGTTTTTTGGTAACAATTTATTTTACAGTGGCCTTGTTACATATTACATGTAGTTTATATAGTAATTACTATAAATGATGCATAATTACATGCAACTAGCCCTAAACCAATCCTAATCCTATAGTAAATACATGAAGAGTTCAGATGCAAAAGCCTTTAAGTGCCATCTGACATTTTCTTCTAGAATGATAATTTTTATCAAGCTTGTATATTTAAGTTCAGTAATTTCACTTAAATGACAATTCATAGGTAATTTCCATTGCCATTTAAGTGAAATTACTTATTTTTGTTTTGGATTTTCTTGTTGTTTTAAAGTTGAACATGTTTTGTGAAATATATATAAAATATAAAATATAAACAAGTTACATGTTCACACTTTCATAAACTTAAACTTCTATAACTTTTGTATTTCACTTTCATATTTTTTTTCACTTGTACAATAATCTGCCAAGTGTCTTCTTTAAAAAGAGACCAAACTAAGTATGTGCTCCAAAGTATTCAAGATTTATAACAATTTAAGTTGGAAATGTCATTTTGGGAAATGTCAAAAGTGGGACTGACAATTAACAGAATAGTTCATCCAAAAATGAAAATGATATCATAATTTACTGACCTTTAGGTTGTTCCAAACCTGTATGCATTTCTTTCTTCTGCTGAACACAAAATAAGACATTTTGACAAATATTTGTAACCAAACAGTTGATGGGCCCTTTTGACCTCCATAGTATGGGGAAAATACTATGGAAGTCAATGGGGCCCATCAACTGTTTGGTTGTAGAAGTAGTAATTAAAGAAGTAGTTTAAATACAGAAGTAGTAGTTAAAGACACTCATATAAAGTGGGACTTTGTCATTTGGGAAGGGTCTACTGGGAGTGGATCCAAATGCAGTACACATCATGAGAGATACCAAGAACATGACATTATTACAAGAAACTAGATCACAAGATGTAAGATGCCCATCCCAAGATGCCTTAACAAAAGGACAAGACAAGATTTTAGAGATGTTCCATACGAAAGTAAACAACTAAGTGAACAACCACTAAGTGATTTCCTTTTGTGATCATGTGATCTTGGGTTATGAGTTCTTATGTTGCATTTTGAAACAAAGCTGGCAAGGGATTTCATGCAAATGTGTGTACAACAATTGGTAACACTTTATTTTAAGGTGATGTAGTTACATGCTACATGTAGCTACTATAGTAATAACAGCAAAGTATGCATAATTACATGTAACTAACCCTAAACCAAGCCCTAACCCTAAACTTAACCCTATAGTAAGTACATGTAGTTAATTAATATTACTCAGTACTTGTTTGTGTAATTACACTGTAACAATTTCACCTTAAAAGAAAGGGAAACCCAATAATTTAAGTTCCCTATCGTTCGGTCACTCTCGATGTCTCGTCGTGACCGACGATTTTGGGATCTCGCTCAGAGGACCGATCTACTTTGAGTGTAACTAAACGAGCCAATTTCACATTGGCATGCAATCATTGCATTCAGCTGCTCTGCCTCGTCAGCGCGGGTATAAATGAGCAGCTGGTGCGTGATGCAATCAGCTTTTCGCTTCGGAGTTGAGCTTCTGCCAACAAAGAAGATCTACAACGGTAAAAGAAATGAGTTTTACCTGCTCTTTTGGAGTGTTGGCGACACGGCATGGCAGCGACTTCCCTCAACCGATCGTGCACATTTGAAAACAATAGCGGTTTTAACAGCTGGTAACGGTAGCGCGCCGTGGGATTCCCCTTACCCGTTGGTGACGCGATTGGGTGTTTTCCCTGCGTGCTTCAGCACAGACAAGAGAGCAGTTCTCTAAAAGAGCTTCACGTTGTGTGCGCGATTGTACAAAAATGTCAAACACACCGTGCGTTTCTGGATGCGGTCGTTTCCTGACGACAGGTGATGGTCACGGACGCTGCATTGTATGTTTGGGCATTCGGCATGCAATGTCAGCGTTCGTGGATGAGTCATGTTCTCACTGCGGGAACATGACCATCTCGGAGCTTCAATCGCGGCTCTCACTCCTCAAAGGTATGGGAGCCCCCTCGCCTCTGCCTCGATCTAACCCTCCTCGGGGGGCTACTTCGGGCCGTAGCTTGGGAGATCTGAGGGTGATAGTGAGGACCGGTTCCACCTAGCTCGCGCTGGTTCTTAGCGTCCTGCCCCTGTGCCATTCTTCCCCGAGGTACATGAGGAGATCACTAGGTCATGGATGGCACCTTTTACTGCCAGAAGTGGTCCTAGGGTCCCCTCCTCCCTCACTACCCTCGATGGCGGGGCAGCCAAGGGTTATGCACGTATCCCCCCGTAGAGCAAGCAGTTGCCATGCAACTTTCCCCTAACTCCACACTAAGGGGGGGAACCGTGTCTCCCATCCCCGGCCTGTAAATACTCGCCGGGGCTAACCGACAAGGCTTACAGAGGCAAAGTGGGCCCTTTACACGCCATGGCGTTACTGCAGGTCCATCAGGCCAAAGGCCTGAGGGACCTGCACGAGGGTAATCCCGACCCAGGAATTCTCCAGGAGCTTCATGCCACAACAGACCTCGCGCTACAAGCGATGAAGGTCACCGCGCGGTCACTGGGTCGAGTGATGTCCACCCTGGTGGTCCAGGAGCGACACCTCTGGCTGTGCCTTGCAGACATGCGGGAGACTGAGAAGGTCAGATTCCTTAACCCCCTGAGGTCGGCGGTATCGCCGGCGATACCAGCTCGCTTTTTTTTTATCAGTGTAAAAGAAACTCATAAATACTCTGTTGACTTTGATTTTCCATAGGAGTTTCATACATCAATCGATTCTGTTAAATGTGTATTATTTTTCTGTATACTCACAATAAAAACAAAGTGTTGTGCTTTTCGCCAAATTAAGAAAAATAAACACGGAGCGAGTTCTGCCTTCTCTCTGTCCGTGTAGTCCATTCTGAAACGCGTCCGAAAATGAATCATAACTCAGCGAATACTTCTCACACAGGCACGTGATATATGTCTTTATGAAGCTTGAAATCTCTTCTTTTAAATGAAGTAATTAATAAAAAAAACAAATGTTTTCAACTCATGTAATCCGTTTGAAAGCAAGGAGAGGTACCGTTTTTTCCTTCTGCCTAATTATCTCTATAATGAACTGAGGCCGCCCCGCCCCCGGCGCTATTGACATGGTAAATAGTTTAGGTGATCTATGCTTCGCACCCGCCCCCCGATCAATGCCTTGAAAACACGAAGTTTCATCAGATCAGATTCACTGATAGTTCATCGCGTTTAGAGAGGATGGCGCGTTTCTCCGGTAAAGACGCTCTTCAGATGATCCTGGACAGCGAGGAATAACTCACCTTGGCTTTTCCTCAGAGGAAGATTGTAACTCAGACGAACGGCAGCATGTTCAAGAGCGAATTGATCACGCCGAGTAAACACCGAGTTTTCACGTGAGTAAATACGTGAACTCAAGTGGTCTAGTGGTAGAACATTTGCCTAGCGTGTCAGAGGTTCTGAGTTCGAATCTGCACTCATATAGTTTTTTTTTTTTGTCAAATCAGATTATGTTTATCAGTGGTTGTATATCAGGCAGAGACATGTGTGTGTGTGTATTTTGTTTTGTAATTTCACTGGAACGAAAAGAGAGTCTCCACAACGGATTGAAGCGCGCGTCCGAGTGAAGACTGCGCGAGCCTAAAACAAACACAGTATCCGTGTCTGACTCGCGGGAATCCACGGCGCAAACCTGTGAGGGGCTGTGTTTTCTCGTTTATATTCCTTTTAGCATTTTAGCATTTATATTCCTTATAATAAAAATGAAAGACCTATGTTACAGACATATGAAAGACAACATTTCGTTGATTAGTTTTGGATAGATTATACATTTTTACTGTAAAATATCTGCCACCTCAAATAAGCTTTTATTTGCCAATTTTTTTGTCAAAAATAATCAAATAATCAATCAAATCCTTAACTTTTAAATATGTATGATAAAATGTATACTTTAGTTTGTACAAAGAAAGATTACACTTGAATTGTTGTTTATTTAAATATTTACAAGGTAGATGTAAACAAACTATTAAAAGGTAAATATAAGCCTTTTCTTTAAATAATTTTTATTGTGTTTTATTAGTGACAAATTTGGGGAGAAGATAAATATTCCAAAACTGAAAATACAGTATGAGAATTAACTGCACAATTACATGTTTTCCTTGGCTATTATAGGCCAAATTGCAAGCACAATATGTGGAAAAATAAAAAAGAATTGAGATGCTTCCAACTGTTGCTCTTGCATTCTTGTGGCTCAGTGACTCACCTGAATGAATGGCTCATTAAGTATGCGGTCCTCAGGTGTGAACCACTACATATGCATGATCGACGTCGACGCCCACTCGAATATTGCCTTTCCAAACAGAAAGTGCTTTGCAAAATTCAAATCAATGTATTGTGTTATGTGAAGGATTAGGCAGGGTGATTTTCACATAATTTTGAAGAAAAAACACTAGGCGATGACATCCATTAGACAAAAATCTTATTGGCACATATTTAGTGTGTGTTTTGTGGTCTTATTTCAGAAACTTTAGTTTTTAGTTTTTTCAATAACCACGCATAAACATTATTCTCTCAAAAATGCAGACATGTACATTCTTGTTGCTCACATATTATGGTAGCCCTGTTTGTGCTAAATAGTGTGTAATTTTTTTTTGCCATTACTATGTTTATAAGCAACTGAAAAAAGCACAAATGTCAGGGCATGTCAGAACATCTCAAGGACCCCAAAAACACCTCAGACCCCAGAGGGTTAACTCCCCTGTCTGCCCTGTCTCTTCGGCGAGGCTGTCGAGAGCTGCGCCCAACAGTTCTTGGCGGCACAGAAGCAGACGGAGGCCATTAAACACATCCTGCCCCGGAGATCAGCTCCAAGTAAGAGGCCGTCGGAGCCAGTGACCTCGTCTGCTCCTCGCTGAGGGCGCCCTCCCACGTCCGCCTCCGCAGCAACCACCAGCAAAGCAGCGCAGAGGAGCCGGACGCGGCCGCGGCGCCCCGCCCGTCCAGGCCCCCGCCAAACCAGGAGGGAAGCGTAAGGGTAAGAGGCCCTGAGACGGGCGACCCAGAGGTGGAGAGGACTGCTCTTTGGGAGATGGTGACAGGACCACGGGAGAATGGATGTAGGAGGACCGGCGGGAGAATCTTTTCGTTCCAGTTTTCTTTTGTTCTGCCGCTGGCCCAACAGCCAGCAGTACCCACATTTTCAATAAAAGAGCAGTTTCTCTCCTCTCTGGGTCCCAAGAGGACTCGGGGAGCGGTTCATGGTACACTACCCAGACACACTCCCCTTCCTCTATCGCCAGAGGGCAGTATCGGACGGGTTCAGGACACATTCAAGCATCCTCACGTCCCATCTGCCCTACCACGGAACCAGGTAAGCGACTCACAACACGCTCAGACCCCGCCTTCGGCCGCCTCGACAGAAAGAGAGCCCCACGGACCGGGTCCCTGTGTTCCACTTCACTGCCCCACCCCGGGTATGCCTGTGGTTCCTTTGGTCCCGCTTGTACAGTCTCTGCGAGCCTGGCTAGCGCTCCCCAGGCCGTCTCGCTGGCTCATTCGGACCATCAAGCCTGGCTATGCGATTCAATATGCCCGGCGTTCCCCCAGGTTCAGGGATATTCGGTTCACATCAGTAACCTCAGACAATGCCCCTGTCCTGAGAGCGGAAATTGCGGTCCTACTGGTGAAGGATGCGATAGAGCCGGTTCCTCCAGCCGATATGAAGACAGGGTTCTACAGCCCTTACTTCATTGTACCCAAGAAAGGCGGTGGGTTATGGCCGATCTTGGACCTGCGAGTTTTGAATCGGGCTTTACACAAGCTACCGTTTTGAAAATGATGACGCAGAAACGCATTTTCAAATGCGTCCGTCCCCAAGATTGGTTTGCAGCGATAGACCTGATGGACGCGTACTTCCATGTCTCCATCCTCCCATGACACAGAATATTTCTGCATTTCGCGTTCGAGGGTCGTGCATACCAGTACAAGGTCCTACCCTTTGGGCTATCCCTGTCGCCTCGTGTCTTCACCAAGGTCACGGAGGCGGCCCTTGTTCCTCTGAGAGAGCAGGGCGTTCGCATCCTCAACTACCTTGACGACTGGCTCATACTAGCACAGTCCCGAGCTCAGTTGTGCGAACACAGGGACCTGGTGCTCAGTCACCTCAGCCAGCTGGGTCTTCGGGTCAACCGGGAAAAGAGCAAACTCTTGCCAGTGTAGAGGATCTCTTTTCTTGGTATGGAGTTGAATTCGGTCGAACAGACAGCACGTCTCACAGACGAACGTGTCCAGTCGGTGCTGAACTGCCTGAACACTTTCAAGGGCAGAACCGCGGTTCCACTGAAACATTTTCAGAGGCTCCTGGGGCATATGGCGGCCGCAGCGGCAGTAGTACCACTCGGAGGTGGGCGTGGCAACGCGGCACCTACCGGGTCCAAGTTACTCCGGAGTGTCGCAAACACTTCAGCCCGTGGTCGGACCTGTTGTTTCTGCAGGAAGGAGTCCCCCTGAAACAAGTGTCCCGACATGCAGTGGTGTTTACAGATGCCTCTGCCACTGGCTGGGGTGCCATGTACAACGGACATGCAGTCTCAGGGGTCTGGACGGGACCCCATCTGCATTGGCATGTCAACTGCCTAGAGTTGCTAGCAGTACATCTTGCTCTGAGCCGCCTCAAACGGCACCTACAGGGGAAAGATGTGCTGGTCCGCATGGACAACACTGCGAATGTTGCGTACATCAACCATCAAGGTGGTCTGCGCTCTCGCCGCATGTCGCAACTCGCCCGCCACCTCCTCCTCTGGAGTCAGAAGCATTCAACACTATAGCCGACGAGCTATCACGTGCAGCACTTCCAGGAGAATGGAGACTCCATCCCCAGGCAGTTCAGCTGATTTGGCGTTGTGTCGGAGAGGCACAGGTAGACCTGTTTGCCTCCCCAGAGACCACCCACTGCCAGTGGTTCTATTACCTGACCGAGACAACTCTCGGCACGGACGCTCTGGCACACAGCTGGCCCCGGGGCCTGCGCAAATATGCGTTTCCCCCAGTGAGCCTTCTCGCACAGACATTGTGCAAGGTCAGGGAGGACGAGGAGCAGGTCCTGCTGGGCCACTATGGCGCTACTAGCAGGACCTGCTCCTCGTCCTCAGAACTAATGCTCCTCACGACAGCCCCTCCTTGGCCGATTCCTCTGAGGAAGGACCTGCTTTCTCAGAGACGGGGCACCCTCTGGCACCCGCGCCCAGACCTCTGGAAACTCCATGTCTGGCCCCTGGATGGGACGCGGAGGTTCTAGGTGACTTACCCCAAGAGGTACTTAACACCATCACTTCGGCCCGAGCACCGTCTACAAGACGAGCCTATGTGCTGAAGTGGAACCTGTTCGACCCCCGGAAATGTTCGATCAGAGCGGTGCTTTCCTTCCTGCAGCAAGGGTTGGAGCGGAGGCTGTCCCCCTCCACCCTCAAAGTTTATGTTGCTGCAATATCTGCATACCATGACCCCATACTGGGTAAATCGGTTGGGAAGCATGACCTGGTCGTCAGGTTCCTTAGGGGGGCGAGAAGGTTAAATTCTCCCTCCATACCCTCTTGGGACCTTACGCTGGTACTAAGAGCACTTCAGCTAGTCCCATTTGAGCCTTTGCAGTCAGTTGACTTAAAGCTTCTAACTATGAAGACTTTGCTTCTGCTGTCATTGGCCTCCATCAAGAGGGTAGGGGACCTGCAAGCATTTTCGGTTGACGAATCGTGGCTGGAATTCGGGCCGGGTGACACCAATGTGGTATTGTGACCCCGGACTGGCTATGTGCCCTGCACTTGCAGGTTCACCACCTGGTCCCTGAAAGGAGTGGTGGGAACCTGGAAGTGCTGCCCCTGGAGGAGGCAGACCCAGCCCAAGCTTTGCTTTGTCCTGTCCGAGCACTCAGAGTGTAAATAGACCGGACACAAAGCTTCAGGACCTCAGACCAGCTCTTTGTCTCCAAGCAAAGGAAGGCTGTTTCCAAGCAAAGGATGGCCCACTGGATAGTGGATGCCATCACCTTGGCTTACCAAGCACAAGGTGTGCCCTGTCCTCTCAGGTTGCGAGCTCACTCTACCAGAAGTGTTGCATCCTCCTGGGCTCTGGCACAGGGCGTCTCGGTGACAGACATCTGTAAAGCTGCGGGCTGGGCGACACCCAACACGTTCACTAGGTTTTATAGCCTTTGTGTGGAGCCGGTCGCCTCCCGTGTTCTCGCCTCAAATGGTCAGAGACACGAGGGGGCCCCGGGTTAGTGTCGGCTTGCTGGGCCCACAAGTGCACTAGAATTCTCCAGAGAGTTCTCTTAGCAGACCCTGTGAGTCCTCCGATCATCCCTATGGCGTCCGGACTTTGTGGAGCGTCCGGTGCCAGGCCTACGACTGATGTATCCTCGAGAGCCAGCTCTAGGCCTGGATGCCCATATGTGCGACCTTCAGCAGATTCCATATGCGTGTTCCACGACAAGCTCTTAATGAAGCCTGTGTTTCCCCTGGCAGAGTCCGCCCTGCCGTCCCTGCCAGTGTTGTTATCCTCCGGATGGTGAGAGCCACTCAGGGACTCCGCATTGCACAGCCCTCACAAGGTTAGTCCATACGGTATCTTCCACTAGACCTCTAGAAGGATGTGGATTCCGCAGCATTCCCTCCTTTGTAAAAGAAGGGGGGCACGCTTTCCCAGCGTTATCCAATATGTGTCACTATAAAGGGGTTATTCGGAACAGTAGTGATGGACACTCTCTGGGTAAGCCCTGTCTCATCGCCAAGAAGGGTAAGAGGGTTTAGGAGGCTTGCCCGTGGCGCTTTGGTAGGGATCCCAAAACCGTCGGTCACAACGAGACGTCGAGAGTGACCAAACGATAGGGAACGTCTCGGTTACATATGTAACCCTCGTTCCCTGAGAGAGGGAACGGAGACGTCTCGTCCAGTCGCCACGGGCGCTGTATCGTCGCTGGGGCCTGGGTCGCCAACTCGGCTCAACTCCTCAGCGAAAAACTGATTGCATCACGCACCAGCTGCTCATTTATACCCGCGCTGACGAGGCTCGTTTAGTTAGACTCGAAGTAGATCAGTCCTCTGAGAGAGATCCCAAAATCGTCGGTCACGACGAGACGTCTCCATTCCCTCTCTCAGGGAACGAGGGTTACATATGTAACCGAGATGTTTTGTTTTGTTTTAATATAATTTCATACATTAGAATAAACCAAGGTCATGTTTTAGCAGTAGCCCAACACCTTTTGGTGGATATTAACTACTAACTTAACTACCAAAAGATTAGCCAAATATTTCAAAACACAGCAGAATTCCAGATGCACAGGAATCTGATAGATATGATACCACATTAATAGCCATAATGAGACATCTTGTACCTTGCAAACTTTGACTGAGAAAGAGGATATGAGGGAAAGAGGACATTAAAGTGATTAAAGGCCAATCTGCTTTAATTTCCTTTACACTACTACAATATTGTGGGCAATTAATTACTGTAACAACCGCCAAGTTCCTTTCATTCGAGAAAAAAAATATATATATATATAAAAAAAAAAATAATAATAATACAAATAGGATAAATTTTTTTCAAGGCTTTAATCCATTGTAATTTATAGCACAATGTCCTCAAAGCCAGCAATGATGTCTGAAGAATATTATTCTGAAGTTCCAAATAATTCATAAAAGGCGATGTCATTGTTGGTTGATGGTTATTTGCAGACGGTAAACAGCGATGTGGAACTCATGTGGAAAGCAGATATGACTGCTATGTAACATTTCTCCAGGGAAGACCTAAACTGCTTGACAATAGCTTTAATAATTCAGAGAGCTTGCCTGAAACAATGGAACCTGAACATCGTAACCCTGTTACAGGCACAAATGAGCAAACAATGCAAACAATGGGGGCCATTTCCATATTTGGAAGTTTGGGAAATGTTTTAGTTGATGTCTCTTACTCCATATTACAGACTAGAGTCAGACTATATATCCTAAACATTTGTTATCAACATGTACTCTTTACCTCAATGAGCTCATTGTTTCTGCCCTACATTTATACACTGTTAAATTAATACAGTGATAGCTAACTGCATGATATATATGTACATTTCTGAAATACATGACTTGTACAATGTCACCTCTGATAATAGCTTACTCTAAATGGTAATGTAGACACATGCATTTTCTGTAAAGCTGCTTTGAAACGATATGTATTGTGAAAAGCACTATAAAAATAAATGTGAATTGAATTGAATTGTACTGAATTAAATCATTTAGTGGTAAACCTTGATCTAATCGTCTGCCAGAAATAACTACTGGCAGTGTTATGAACATATGTTGCATGCTCTTGAACATATTTATCTATATACTGTATATATTCATATAGAAGTGTAAAGTGTAAAGACCACAAGGCCAAAAGTGCTCATAGAAACACTCTCTTATAGTTAATGTGTTAAAGCAATTTAGGTATCACCGACATCACGAAGAATTTACACAGAAACTTGTAATGCTTGTGTTTCATAAATGAGCCTAAAGTGTGACAAAAGACATTCATTAATTCATGTGGTTACAAACTGACAAAAATATGATTGATCTTGATTCAAAAGAAGAATATTTGTTACCGTGCATCGTCGAGAAAATAAGACAAAATGGCAGCAGTCAGCACCTAGACTGACTCAATTAAAGGGGTCATGAATTGATAAATCAAAATTTCTTTGAAAATATATAAAACATCCTGTAAGTTTCAGAACTCAAATCCTCCTCATTAGTACAAAAACAGCTTTTATTAAAAAACAAGCTCTGAAAACAACTTGTTTCGGATTTTGTCACATTATGATGGAGAGAAGAGAGATACAGGACCACTGGACTAGAAATAACATTACCTTCCAAAGGATCCTAATCTATGTGGATGTTTCAGTAGAGCATTGTTTGTTTGTTCGGTACATTTCACTGTGGAATATATATATATATAAAACAGTTCTTTCTTGTTCTTGAATCTGATTGACTGAGAGCCTTTTCCAGCCGTACGATATTCCCATAGTAACTGCACTTGAACCATTTCACCATTTGTATCACTTCACTTGTGGCGACTGTCATGGCAGTCAAGCAAATCCACTATATATTTTTTAAAATACTACTGTTTTTGTGTCACAAAATGTAGTTTTAAGAGTTTTTTTCAGGAAAGAATGTAGCACCTGTTTTACAATTAGTCTAGACACTTTCGCAGATGTGAGTTCCAGGCTGTCAGCGGCCTTTCGGCCTTCATGTACCCGCATCTTCTCAAGGGACAATACTATAGAAATGAAACTTGGATATATTTTAGAGTAGTCAATGTGCTGCTTGTATAGCAGTAAAGATTTACTGTCCTCTGAAAATAACTCAACATACAGCCATTATTGCCAAAATAGCTGGCAACAAAAGTGAGTACACTTTAAGTGATAACAGCTGTATGTCGTTTAACCATGCAAAGCCACATGTCCTATCATGTTCATGTTTTTGTCTGCTTGACAGGACCATACAAATTTGTGTATCTTGTATTAAAGCAGTTAAAATTTGGTGCTTTGAGTACAATTCTCTCATTCTGACCACTGGATATTCAACATTGCACCTCATGGCAAATAACTCTCAAATGATTTGAGAATTAGAATTGGTGCTCTCCACAAAGATGGCCTAGGCTATAAGAAGATTGGTAACACCCTGAAACTGAGTTACAGTACAGTGGCTAGGGTCATACAGAGGTTTTCCAAGACGGGTTCAACTTCTTTGATTGACCCTTGTGAGGCCTGTTCAGAGTTGAACAGGCCTCGCAAGGGTCAATCAAAGAAGTTGAGTCCTAGTGCTGGGTGTCAGGTGCAGAGGCTGGTTTAAAAAAACAGACGTATGAGTACTGCCAGCATTGCTTTAGAGGTTGCAGAAGCGGAAGGTCAGCTTGTCAGTGCTCAGACCTTACACCGCACACTGCAACAAGTCGGTTTGCATGGCCGTCATCCCAGAAGGAAGCTTCTTCTGAAGTTGGCTCACAAGTAAGCCTGCAAACAGTTTCCTGAAGACAACCTGTCCAAGAGCATGAATCACTGGAACCATCTCCTGTGGTCTGATGAGACTAAGATAAACTTGTTTGGCTCAGATGGTGTCCAGCATGTGTGGTGACGCACTGGTGAGGAGTACCAATACAATTGTGTCGTGGCTACAGTCAAGCATGGTGTTGGTAGCATCATGGTCTGGGGCTGCATGAGTGCTGCTGGTACTGAGGAGCTGCGCCTCATTGAGGGAAACATGGATTCCAACATGTACTGCAACATTCTAAAGCAGAATATGATGCCCTACCTTCAGAAACTGGGCCGAACGGCATGATAATGACCCCAAACACACCGCCAAGATTCCAACTGCCTGGCTGAGGAAGCTGAAGGTGAAGGTGATGGAGTGGCCAAGTGTGTCTCCAGACCTGAAACCTACTGAGCATCTGTGAGGCATCCTCAAGCGGAACGTGGAGAAGCGTCATGTGTCTTACAGCCAGCAGCTCTGTGATGTCATTATGGTGAGTGGAAGAGGATCCTAGCAACAACCTGTGCACTCTGGTGAATTCCATGCCTAGGAGGTTTAAGGCAGTGCTAGATAACAATGGTGCTCACACAAAATATTGACACTTTGGACACAGTTTTGACATGTTCACTTAGGGTGTACTCACTTTTGTTGCCAGCTATTTTGACAATAATGGCTGTATGTTGAGTTATTTTCAGAGGACAGTAAATATATACTGCTACACAAGCAGCACATTGACTACTCTGAAATATATCCAAGTTTCGTTTCTATAGTATTGTCCCTTGAGAAGATGGTTGCTGAAATGTGAGGGGTGTACTCACTTTTGTGAGATAATGTATATCAAATGGGCAATTTTTGGTCTTATTAAACTAATTCTTGTTCCAGAGCAAATTGATAATTTCATAAATGAAGCTAGCGCAAGTTCTGCCAGGAAGACTCAATCGTTTGCGTCATTAATTACCTCCTCATCTATCCAATCATATAATTTACTGTAGCTTAAAAGGGCAGTGCTTACACACGTCTGAGTTTGCAGATGCTGTCGCTCCAGTACCTCCATCCTCCCCGCCTCCACCAAGATGGGATATTTCCTCCAACTCCTCTACTCAACCAAGCTGGGTCCTCCCTCTATCAACCTCAACACCATCAGTCAGGCTATCCCTTCCATCCTGAAGACTTCAAATGTCTTTTCCTCCATCCACCCCACCACCACCAGATGGCCCCTTTCCTTACTCCGCCGGGGGGTGAGCGGCGCCCCCGCCTTCGTCTTCAGGCGGGACTCGCAGATTCAGTACCCTCTGAATGCGAGTTACGAACGGGGCCTACGCCAAAGAACCTCCTGAGCTCCTAAATAAATGTTATTGTTACAGTATTAATTCTCCCGAGTCTTTCTGGTAGAACTTTATATTTAACTTAATATTTAACTTAAATCCTGAACTAGAGCACTGATTTTCTAAGTTTGACTGAATTGTGTGCTTGTTTATTTCCTATTGACTTTTATAATGGCTATTGTCGTTAATTTAAATATTGCTGTTCAATAAATATTATTTGTTATTGTATTTGGCATTGAGAAATAGTGCAAGTGATCTTGAGATGGACTTCAGTGAAAGTTACATTATTACGGCATTAGATGGCATCTAAAGCCCTATTCGGACGGGACTAGTTTTCCAAACGACGTTTGAGTTACAATTCTTATCAACCTACGTCTGTGATTTCATGTACGGATTCGGACGGGACTAACATCTCCGTGTTTATTACTGAGGTAGGAGTGTCTGTGTTTTACATGTGGGCATTGCAGAAGATCACGTGTTCAGAATGCGTGGATTGCGTATGAAATATAAAGTAAAATGTCCTAACGTATTTAGTGTTTTGTAAACATTTTATAAAAATTGTAGTATAAAAAAAAACTAAACCTACATTTATCATCATGATTTTATATAAATGGGTTCTTATAATAAACCCACTGGAATGAAAAGTTTTAACTTATATAATTTAGGCTACACGTTATGTAATGAAGTGCAGAAATGAAAGTAATCTTACCTGAAACTGATATTACAGTAGCCAGTCTTAACAGTTTACGTGATTTGGCTCTTCTTGTTGATTTCATTTTTTTATTTCTTCGCCGTGTACCGAACACATCTACATCCATTATCGGTGCGCAAAAAGCAGAAACTTGAGTACTGGCGCGATAGCGTTCAGGTTGATAAGAATTGTAACTCAAACGTCGTTTGGAAAACTAGTCCCGTCCGAATAGGGCTTTTATGAGTGACTTTTTCTAAACAAGGAAGTTTGTTTTAGTGCTGTCATGGAAATACCCTTAACTTTTAAATGGACAAAGACATAGATATCAGCTAAGATATCAGCACGCTGGGATTACCGAATCACAGCCGTGTTGATATCTAGCCATATCACACTGCTACAAGTGTGATATTGCGCATATATATTCAGTCAGAGCGTTTAGCCATTAAAAAAAAAACAAAAAAAAAAAAAGTTACCTTGGAAGAGTGGAAGAGTAACCTTCCATCCTGCCAGAATCCTTTGTACAACAGTGAGTACAACAAGAGTTTTAAATAAGTGATGAACCATTTATGAATTATTCCTTAATTTGTAAACATGGATGTGCCTTCCAGATGGGGCCTAATTTTTTCATCATGGGATTGTCCAGTACTTCATTTAGCTCTCACATTAAATAACTTGTGACATCTATATGAGCTAAAGGGTTAATCAACAACAACAAAAAAATATTCTGTCATTATTCTCATAGCCTACTTATGCTGTTATAAACCTGTATGATTCTCTGTCTTAAATAGAAATTTGATAAAAGCTCCTCTTTCCTATACATCAAAAAACGAATAGGGGTTGTAGCTGTCACTTTCAAAGCAGGCAGGACCGACTGGGTAGATGGAGAGGAGAATGACAAATAATGTTGCTACTACAACAGTAGCTACACTGTAAAAAAGGATTGTGATTTTAATAGTAAGAGACTGTAAAAATGCGACAGTAAATACCTGTTAATTGTTTAACAGTAAGTTTCCTTACTATATATGGTAAATAACTGTAACAGATCTAACCTTGCATTTAATGTACATGTACGGCTACAATTTTAATGCACAACGTGGAAGCAAAGAACCCCCCGGCGTTAAGCGAAGTTCAGGTAAAACACAGAACATTTTCACAGAACAAAAGTCTCAGGGAACAGAACTGTGACAATACAATAATGTCACACACTGTGCCTGCAGAAGTGCCAGAGGACAAACTTGTCTCATTTTTCCAATACGTCACTATGCCACAAATCTTTGCAAGGTCCTTTGAGGGCTTTTACCAGGTCAATGACTTGATATTTTGTCTTTATCTGATACAATAAATATATTTACTAAGACACCTACACGGATATAGTTAATCCATTTTATCAATGGCCAATATAGAGCTCTTTTTTTCAAGTGATTCAATGAAGGCTGTAGCCTGGGTCTCCCCATGCTGCCTTGCGCGCAGCGCAATTTTATTCACGCTGCTAGGCAGCTTGGACACCATGGACCAGATTTTCCCCTCAAAAAGGGAACCAATCACAGAACGGGGAGGGAGCAGCAAGACGATGACAACGTCTATGCGACACACCGAAGCAGTTTGTTTATATCTATGGATCCAACATGGCAGCAGACGCGAAGTTACCTTTCGATGCAGCCTAGATAGTGTTCTAAGTAGTTTAGAACGCAAGTTTATTTAATCTTCTTCCTCGTCCAATTTATGTCGCTCTACATACAGTACGTCATCTGGTATAATTGAAACGATTGGCTATGAGCTACGTCAGGGATGGGCAACTTCGGTCCTGGAGGGCCACTGTCCTACAGAGTTTAGCTCCAACCCTGAAAAAATCACCTGCCTGTGATTTTCTAGTAATCCTGAGGACCTTGATTAGCTTGTTCAGGTGTGTTTGATTAGGGTTGAAGCTAAACTCTGTAGGACAGTGGCCCTCCAGGAGAACATGTGGTTCCCAGAACATGAACATGTGGTTCCCAGACCACGTCTCAATGAGAAAGAGGTCTGACGTTAGCCAGGCTATAAAGGCTGAGAACTCTTCCCTGTTTTTCTTTAGATGCCAAGACAGTCTTGCTTTGCTAAAAAGCTGTAGACAGATCCTGTGATTTTTGAGCATTAACGTCTTTGTGAGTAGGAAGACAAACTGCACTTTAGTAAAAGTAATAATGTGGCATTTTGCGACACTCAAGAGCTGCTCATGTCTTTAAAGGTAGCCTTGCACAAACATATTTTGTGTAGTGAGATATATCTCAAGGCTAGGGATATCTGTATGAAATAAAGCCTTTGTGTGGCAACCATGAGAAATAGACAAAGAGAAAAATAGTTCAATAATGAAATAGATTGTACTCGCCACCCTGGGAATTTCACCCAGAGAATATTATCCGCGCACAGGTTCCCCACTAAAGACAGGAAGAAATGGAGACATGGGTATTTATGCAAAATTACAAAAGTTTATTATAATTTATAAAAAACCAAAGGCACAAAAAGGAGACAAGCCCCAAACATTCAAATACAAATACAATGTAAAAAAAAAAAGGAAAGGAAACGGCGGCCTCTATTAACCTGTTAAGCTGCAACCCCACTTTTGAAAAATCCCCAGAAATGACATACCCAAACTGAAACAGATACAGTTCATGAACCCTTTGCACTAAAAGCACAAGTATGATCTCATTTGAAAGCTGACACCTGGTAGTTTATTGTAAATGTAGAATTAATTATTGTCATAATGATTTTTTTTTTTAAAAATAGCTTCAAAGTTTTGTAAAGTTATTAGAAATGTATTTTTATGAAACATATTCATGAAAATACAATTGAAGTTGGCACTGTAGCAATCTAGAAATGCACTGCAGCTAAAGCCACATGTGTGACCATGTTATATTTAAAATCTGAAAATGATAAGTCTAAAACTCTGTATTTAGTTATATGTTTTTCAAGATCATGTCAAATTACTTTATTTTGATTAGACTCTAAAAATGCTACTGATGTTTAGTCGTCTTCTAAGCATCCATTCAGTCTTTTGTCTCTATTGTTTTGTGGTGCAGACGAGCCCCATTCAGTCTCAGTCTCCCCTGCACACATTCACACCTCTCCAGCCTGGTTATGGCTCTAAATATGCATTTCTTTTGTCTGCATTATAGTTACTAACGACTGGCTATTCACAGGCTATTCATAGGGTTTCAATCCCTAATTTCTTTTATCAAAGTTCTCACTTCACAAAAAACTGTTGAAACTGTATCAAATGCACTAAAACATTTCAGTAGCTGCTAAGCATTCCTTTTTAGAAAAAAAATCATAAAAGAATAACAGGTGGCAGGTGCACCTGGGCTAGCTAGCATGTTAGCTTAGCACACCATCAATACACGACCATTTCTGAGATTAAGAGGCACCCTCGCAAAAGATACCTACGTTCCCCTCACACACACACACACACACACACACACACACACACACACACACACACTGCACGCTCACAGCACAAGGGCTCTAGTGAAGTGATCAGCCACAGCACATGGTGAAAACACCACCACCAAGTAGGGAGGGGAACAGTCAATTTCCTATGCCAAAGATATGCCAAAATTCCAAACAAACTGAGCAGAGCACAAGGCAGTTCGTAATGAACTGCGTGTGAAGCAGGGATATGAGGATGTAATTTGAGTGCAGTAGTATCAGAACATCATCAAAAATCGTCAAAACAGCCTATGACAAAACAGCGGTGACATCACTGCCCGAACTGCAATCCCCCTGAAATTCATACAAATGATTAAAAGACAATGTATACATTTTCTTAACAGGATAAATTTAGAACTGCGGGATCAGATACATAAAAGGGCGTCCCTTTAATAGTTCACAGCAGTCGTCAATCACACAATCACGAACTAGAAAACAATACAGGCAAGCTTCTATCGGACCAGTTTAACATGGTGAAAACAATCCATTAAATATTGTCATACACGCACCTGAAGGACACAGACACCCGCACAGCAGCCATCCGGTAAAGACGGAGGAAACCGAAACATTTGTAGTGGAAAATAGGTTGCAGCATCAAACAATTGCCCACTAAATAAGAGCAACAAACCATTTAGTTGCCACATACACACTTGAGATTACACTCACTCTACCATCGGTCTACTTACCCACAGCAGCATGTGGCACCAGGCCAAAGAACGCAAACAAACAGGCGAGACCTCACCTGAAGACGTGCTCAAGCTTAAATGCAAGCGCAGATTTACTGACATCACATAATTTACTATAACGCGGACAAATGGGATTCTAGCTTATCATGCCACACAAGCATTCATCCAGGCTGCAGTGATTGTTGCCATGAAACAAGTTGTCAGAGCCACTGGAACAGTCACATCACACACACAGGCAGATGTGTGAACATTCTCCCCAAAGAGTGAGCAACAATGTTAACAGGTGCAGTAGCCTACAACACTCAAGAGGTACCACCTCACTAACAGGGTTGGCAGCTCTGCTTCTGTCAGCCCCTCAAGCTGGGAGTCTGGTGATGACAGGTCTTGGGGAGGGTTCGCTGCAGTGTGCTGAAGAGAAAGCAGGCTAAAAATCCAAGTTAATTTGCCTAAAATTTATATTTATTTTTTCACAATACTGATCTGCTTTAGGCTGGGATGCACCTCAGACACAAGGCCAGTCCATTGCAGGCTATTGATCCTGTGTACGATAAATTATTTGGTTAGACTGCAATTCATGAATATCTCTCTGGTTTTATACACCACACTTAATGAATGAGACTACAATCCTTCCTCAGGGAAATGTGTTCTTATAATCTTTCTTTCATTGTGCAGTCTCGGGTTTTATTAAACAATATCTTACAAGGTTCAGAGTGAAACTGGAAGAGATAACATTACCATGCCAATTATGAATGAATTAAAGTCTATACATATTCATGAGCTGCAGGGTAACTTGGGATTTATCTGGGAGTGAAATTCTGTAAAGCAATATTAAAATACCATCAGTTTTTTTTTTTATAGCTCCCAGTAGGGTTGGGTACCAAAACCCGGTACCGATATGGAAACTGTACCTAAGTAACCGGTATGTAAACGGACCAAATCAAAACGCAGATTTCAGTGCCTCATTTCGGTGCCACATACAGTACCAGTCAAAAGTCTGGAAACACTACTATTTTTAATGTTTTTGAAAGAAGTATCTTATGCTCATCAAGCCTGCAGTTAAAAAAAAACAAAAACAAAAAAAAAACAGTAATATTATGAAATATTATTACAATTTAAAATAATGGTTCTCTTTTTTAATATACTTTAAAATGTAATTTATTTTTGTGATGCAAAGCTGAATTTTCATCAGCAAGTACTCCAGTCTTTGGTGTCTTATGATCCTTCAGAAATCATTCTAATATGCTGATTTATGATCAATGTTGGAAACAGTTGTGCTGCTTAATATTTTTTTATAACCTGAGATACTTTTTTCAGGATTATTTGATGAATAAAAAGTTAAAAAGAACTGTATTTATTTAGAATAGAAATCTTTTGTAACAATATACACTACCGTTCAAAAGTTTGGGAACAATAACTTTTTTTTTTTAAAGAAATTAGTACTTTAATTCAACAAGGATGCGTTAAATTGATAAAAGGTGATGGTAACGATTTATATTGTTAGAAATGTTTTTATTTTGAATAAATGCTGTTTTTATGAATGCTGTTAACGTTTTACTCATCAATGAATCCTGAAAAAAGTATTACAAAAAAATATATTAAACAGCACAACTGTTTCCATCATTGATAATAACTGAGTATCAAATCATCATATTAGAATGATTTCTGAAGGATCATAAGACACCAAAGACTGAAGTACTTGCTGATGAAAATTCAGCTTTGCATCACAAAAATAAATTACATTTTAAAGTATATTAAAAAAGAGAACCATTATTTTAAATTGTAATAATATTTCATAATATTACTGTTTTTTTTTTGTTTTGTTTTTAACTGCAGGCTTGATGAGCATAAGAGACTTCTTTCAAAAGCATTAAAAATAGTAGTGTTTCCAAACTTTTGACTGGTACTGTAAATGCCTCAGCTGTCCGTTTGCATTTGATGGCTATGGAAGCGGCAAATAACAATCATTTCAATTATAAATTTATGATGTGTTTAGATACACATTGTGTAGGTAACTATAAAATGTACTCTATTCTTCTCACACTTCACCAGCCACTTTAAAGTATTTCAGGAGAAGTGGATGAATTGACATGTTGACAGATACAATTCTCTGAACTGCGGTGCTTAGTCAAGTCAAGTCACCTTCATTTATATAGCGCTTTTAACAATATGGATTGTTTCAAAGCAGCTTTATAGTGATAATAGGAAATTAAAGTAACAGAGATTGTTTTGGCTTTACAGCAGCTCTAGAATAAAGTTATTGTCCAGCTAAAGTTAGTTTTGATTGATTCACTTCCGTCACAACGATCATTAGTGATAACACCATTCTAACAGAAAACCCTTAAGTTCTCTCTACGCAAACTTTAAAAACGCGAACCTGTGAGAACGCTGATGTCGTGCACATGCGCATTGCGTGTTTAGTCTGTAGGTATGCGCAGGCATGTAGTCCTTCTTTACAAACCAACCCTCAACAAGGGTTTCCGCATAGCCATGTGAACCGGAATTATCCCGACAATGTTTTATCTGTACAGAGGTAAAAGGGAAGGGAAGGAGGCCTTCACAGGGGAGAGATTAGTTGACACTTCAGGACTGCGTTGTCGTCGTGTCCAGGTGCAGATCTGGATACGGCAGACTGGGGTAAACCTCGGGATAAACAGAGAGACTAATATTAGTGTAGACGCTATTCTTCTTATGATGTAACAAGTACATCAGGATTTATGTGAAGTGTTCCAGCTGACCTAATCTATGCAGCCTAACATTGAATTATTGAAGTCTATAATGTGTTATGTGTATGCTAGGTCAAAGAGATGATGTGTTTTTAGTCTAGATTTGAACTGAAAGAGTGTGTCTGCTTCCCGGGCAATGTTAGGAAGACTGTTCCAAAGTTTTGGTGCTAAATAGGAAAAGGATCTACCGCCAGCAGTCGATTTTTAATATTCTAGGTATTATCAACTGGCCGGAATTTTGAGATCGCAATAGTCGTGAAGGACTATAATGCGTTAAGAGCTTGCTCAATTACTGCGGAGCTAAACCATTTAGTACTTTGTAAGTAATCAGTAATATTTTAAAATGTATACAATGTTTAATAGGGAGCCAATGCAGTGTTGACAGAACGGGGCTAATATGGTCACACTTCCTGGTTCTGGTAAGAACTCTAGCTGCTGCGTTTTGGACCAGCTGTAGTTTGTTTGTTTTTGCCTGGCTGCTCGTGGATCAATTGCTCCGGTCTACCTCGCTGTATTGCTGTCGTATGGTTTGCGTCTGAAGGCTCCATATAGCTTTCCGTTTTGAATCTCTAATTACTATCACTCCTTGTTGTTTATATCGCTAAATATATCTGATCTGACTTCGCTAGCTTTAATCTAAACCACTATCGCTAGCCTTCCGCTAACCTGTTAATCTGCCATGTTTGCCATCTTTTCTCTCGCTCACGCCTTTTTCAAGTCCATCAAACAACTGTGGTGAGTAGGATCAGTCAACAAACAAATCAAAAATGCAGGGAGATAGAAGATTTCAGAACTAGAGACACACATCCAATCTTTAATTGAGGTTAATTGTAAGAGTGCAAGGGCTTTAGATACTGCTTTGGATGCGACTAGCTTAGTGAACTCTGTAGCCTACATTGTTCGGTTCCGGCTGTAGAGCCCGTGCAGCAGAGCAACTGGGTGACCGTGAGACGCTGTAGTCGTGGGACAAAACACTGCTCTTCCGTTCCGACAACAACATTAAACAGGTTCTCCCCACTCAGTGAAACACCCACTGAGAATCCTGTTGAATGTGCCCTAGTTATTGGCAATTCTATTACACGGAACGTGAAAATAGAGACATCAGCCACCATAGTCACATGTTTGCCGGGAGCCAGAGCGCCTGACATCAAAGCAAATTTAAAAGTGCTGGCTAATGCTAATCGTAAATTCTCTAAGATTATTATTCACGTCGGCACTAATGATGTTCGACTTCGCCAGTCAGAGATCACTAAAATTAACTTTAAAGAGGTGTGTGAACTTGCAAGTACGAGGCCAGGCACTATAATTTGCTCTGGCCCCCTTCCTGTTCGAAGGAGTGATGAGATAGTTAGTAGACTGTGCTCACTCAATGGCTGGCTGTCTAAGTGGTGTCCGTAAAATAATATAGGGTTCATAAACAATTGGAAAAGTTTTTGGGGCAGACCTGACCTGTTGAAAAGGGATGGTATTCATCCCTCCTGGGATGGTGCTGCTCTTCTCTCTAGTAATATGGCAGGTAGTCTTAGAGCTCAAACATGACAATCTGGGGCTCAGGTCAGGAAGCAGACAGACTGGCTAAACCGGCCGTCTGCTAGCTGTCTCATATCACCGAGGTCAGATAAATCCCATCACATAGAGACTCTTTCACCTAGATATCATCATATAGAGACTGTGTCTGTTCCCCGAACTTGGAAATACAAAAAAACTCCCAAACCCATTTAAGGGTAAAAATTTGATTGATGTTAAAAAAATAAAAATAAAAACAAATATAATGCAGATGAACACATAATAAAGCTTGGGTTGCTGAATATTCGATCCCTTTCTTCAAAAGCACTTTTTGTTAATGATATGATTACAGACCATAACCTAGATGTGCTGTGTTTGGCAGAAACTTGGGTAAAACCAGACAATTACATTACTTTAAATGAGTCCACCCCGCAAGATTACTACTATAAACACGAGGCTCATTTAAAAGGTTTTTGCTGGAATGTATAGCAATATCTTCAGTATTACTCAGAAGTCTAGTTTCAAATATAATTCTTTTGAAATGATGGTACTTTCTGTAACGTTATGTAGCGTAAATGATAAATCCCGTTCGACTTTTGTGCTGGCTACTGTATACAGGCCACCAGGGCACAATACAGATTTTATCAAAGAATTTGCTGATTTTCTATCAGAAACTGGCTGCAGATAAAGTCCTAATTGTTGGAGATTTTAATATCCAAGTAGATAATGAAAAATATGCATTGTAGTCTATATGGAAATAGGGGTCCACGCGCAGCCCCCGGCTTTTTTTATGCCACCTGATTTTTTTAAATCTTTAAAGTGTCTATTTTCAGAATCTGCCAGGTACCAAGCTGAAATAATGTCCCAAAGGCTTCATTTTTAACCCTTTGCTGCACCCGACCGGAACCCGAAAAATAAAAAAAAATATATAGAAAGTGGTTAACATTTGAAGTAAACAACATACAGAGACAAATGAACACATTTTCCAATACAATTCTGACCCCAGGAATTTAATGGAATGGTTATTTTTGACATTTGACAACATATTGACCCTATTTCTGGACAAAAATACCAAAAAATGGCCAAAGATGTGTAGAGGATCAAATATATTTTCGTTTTCTCAAGCGCATATGGTGGCTTTTTTTCCACAATCTGTTATTTCTTTATCATTCAAGTGTCTATTTTAAGATTAAATTGGGTACCAAGCTGAAATAATGTCCAAAATGCTTTATTTTTAACCCTTTGCATCAAACCCGAAAAATCTAAATATGATATAAAGTGGCATAACTTTTGATGTAAACAACTCACAGAGATAAATGGACACATTTTCTATACAATTCTGACCCAGGGAAATTGTTATTTGTTATATTTTACAACATCTTGACCATCTATGGTCAAAAACAGCAAAAAAAAAAGCTCATTTGACAACGTTTTTATTATACTAATAGCAGCCTGAAATGGGGTTTATTTTAACCTTTTACTGCACCTATCCTAAAACTGAAGAAATTGAAAATAGCTTTCCTTTGAAGTAACCAAAACAAAGCAAATTAACTTAAAAAAAAAAAAAAAAAAAAAAAAAAGCCATCTCCCACTGCTCTCTCTTTTGGAACAATTTCAGTAAGTATTTGAAACTATAATTAAGATATACCTTTGTAGTCATAACTTAAAGTAATTTTTCAACAGTTTTTACTATAATCACAGGCTTTCGGAAAGCGAGAAGCTATCATATCTACACAGTATCCGAGATATGAAGATAGCAGCACATAACAAGTCGTATTGTGTGGTAAAGGATTACATTCTTAGGAATGTGATTGAATGCAAAGAGGTTGTCCAGCTAAGACCCATGTGCAACTTGTACATGAAGACATTGGGAAATCAAGGTTCCCTTTCGAGAACGGTCACTTCGTATTGCGTAGCTAATATGCAGTGGGAAACTCCTTTCCTCGAGAATATTGAAACTAATAATTTAAAACGCAGTGCAGCTGCACAGCGAACACAGCAGAGCATCTAGCTCGCCCATTGGCTGTGCTGCGGCAACTGCACAACCTATGGCCAAGCGCCTCTGACGTACGACCCAATCAGATGACTTGGCGCCCAACACGTCAGAGCGCGCCTAAATGGGCGTGGCCTTAGTCTATAAAGGAAGCCCATTCTGGCCAAATAGCAGGTTTAAATCGACTGAAGCGACAAAAAAAAAGTTCCCTTACTCTCAGGGAACCGAGGTTACATTAGTAACCGAGTACGTTCCCTTTCGAGAATGGTCAACTTCGTATTACGTAGCTAATACGCA
This sequence comes from Squalius cephalus, assembly GCF_949319135.1. Classification (NCBI taxonomy): domain Eukaryota; kingdom Metazoa; phylum Chordata; class Actinopteri; order Cypriniformes; family Leuciscidae; genus Squalius; species Squalius cephalus. Next base: position 36,623,643 of record NC_137127.1, on the reverse strand, counting down.
GTGGGGACGCAATGTAAATGCCGCACTATTAGCAACTGGCTGCATACAACTGGAGCCTAGGGAAGCACCCCGAGGCTCACAGAAACAATCCATAACAAACCCCAACATAGTGATAGTAACCAGACGTGAGTCTGGTTTCATGAATAAGGGGCTGGAGTATAAGAGCCGGGCTCGCTCCAAACATAAGTTCCAGGACAATTGTGCTAATGGGCAGTAATAGGTAGACTGATAAGATCGGACCGTAGCTGGAGTACTGACGATGCAGCGGCTATGGGACCGAGAAGCCTCTGAAACTTCCTGAGGGACATGCACGCACCTACCCTGAAGGACCCCTTATAGAGAGAGCACACTCTGGTGTGAGCTGCGCTCATCATTGTAGAGTCGATAACAGTGCCCAGTTCACAAGTTCACATGTTAATGAAATCTGATGTAATATTATAATGCGTATTTGGCTTGCTGTCCGGGGGGAGGGCTCCGAGCTCGGAATTCGGCCCGACCCCAGAGTACTCCCCCCTATGAATGTATAGATCATAGGTATCTATGAGCAGACCCATCTGAATGTGAGGTGATGGGGTGGTGTCGGGATGCTGAGAAATTTGTCATGAGACAGGAGGTAAGGGAAGGCTTTATTTATACTGGCTTCTTCTTGTACTGATTGGATGATTACCTGAACATGCTCCTCCCGAACTTTGTTACATAAAACTTCATAAAGATTACCTTCTGGCTTGGTGTAACAGTTTGCTCTTGGAAAAATTGACCCTGAGCCCCAGGCATTCCAAATAGCTAAGGAGCATGGATCTGTGTGTCAATAATTCGGTCTTCGACTGACACATAATGAGTCAATCGTCGAGATAGTTCAGCACGCGCACTCCGTTGCCTCAGGGGAGAAAGCGCGGCGTCCATGCACTTTGTGATAGTACGGGCTGCTCACCACCTCTCCTCTACGTGCTGGAGCGATCCAGTGTTTGACTGTATTTTTTACTTTAGTTTTGTTTTTGTCTTCTTTAGTCACAGGTAGTGGATTTACTTTTCTTAGTTCACATTTTGTTATTTAGTTAGATCAGCGAGGTAAGCAGTTGCCCGCAAGACTCACCTGTTTTTGTTCTTTTCGGGAGCTAGGTAAGATCTCTCCTGTTAATTAGGTGTAGTCAGGGGTTTATGTTTCTTTAGCTGCCCTACCTGTGTACTGTTATTATTTTCGTTAATTTTTTATATTGTTGCTTATTTCTATCTTGTACTTGTTGTGATTTTGATTCTCAAATTAAAACTTTATGGCGTGATTGGACGTCAGAAACGCAATCAATCGTCTGAGATTTCTGATATGTTCGGTCCTTACCTTTTGTTTGTTTTAAACGAGCTAAAGTTGGTTAAGGGCCGTAACATATTTGGGGGCTCATCCGGGATTGATTTGGTGTGGCTTTGTTTGATCTTTTTGATCTGTTCACGGTTTGCATTTGTTACTTGGTAACTTTGTTTAATCACGGTCGATTGGTGTAAATTTTGGCTTGTGTAGTGCTCGTTTTTTTTCCCTCAATAACCAGACATTTAATTATAGGCTAATCATGTTCGAATTAACACATTTTATTGTGAATCTGACGCAAGTTGAGCTGTTTCAAATTAACAGAGTAGATCTTATGAAAATTGCTGCTCATTTTAAAGTCAGTTTTCGTAATACGTCATCTAAACGTGAGCTTCAGATGTTGCTTGTTGATTCATTGCATACACAAGGCGTTTTTGGTGATGAGGAAAAGATGACGGATTATCCTGAATCAGTTGAGGGTAGCTTTTACATATTCATGTATTTGTGATTCGTTTGTTCTATGTTATGATATGTTTGTCCTCTAGGGGGCGAGTATGTTTTGTCTTTGTTTTATTAGGGACTGATTGCCGGCACCTGTGGATCCTGTATGTTTGGCATAAGAAGTCCAAAAGGCCAAATCTGCGCAGCGGGTGGGGTGTTCGGCGGCGGTTCTGAGTGCTCTCTTGTTGTGTCTTACCCCAGTTCATTTTCCTATCGTTATGTCTATATCATTTTGGAAATAAATCCCCTATTGTACGAGCTGTGTTGTCTATGTCCTCTCTTGTGTTATGGCTGCGGTCGTAACATAATTGGGGGCTCGTCCTAAACTATTACGTTTTTGTTTTGTTTTTCCATGTGTGGAGGAAAATGTGTGACGCATTTTGCCCGTCCTGGAAAGTGTTTGGTGTAACTGCTGTGGTCACACGTGAGTATTTGCCCTGTATTTTTGTAGTCGCCGGGTAGGTTGGACCTGCCACTTTGTTATTTTGCCTTTTTTATTTTTAGTGGTTATTCGGAGTGGGGGTACGTTTCAGTAGCCTGGTAATACCAGACTCTGCTACTTCACTTTGCTTCGTAGAGAGAGTCTGGAATAGCATAATAGAGAAGTGTTTTCTCTCTCGCGGGGGGGCGCTTGTCTGAAGTTTAAAATCATTGGTTACCCGTAAGCCAATCACATAACGTTTGGTTATGGCGTGTGTTATGCGCATGCTCAGCCGCATCTAACTTCCACTGTAAACACATGTATGATGCAAAAACTAAACCATTGAGCGAAATACCGGAGTGAACATGGCTGTGAACGACTTTTGCAGATTATGTGAAGTAAATCTACGCAAGTACGCATCCACCACGGTACATTCAGCGTCTACGTCACGGCTCTCAGCCCGCCCTCTGTTCGTTGATTGGCCCGGCTGTTTTCAGGCCGGTGGAAAACTGAAAGATACGCTGCTATCTCAGACTGACTACAGGAGCGAAATGAAATTAGCGGAAGTAGGAAGTCTGACGTAGTCAGGCTAACGTTTCAGTTCACATGTGGCTGATCTTGTTAATGGGATCGGTGCGCAGGTGGGCATGAGTTTAGCGTTTAAAGTCGCCCCGAGCCCCTAACGCCACTGAAGACTAGATGGTAAAAATACATTTTTTAAAAGATCCTGAGGATCTTGCGATGCAGATTAAGAAAATGGAGCTGCAAGCTAAAGAGCACGACAGAGTTTTGTTGAGGGAGAGGAATGGGAGCGTGAGAAAGAGAGATGAAGAGAGTGTGAGAGACATGAACTTGAACTGAAAAGACTTGAAATGGAACAAGCTTGCCGCCTAAAAGAAATGGAGTTGAAATCTTGTGAAAGGGGCGTAACAGATACTTCTGATTTTGACGTGAGTCGTAATATCCGTATTGCTCCTCCTTTTCGAGTGCAAGAGGTAGATAAGTCTTTTGCTCTTTTTGAACGTGTTGCCACCAATATGAAATGGCCGAACACATTTTGGCCCATGTTGTTGCAGTGTGTTTTTGTGGGGAAAGCCCAGGAAGCTTTTTCTTCTTTGTCAGTCGAAGAGTCTCTTGATTATGAGCAAGTGAAGGTATCCATTCTCAGAGTGTATGAACTGGTTCCCGAGGCTTATCGTCAACATTTTTGTAATCTTCGGAAAACTGATGAGGCTTACATTGAGTTTGTTCGGGAGAAAGAGTCAATGTTTGATCGTTGGTGTGCTTCCATGAAAGTGAAAACTTTTGAAGAGCTCCGTGAACTGATTATTTTAGAGGAATTTAAAAACTGCTTACCAGAACGCGCTGTAACCTATCTGAATGAGCAAAAAGTTCTGAAATGTTCCGCTGCTGCTGCACTAGCTGATGAATATGTGCTTATACATAAGAACGTGTTTAGCATTGCACAGAAACTTCCATCAGTTAGCAACAGTCATCGGTCTTTTGAGCGCCCTCTGCCTGTTGATAAAGTGGCGGTGAGTTCTGATAAGTCTGTGTTCTCACCTGATTGTTTTTATTGTAAGAAACGTGGACACATCATTTCTGAGTGCAATGTGCTCAAAAAGAAAAAAAGTGTTTCTAAACCAGTAGGTTTATTGATGACGTCCTCGCCACAGGTGAAAGGACTGGAGTTGTTGGCTTCTGAAGCTGACATGTGTGAAGATGAGGGGTATGTGCCGTTCATCATGGACGGATTTGTATCTTTGGCAGGAAATGCTATCCTACGCAAACCAGTCAAGATGCTTCGTGATACAGGCGCTGCGCAGAGTTTTATTTGGGAAGGAATATTGCCGTTGTCTGATGAGCGCTATATTGGTTCAAGCGTCTTGGTACAGGGTTTTGAAATGGGTTTTTATGAATGTGCCTTTGCACGAAATTGAAATTGAGTCTTCCCTTGTTGTTGGCCACATTGTTGTTGGAGTGTCTTCCCGTTCGAGATATCACATTTATTTTAGGGAATGACTTAGCGGGAGGAAATGTTTTTGCTAGCCCTGAGGTAACTGATGTTCCTTTTCCCTGTTCTACTACTGATGCATTGGCTCAGAAATACCCTGAGGTTTTTCCTTCATGTGCTGTTACTCGCGCTATGACCCAGAGACTGAAAGATAAGAGCCTTAGTAAGTCAGAAAGTGAATGGAATTTTGATTTGAGTAATACGTTCCTCTGTAATTCAGATTTTTGTGAGGTTAAGTGTTCAAACTTTATTGACGGTTCAGACATTGCCGTTAATAAACGAGATGAACATTCTATGGGGCTCGATAAATTGTCTCTGTCTGAGCAGCTTATTGAACAGAGGAAAGATGAGAAAACGCCATCCCTCTTTGAAGCTGTTGTTCCTGTTGAGCAACTCGAACATGAATCACAAGGATACTTTGTTGAAGATGAGGTGTTGATGAGGAAGTGGAGACCACCGACTGCATCTGCTGATGATGAGTGGCAAATCGTTAAGCAAATAGTTCCCCCCTCATATCGCTCTGAAATTTTGAGTCTCGCGCATGATAGCCCGTTTGCCGGTCATTTAGGAGTGAATAAAACATGTATGATCGTGTACTCCGACATTTTTTCTGGCCTGGTTTAACCTGTTAAGCTGCAACCCCACTTTTGAAAAATCCCCAGAAATGACATACCCAAACTGAAACAGATACAGTTCATGAACCCTTTGCACTAAAAGCACAAGTATGATCTCATTTGAAAGCTGACACCTGGTAGTTTATTGTAAATGTAGAATTAATTATTGTCATAATGATTTTTTTTTTTTTAAATAGCTTCAAAGTTTTGTAAAGTTATTAGAATTTTTTTTTTATGAAACATATTAATGAAAATAAAATTGAACTTGGCACTGGAGCAATCTAGAAATGCACTACAGCTAAAGCCACATGTCTGACCATGTTATATTTAAAATATGAAGATAATAAGTCTAAAACTCTGTATTTAGTTAAATGTTTTTCAAGATCATGTCATGACTTTATTTTGATTAGGCTACTCTAAAAATGCTACTGATGTTTAGTCGTCGTCTAAGCATCCATTCAGTCTTTTGTCTCTATTGTTTTGTGGTGCAAACGAGCCCCATTCAGTCTCAGTCTCCCCCTGCACACATTCACACTTCTCCAGACTGGTTATGGCTCGAAATATGCATTTCTTTTGTCTGCATTATAGTTACTAACGACTGGCTATTCACAGGGATTTAATCCCTAATTTCTTTTATCAAAGTTCTCACTTCACATTTGAAGTGCACTAAATAGTGGTCAAATGCACTAAAACATATCAGTAAGCATTCTTATTTAGAACAAAATTCATAAAAGAATAACCCCTGGTGGCAGGTGCACCTGGGCTAGCTAGCATGTTAGCTTAGCACACCATCAATACACGACCATTTATGAGATTAAAACCATGTTTGTGCTCCAAACTTACTTCATAACGCAATCGAGTGTTTTAAATAATCTTCTGTGATATAATTTGGCTTCAGATAAAAAAAAAATCAGACAGAAAACATTATTTATAGTTTTATGCACGATGATAAAGTCTATATCGATTAGCATTACATTATACATATAATATAAAATATAAAATACCTGGCATGGCTTGAAGAACACAGGCAAATCAAATATCATAGCAAACATGTTTATTGTCTTCAAAACATCTTTTATCTGCATATTACAGCGGTCTCTGTAGCTTTGTGTGTAGCAGTGACGTCCTGGAATGTCACATGATTATGGCTCTTCTTCATGTCCCATATATGGATTATTTTTTGTGCATATAGCGCCCTCAGGCTATTGGTATGAATTGAAAACACTGCACATCTCAGTAAGAAGCGATCATAATGATTACATCGACGCATTTGGGTATAAATTCAATAAATATTATTCCTGTCTTTAGAAATATGACGTGAATCTATGAGAATATATCAATATTTCTCCAAGTTTGCACATTTTTGAGCTAAAAGCCCTGAAGGACGTTGTTTTGTGTATCGCTGTCATGACGACAGCAAGGGAGTTTTTTATGAATGGAAGCGACTTGACGCGCATAATTCATATTAAAGGTATCGACTCATTTTTTCATTTCATAACTCCTGACACAAATTAAGACATAACTGTCACTATAAGTTTCTCAGAATACAATAGTGGTCAAATACTGAAACTTGAGTATTATATCTTTTTAATGATGTATAGTTTGTCAAGGTATAACATTAAATCTGATAGTAACTTTGAACTATATAAATAAAAAAACGCTTCAGTGCGCCCACGCACTGGTGAAGCTTAACAGGTTAAAAACCGATGTAGCAAGTTATTGCCAAAGCAGTCATGTGTGCCAAATGACAGGAAAACCGAACCAGAATATTTCACCTGCTCCGTAACATCCAATTCCAGCTATTGGTGAACCATTCGAGCATGTGATGATTGACTGTGTCGGTACCTTGCCTCGTACGAAGTCTGGAAACCAGTATTTTCTTATCATAATGTGCACGTCAACGCGTTTTCCAGAGGCAATTCCTCTGCGTAAAATTACTGCATCAGTGATTGTAAAATCGCTTATAAAATTTTTCTCACTGTTTGGCCTTCCGCGTACTATACTATTCAATCGGACCAAGGTACTAATTTTATGTCACGTGTGTTTAAGCAGGCTCTGGATCAGTTGCATATCCAACACTGCACATCAAGCTGTTACCATCCAGAAAGCCAGGGAGCACTCGAAAGGTTCCACCAGACCTTAAAATCAATGTTGCGTGCGTTTTGTCTTGAGTTTCAAAAAGATTGGGACGAAGGAGTGCCTATGGTCATGTTCGCAGTGAGGGAGGTAGTGCAGGAGTCGTTGGGCTTTAGTCCGGCCGAGTTAGTGTTTGGGCATACATTGATTCTCAAATTAAAACTTTATGTCGTGATTGGACGTCAGAAACGCAATCAATCGTCTGTGATTTCTGATATGTTCGGTCCTTACCTTTTGTTTGTTTTAAACGAGCTAAAGTGGGTTAAGGGCCGTAACAAACTCCAATAGAGTTAAGAATGTCTTTAAATGACAATCCCAATGCATCTTTTTCGTTATCTACATGTATATTAAAATCACCAATAATTAGGACTTTATCTGCAGCCAGTACTAACTCTGATAGAGAATCAGCAAATTCTTTGATAAAGTCAGTATGGTGCCCTGGTCGCTTGTAGACAGTAGCCAGCACAAATCTCAAACGTGATTTATCATTTACACTAGATAGTGTTACATTAAGCACCAACACTTCAAAAGAATTATATTTAAGACAAGACTTCTCAGTAATTCTGAAAATATTACTATAAATTACAGCAACACCTCCAACTTTGCCTTTCAGACAAGGCTCATGTTTATAACAGTAATCTTGGGAGGTGGACTCATTTAAAGTCATGTAATTGTCTGGTTTTAGCCAGATTTCTGTCAAACACAGCACATCTAGGGTTATAATCTGTAATCATATCATTACCAATAAGTGCTTTTGAAGTAAGGGATCGAATATTCAGCAACCCGAGCTTTATCATTTTTTCATCCGTATTATATCTGTTTTTTATTTGTTGAACATCAATTACTTTTTTACCCTTAAATGGGTTGGGGAGTTTTTTGTATTTCCTAGTTTGGGGAACAGACACAGTCTCTATATGATGATATCTAGGTGAAAGAGTCTCTATGTGATGGGATTTATCTGACCTCAGTGAGACAGCTAGCAGACGGTCGGTTTAGTCTGCTTCCTGACCTGAGCCCCAATTCATGTTTGAGCTCTAAGACTTTGTGCCATATTACTAGAAAGAAGAGCAGCACCATCCCAGGAGGGCTGAATACCATCTCTTTTCAACAGGTCAGGTCTGCCCCAAAAACTTTTCCCAATTGTCTATGGATTCTATACTATTTGTGGACACCACTTAGACAGCCAGCCACTGAGTGAGCACAGTCTACTAAGTATCTCATCACTCCTGCGAACAGGAAGGGGGCCAGAGCAAATTACTGTGCCTGACATCGTACTTGCGAGTTCACACACCTCTTTAACGTTAATTTTGGTGATCTCTGACTGGCTAAGTCGAACATCATTAGTGCCGACGTGAATAATAATCTTAGAGAATTTACGATTAGCATTAGCCAGCTCTTTTAAATTTGCTTTGATGTCAGGCGCTCTGGCTCCCGGCAAACATGTAACTATGGTGGCTAGTGTCTCTATTTTCACATTCCGTGTAATATAATCACCAATAACTAGGGAACATTCAACAGGATTTCACCGAGTGGGGAGAATCTATTTGTTATGGAAATCGGAACGGAAGAGCGGTGTTTTGTTCCGCGACTCACGGTCACCCAGTTGCCCTGCTGCACGGGCTCTACAGCCGGAACTGAACAATGTACAGTGTTCACTAAGCTAGTCGCATCCAAATCAGTATCTAAAGCCCTTGCATTCTTACTATCCTCGATTAAAGTTTGGATGTGTGTCTCTAGTTCTGAAATCTTCTCCGTCAGCCACATGTAAATCCTTCATTGCTGACAAAGAATGCTATACTATACATGTGACATGAAGTGCAAGTGACAATAACAGGAGAAGACATTGCTCACCATGTTTGTTGACTGATCCTACTCATCACAGTTGTTTGATTTGTAAAAGGCGCGGGCGCGCGCAAAAGAAAAGACGGCAAGCACGGATGGCAGGTTAACAGGCTAGCGAGATACTAGCGTGTTGTGCTAGCGATAATAGATAAAAGCTAGCGATGTCAGATTAATGTGATAGGCAATATTAGACAATATCTAATATGTTGACGAGTAACTTAAATTTAGCAAGTAAGAACAACAAGGAATGATATTAAATAGAGATTCAAAACAGAAGACTCTATGGAGCTTACAGACAGACCAGCAGCAAGGCAGAAAGGAGCAATCGATTCAGCCTACTAACATGGCGCCCATTGTGCGTTATAGATCAACTAACATGAATGATCATTATAAAGGTTTCTTAAATGACAAACCACATTCACTTATGTATTTAAGAATAACAATATCAGTCAAAGACTGACTGATATGTAACGCAACCAATCATAGTTTGTTTTGTTCCGCGTCATGTTTAGTGTGAAAGTGTGAAGTCGACGTCCCTACAATAACAGACCGGCTTATACATCTAAATTAATCATTCAAGAACATTGTGCAAGTTTACTGCAACAATAGAGCCGCAAACTTCACATAGGCCTACTTTTAAAATCCAGCATTCAGTTGATCCTGATAAGTTGTAACAGTTGTCACAGTTGTAAACATGACGGCATTCTTCTTCCACGAGGGGTTTCGCGTCACAGCATTTAAGGTGATGCGTTCTAAAACAACGCTCACCTTGTGCAGGACATGCAATAAGTCAGGAGAGGTGTCGAATTTTGCCAGAGAAGGCAAAAAAATGTGAAAAGTATTGGTGAAATTTAAAGCTGTTTGCAGCATTATGTCACGTTTTGGGTTTTGCTTCTTGTTCTTGTCATTGTCATGTTTCTGTCTTGTCATATGATTCCCTGTTTATCATGTGATCCTGCCATGTGTCTGTCATTGGTTAATCGTCTGATCATTGTTCACAGGTGTTCCTTGTCTTGTAATTAGTCTGTGTCTTGGTCGATGTTCTTTTTTTGAGTTTCCAGTTTCATGCCTTTGTTTTATGTTTTATCACGTATTTTAATAAATTGCATTTGGCTTCTCACTTCAACTTGCCTCCAGTGGACTAAATAATGACACATACCAAGAACACAGACTTTGCTGTTATTAGTACTGTAGTGTTTTTTTTGTGTGTTCAATTATTTTAGTTGGGTTAGGTGGCTTAGGTTTTATTGTGAATTTATGATGTAAATGTGTTGTTTTGTATTTGGACTACTTATATTTATATACTTTAACATTTTAATATTCAATTTTAAGATTTTTTTATTAAAAAATTTATAATTTAAATTTTTTATTTTTTTTTATATAAAATTAATAAAATTAATTATTTATTTAAGGTGGTTCCAGCTGCGGCTGGCATAATAGCTAAAAGCGGACTCACCATGCTTAGAGTGAACCCTGAACGTTAAAGTGAAACTCATTCAACAATAACCCAAATGTATCTATATTTGCTGTTAAACTATTATTCATCATGTAAAGAAGACTTTGTACTTCACTTGTGTTCCAATATCCACGTAAAACAGCATTATTTACACGCGCAAAAATGTGGTTGGAAACTGGGGGCGTGGATTTTACAGAGGGCCATTTAAATTGAGCAGTGTAACCTTTATGTTTGGTTGACTGCATTTTAGTTTGATGATGAATGGCTAAAATGTCAAGTTAGAAACCCTAGAACTGATATGTTATGCAAGCACGCATGAGGCACCTGCGTGATCAGTTGGATTTAATTAAATAAAGATCTAAAGAAAACAAATACAATGTGTTAGAGTATCACAAAAACAAGTATAGCTTATACTACTTGTTGCAGTTTTTCGCTTTTGTTAATCTGTTACTTAAGTAAAATATATTTTGTGTAGTCCTATTTATTTTACTCCTTTTATATACTTAATTCCTGTTTTTCTCGGTTCACAGAACTGCTGTAGGTGCATGATGTGACAATGTGTGAATCCTCATGTTTTGTTGTTTATGCTGCTATTTGCGCAAATTAAGTAAAAAAAAACAAACAAAAAAACCAAAAAAATAATAACAATTGTGCCATTTTTAATGGGTCACAAACTCCCATTAATTCTAATGTAATTTAATTTTAATTTGACATTCTAATCTTAATGGTTAATTATGACTAATGAGCTTCGCTTGTCGGTCAAGAAAATAATCTAAATGAACAAAATGCTCTGATTACAGTTCTCCACCAGATTTACTATGCTGCATGTAAATTCATGCTAGCTCAAAACTTGTGTACACAAGCTGAGACCTGACGTGAGATTTGATCGCAGCTACCGCTCACATATTGATAAATGGCATGTTTTGTATGGAAATGACTGTACTCCCAATTTTCTGTTGCACGTTCATTTTGTAAATTAGGCCATTGTGTTTTTGTCCTTTGTCTTTATCCTTTCTGCTTAGCAGTCTCCATGTTCTAGTTCATTTCCTTAGTAAATATTTATTGTCACCAGTGTCTCGTTTAGATTCTTTGTTGATTCTGAGTATATATTCTCTGTGTTCTATTCGGTTAATTGTTGTTATACATCTTTGTTCCAATTGTGGTTCATGTGATTAGGGGCCAAGCACCGAAGGAGCGGAGGCACCTATTGTATCTGTTGGTGTTCTAATTAGGGGCCAAGCACCGAAGATGCGTAGGCACCTATTGTATCTATTTTATTTGATGTTCTTTATGTGTGGCGGCAGTCGACCGTGAGGGGCTGCCGTCTTTACCTTCGTTTTTGTATTTGTTTATTTATTTTATTAAAAGTCTTTGAATGTTCGCCGGTTCCTGCCTCCTTCTTCCCACAACAACAAACTGCGTTACAATATGAATTCTAAAATGAGCGTGAGATCGAAGGATGAGGCAGCATCACTGAATGACAAAGTCTTAAAATATATTCCTCACAAAAAATATAATGTGACCTAGGATTACAACTTACGACTCTGAATATACAGTAGTGCATGAGTCATATGGACCACTGCTATGATACTTTTATGGTTTCATTTTTGTTGCCACAGTGGCTCGATGGTGTTTTAGGCCCCCAATGGCTCCTTAGAGGCAGCTAACCCTACCCTCAACCTTAAACCTACCCATCCCCTCGCTGCCTGGAAGGCGCCGTTGGGGGCTTAAAACACCAAGTGCCGCCACAGTGTGGACATGTTACAAACTGAAAAAAGTAAATAACATAATAAAAGTTATAATTTCAAAATTTTAAAGATTAAACTTGGGGTAAGAATGACACTATAATGAAAAAGCACCAGAATAATGTTTTAAACCAGAAAAAGCGTGAAGTTTTGATTTTGCTGTTTCAATGAAGTTTAGTGTAAAGTGGTTTTGTATTTGCCCCTTTTAAACTGGCTCGCCACAGAGGTTACCTAATGACTTATGAATAATGTCAGCACATGCCAGGTCAAAAAGTTTCAGTCACTTATGTTAGGTTTCTGCTTCACAACATTCACTATTTAGTTTGTCCTTATAGGTTTTTATTCCACATTTTGCACTTTATTCACCTTTGTCTACTAAGATGCCCTCAATATCAAAAATGGTGCATTCTCCTCTGAAGGAGCATGTGATGAATGATCAGGCAATGCTCTCCAACAAGGTGCATGCATCTTCATTATTGGTGCTTGACCAGGTCTGTACACTTCTGTTCACATTGGGCATATACCCCGCTGTCACTGAGACAGTCTCTTGGAAATCGTTGACTAAGTGTGATGAAAAAATTAGGAAGTTTGACTATGGTGCAGTATTAATAATGTCTCAAATATAATATAGGCTAAGAATCGCATGTGTGGATTTATTTGATAAATTAAATTCTGCAGATAAAAAAAAAAAAAGGTTAAACAAATAAATAAAATAAAAATACACACACACACACACACACACACACACACACACACACACACACACACAAACACACACACAAATACTAATTGATATGTGTTTAAAGATTTAAACAAGATTTAAAGCACAGCTTTCCGAGATTAACAAGTTGGTTAATCATTTTTGCTGCTCATATTCTGCCTTATTAGAGAATACCTTACATTGCTTTATAAGGTTCTAACAAACACTGATTAACTGACCATTAATTATCTGTTTCAGTTATCTGCAATATTCATCCTTTACATTCATGTAATTGATCTTTGTTCCACCTCTGTATGGCATAGCTAATATATTGAACAAATTCCCATCAGGCAATCAACCAGGTCAGTTTCTTAGTCTATTTGTGCAAAACACCACGAAGATATAACATATGCCAGGCTTTTCATTGGCTTTAAGATGTTCCAAACTAAAATCGCATCATGACAAGTTGCGTACCAAGTATCACAAAGTTACTCTAGTTAGTGTTACTCCTGTAAAACCAAGGTTTTGCTGTATGAAAAGTGTACTTACTGGTTTTGTGGTAGACACTGATTCTTAGCTTCAGCTGTAAAACGACTGTTTAAAGGACCAAGAAACACATTACGTTTCGATCAGGCTGTGAGCATGCGCACTGTCTTCAGCACCACGGCGAGCGTGGACATTGAGCTTCACACTTCAGTTCGCGCGTGTGTGTGTGAAGATTCAACCGGTGGCTTTTGTTTTCTGACTCCATTTTCGTCACGACTGGGCTTCACGTCAAGCAAGAACTTCACCGTGTCGAGTGAATTCTGGGAAAGGGAATAATAATAATAATAATAATAATAAAAAAAAAAACACTTTCCACGTTAAAAAGAGCTCGGTTTGTCCGCGAGAGCGAGATGCCGTCCGTGAGATGATGTTTCTCTGTGAGGGGATTGCGCTTTAGAAGCTCCACAATCCAGAAGGATGCTGGTGGGAAATGCCTGTCGACAGAGAGGACGAGATTTGTCAAAAAGCACTAGAACTCTTATCGGATCTTTGTTCTAAAGGGGAGGTTCAGAACGAAAACTGTTTGGATTTCATTTATTATTTTCGAGACCTTGCCAGGCCGAGGTATTCGGATTCAGGTAGGCGACACTTCTGTACAAAACGGTTGCATGCGCTTTTCCCCCTCAGCATCACGAACAAGGTTGATACACTAACATACCATCTCAACTTCATATCCAGGCTATTTTTTTTTTTTTTTTTTTTTCATTTGATTCAGTATTGACTTGTTGCTCAACAATTTATTACAAATCAACCTCCAGCGTGATCACGCTTGAGGAATGTCGACCACATTCATGTTATATCTTACTTGACGTTATGTGTCGGTATCTGTTGAGTTTGGTGTATAGAATCAAATACTTTTGTCAGAAATTCTAAAGAAATGCTAATGGAATGTCTCTCATGATTTGGAACGAATTATAATGATAATTAAATAGCCTACGATTAATGTTCTAATAAATAAATCGTTTATATATATTATGTATTTATTTATTTGCAGTTAATGCAGCAGGACCCTATTTCATTCTTACCTGATCTTTATAGGAATTCATAGCAAATCCCCCCAACCCCCGTTCCTTATGACATGGATGAATCACTGGGTGCCAAAAGGTTGTAGGTTTGATCCATGAACAATTACAATTGAGTCTTTAATCGAAACACTTTGCTCAGCTTTATCCAGGAACCTTCAGGGTTGTCCATTTGGTATCATTAACTAAATAACTTAATACCGGTAATAATAATAATAATAATAATAATAATAATAATAATAATAATTCTAAATGAGTAAACATGCCAAAACCGAAATTGAGTAATACCTCAGCAGAGTATACACACTTTAACTTGTAGCCTAGCTATGATAGATTATTGGAAATGTGGTGGTAGCATGATGAACCTTTCAGAGGTTCACACCAATCTAGTCCTTATTAAAATCCATTCTCTTAACATTTACCACGTTTCATCAGTTTTTTATTTTATTTTTATTGTTATTATTATTCTTTAGATAGCCTACTACATTATAGCTGAAGCCACATTGTCCAAGATGATAATTGTTGCATTTGATTCAAATGTGGCATCTGTTACTTCACATAATTTATTGTGTAGATGAACTAAGATTAAGACACAATGCACAGCACAGGATGTGACTAAACTTGTATTGGCTAAACTAAGCCCCCCCCCCCCCCCCCCCCCCCCCAAAAAAAAAAAAAAAAAAGAGAATGTTCCAAAGAGTGGCAAGGAAATGAACCAAGCGGCAACCTTCCGGTCTCTCTCTTGAATCCAACACGGAAGTGACTTAAACTACAATTCATCGACTGGCCGCTAGAGACAGGCTCCAAAAGAGAGTCAATCCCATTGACCCCCCATGTTAATACTGTATGCCCAACTTTACAGCAAAAAAAAAAAAAAATGTTTACAGCCTGGTACAAAAAGTGGTTTTGGTCTATATAGTTAATTGTGCCCTTCATGACACCTGTGAGAGGGGTGATTTTTTTTTTTTATAACTCATCTGTTTAAATTATATTACGTCTTAAAGTTCTGCATAATTAGGGGCTTGAGTGTCAGGTGGATTGCCGCTGTTGTCACTACTAGCCGTTTGTTTGCTGTCTGTTAGCTGTCACATCACCTAATCCCATCTATTTGCCCATTTTTCGGTTATCTGGGAGTGACACGCGGTGATGTGCTGCCAAGATGGCGATGGCCGGCTCCGCCCACTTTGGCCTTCAGAAATGCTCTTCAGAAACCTACGGGTGACGTCACGGACACAACATCCATATGTTTTACAGTCTATGAAATGTGTGGTAGAGGGCTAAGTTATTTACCAAAAATCTTCAATAGCTTGGATATCCATTTGACCAGTCTTGCAGCATAAAGGTTTTTTTTCTCCATGGGAGTTCAGGACATTTAGACCAAGTGGCTGTGTAAACTATAATTAAATAATCAGCAGCATGAAGCCAGAGTGAAAAGAAAGAGGCAAAACAATAATTATCTAGCATCTCACTGTGCTGGAATGGTCGCCTTTCTTTGAATGCCATGTTAACATTGTTATTTCATCTGGAGGATATAGATTTTTTTTTTTTTTTTTGAAGAGAATTGATTACACAAGGGGCCATATTAAATAGCAAGTGCAATGTTTTTGTGATTTTGCAATGATTCAGTATGTTTAGAGTTCTTTCCCCCCACTTCTTATAAAAATGCTATAGGCATAACTAACATTTGGTATTCTTCAGCTCGGTTTTTGGTTCAGAGAAAGGGCTGCAGCATGAAAAACCACAGGCTGGAGTTCCATCGCTTTATTAACCTCTTATTGGAAATCCCATTTCATCTTCTCAATCCCACTTTGCAGAAAGCTGTGGAATGGGGTCAGATGATCTAGCATAACCGCTTTGGCATGTAACAAGATAGGAAGGGTGATTGACTGCCTAGTACTTTTAAATGTTGATATTGCACTTTTTTAGGGGTTTAGGATCATGTGTAATATTCCTGCTTGTGAAGGTGAATACAAAGAAAACCTGCATTTTTCCATAAGTATAATGTTACATGTGTTACGTAACTGCAAACAGCATTTTTAAAATGTATAGATATGTTTGCTGCATTATTAGTATTTAAAACCTCACTTCAAAATTTTCTGTGTTCGCAAAAAAATAAAATAATAATAACACAAATGCTTTCGTACAGGCAGCTGCAGTGCAGTTGGAATATCAGCTATAGAGCTCTTTGAAGCTCTTTGTGTGTTGGAATGTTTCTATGGGTTACTAGATATGAGCCATTGTGGAGCTTTCACTTTGAAGTGTAACTGACACATTCAGTTGACTGAAATGAGTTAGGCTGCTTTAGAGGACTCAACAGGGACAGCTCAAATAAAATAGAGTTTGGCAGCTGGTGTTTCTGCTGCGATATAAAAGAAGAGGAAGGGGGAAAAACAAAAAAGCATTAAGGTCCAGGTGTAGTTCTATCTAGTTGCCATACAAATGCCATGGTTCCATAATGCAACATTTTAATTGAGCTAAAATAGTTTCAAAATGTATACAGGTTCTTTATTATTATTATTATTATTATTATTCCATGGGTTCTAAGTATTAGTTAGTCACAACCTACTGTAACTAATGAGGTCTCATAGAGCTGTAAATAATAATACATGTTTTACATGTAAATGTTTGTAATGCTATTATTTAGGTTGCAATATATATAAAATAATAATAATAATAAAAACTAAAACAAACAAGAGTAAAATAGCAATATTTGTATGTCACTTTAAAATAATGGTTAATCATTAATAGGTGTAACTATGCAAATGAGTAGTACTACATTTACACTTCCTACTACTATTATATAGAAATCTACTAATCGGTTAGTAATAGCAAATTTAGGACCGAGACAGTTCTGTATTAGGTAATAATTACTATTTGAGAGAATTTCTGAATGAGATCATATTCATTAACAACTAGTATATTAATAACTATGACCAATTATGACGAATTACCAATTAATTACTATTCACAACATTAACGTGTCTGGGCCATGATCAATTGTCTTTTTTACTCTGAACATGGCCATTGCTCACATTTCAGTCACATGCTAATGTTGTAATTGATAATTAATTGGTAAATCTTTATAATTCTTTTTTCCATAAGAGTTAGTAGTAATAGCTGAAGGGTTAATGTAGTACTACTCATTTGTCCGGCATTACTTTCTAGTTATCTATTAATGACTCTATTATTCTAAATTGTGAACCATTTTTCCTTCAATAAATATGTAATTTGGTGATATAAATAGCACAGATGACAAGACATGCCCAGTGCTACTGGATTGCTGACACGCATAACTGATAATACATGTTTTCTTGATAATTTATTAAACCTCTATTTTATTTAAGATTATATTTTGGGCACAACGTTTGACACATTTAACCTTAAAATACACATAAAATATATCTGTAATGCGCTGATCCAAGGAAGACAAAGACGATGATAAAGAAAGAATAACAGACAAACATGCATGACAGTGTGCCAATGCACAGACAACAATCGACAAATACCATAACAGAGGCAGGAACTTAAATACACAGAGACGATTAACTAAAAGACGAACAGCTGTGATGATTATGTCCACGGTGAATTATATAGTGGTGGGAAAACAAAAGAAAAAGAAACACGTGATGAATGAAAACAAATTAGAGTCAGAACTAAAAAGGAACATAACGAGACAATATCATACTATGACACTAAGAAATAAATTACTGGTAATTAATGTTTTCTTCTTTCAACATGTTCAACATTGCTTTTTAACTGGATAATCTGTTTCTTCGAAATATTAAGACTGCCCTGGTTGTGCATTTTGAACTGTAGCAAATATAGCTTGCTATTTAAAAGTACATTTTATTTTCTATATAAATCCATGGTACAATGTCATAAAAGCATTTTAATAATACTGTTTTTGTTCATGATTTGTAATTTCATTAGATAATGTCCTTTTCTCCACAATCATTCCAGAATAGGTTTAAGAAAGTTACACCCAGGTATTTTGATCAACAGTTCATCGCAGATATTGGCTGCCTCAGAATACCAAGGGTTTTAAGTATGATTATCTTAAATACTCAGTATTCGATATAAGATATTTATGGTGGATATTTAACAACCAGCCAGCTTTTTAATGGAATTAGACAGACAGCATGGTATATGCCCCATTTTCTTCAACATTTGGAACCCATGATCAGATTTCCCAGGTTCCTCATGTACCTGACGGTCAAACCACTAATAAATGTGGAACAAGTAGCAAGAGACCCATTAAAGACTATTATTGTATGCCACCAGTAAAAATACATTATGTGGAGTATCCGTTTTCCAGCCAGAGCATCATTTCAGAGAAGGAGACTCACGGCAGCAGTGGGTTTCTTAGTATTCCTCAATCAATCCATTATAAACAATATGTTAATATAAATCTTAATGTAATCACAGACAGACTCGATGGTGAGATGAGATCTCCGTGTGGAGCATACTGGCTGTTGTCAGACTGCTTGTGCATACAAAAATCTCACTGGATTATTACAATTAAAGGCTGGCAAAAGCAATGTTTGTAAATGTAAACTGATATGTCCTACTGACACACTACAGCAAAATATATAAACAATTGGCTTAAAGGGGACCTATTATGCCCCTTTTCACAAGATGTAAAATAAGACTCTGGTGTCCCCAGAGTGTGTATGTGAAGTTTTAGCTCAAAATACCCAACAGATCATTTTTTACAGCTTGTTTAAATTGTCACTTTTGGTGCTCTGAAAAAAGCGCTGTTTTAGTGTGTGCCCTTTAAATGCAAATAAGCTGCTGCTGCACGGCACAGGGAGCGGAGCTTCATGAGTAGGGCTGTGTATTGGCAAGAATCTGGCGATACGATACGTATCACGATACATGGGTCACGATTCAATATATTGCAATATATTTCGATACTGTGCATAAGGCGATATATTGGGATTTTTTTAAAGTAAAATATATTAAAAATATTTTAAAAAAGACATGATGTGCATAAAAGTCAAAGAAGTTTACTTTAGGTAAACAATTCAGTACACAGAAAATCAAACTGCCAGTTTGGGATTGTGGTTCACAGGTTCTTAGTGAGCAAATTTGTATGCTCAAGTAGGCCATAATAAAAGAAAATAGGTACATAGCCCCTGTCACAATACAAAACAACAACGTGAACTGGACGAAAATGAATGAAAGTGAACAAAATGAATGTGTCATATATTAAAAACAAGTTTTATGTGATAAAAGATTTTAAAAGAACTGGACGCGCGAATGAGGCGAACCGCGCCGCCCTAAACGCCTCGAGCCGCAGGACCTCCAGAGGCGCGTAAACGCGTCTTTGCATTGACTTAACATTGAAATCACTCGCGCCAGATGCTCTCTTCGCGTTTGGTGTGAACGATGCACGCGATTACATTTAGAAATAGACAAGCTTTGTTTCCAAATGCACCAAGCAAAGATATCCTTTCAACTGTATAAACTTTTATAAAACCAGCCAATATAATCACAATAAACACATCCAAAATGAAATATTCAACATATATAACAACTGCACAACGTCTAATTTGTAAACAAAATGATTTACGCACTAAATCCAGCATAAACTCCGGCACAATTTGCATATGTTTAAACTCTCAAGACAGACGTCACATCCCGAACCTCACAGCAATTGGCTGGCGACTGCGTTTTTCGCTTGATATTTGTATAAAGGAACTGCCCAACTTTTTGACGCTCTCGGTCGCTCTCAACGCTTTCTCCGGTCCGCTGTCAATCCTAAAATGTCCAGTGGACACGCACCGTTATAGGCGAGCCTGGCGAGGACACTAGTGGTGCGTCTCAGCATAGCTATCTAGTGGTAGGGATTTAAACAGCATAAACGTGAACCACTGTCTTACGGTCTTACCATGAATATTTTTGGACGTAAAAAAAAAAAATTAAAAAAAAATCGATATTGCGTTTTTGAAAATCGATACAGTATTGCAAAATAAAATATCGCGATACTCAAGTGTATCGATTTTTTCTTACACCCCTATTCATGAGCTAGCGCTCAATCCCAGGACAATTTCATCTCACGGAATGATGATAATATCAGAAACTCTCAGTAACGGTGTTCATTTCGACCTGGAGTCGGACAGTAATGCCTACAGAGTCAGAGTGCTGTATGGAGATGGAACAGGTATAGTTTAGTTTAATTACGGTTATAACGTATTTGTCATCTGCTTGTATGTATCCACTATTAATAGCCTACAAGTCTGCTGTTTCGGACCAGGTCCGAATGATGATCAAAAATATACTGAGTTTAATACATTTTATTGTACATCACACAAAAGATGAAGCGTCAGTTTTACTCCAGAAAATCACCGTAAGAGCTGAGTAAACGAAGTACGTAAGTACATAAACAAATTTCGGTAGAGTTGAGGGAGCATTTAAAAAAAAAAAAAAATTCCACCTCATCTTCAGCGGCTGCCTCAGATTTCGGGAGTAAATAGAGAGAGCTATGTGGATTAATACATCCAGCCACACAACACCTACAACGCTTGGGAGACATTCTCGTCAGTGCAGCAATGGCGGATGTGTGAACTCGCTGTGAACTCGATCAGGGTGGGTCTATGTTAAAACAGCAGTGTCTGTCAACACTCATGGGCGGGGCCTGTGGCTTTAGTGACGTCACTAATACCGCCTTCACACTGGCAGTTGAAATCAGCTCCATAATACGCAATACGCCCCCAGCGGACGTCGTACTACACCGCTGAAGCGAGTAGAACAAAAATGGGAGAGATTGGAACGGTTGATTTTGTCAGTGTCAGAATGTACAATTCTGTATGATCTCTCTGATGAGGGTTATAGAGACATTAATCGGAAGGCTGCTGCATGGAGGAAAGTTGCCCAGGACGTTGACATGTCAGGTCGGCTAAATGTGATATAGTGGTATATAGGGCTTTTAATTGTATTAACTGCCCTAATAACGTTAGAAAATCATGAAAATAAAAAAATGACATCGTTATAAAATCATTATTTATTTTATTAAAAGTTAAGAATTCAGGTTTGTTTATCAGTACCATAGCAATGCTAACTTCCGCTGGAATTGTCGGATAGGAACCGCCCGTAGCCTTTCGCAAGAGTTTAAAAAAATTTAACGCATCCGGATGACCAACTGACACGATTTTTTTTGCACCGCACTCGTTCGGACCTGGTTCGGACCCATTCGCATGCGGTCTGCGAATCTCCATAGGAAATGAATGACTTCCGGTCGTTTCGAAGCCGTATCGGAGCTGATTTCAACTGCCAGTGCGAAGGCGGCGTAAAGCTGCATTCTGAAAACAGGTCGTTGGTAGACACTGCTTATGATTTATGGGGATTAATAAAAAAGGAGTGAGTGGATTTTTATCACTATTGGGTGGTTGTGTACACACACTGCCAACACACATTTATGTCCAAACAGCATGCAAAAGTGAATTTTGCATAATAGGTCCCCTTTAAAACTATTTTGTGTGTGCATTTTGAAAGTGCCTAAGATGTTTGCACAGTACTGTGTGAGTGTTTGTGTGATATATATATATATATATATATATATATATATATATATATATATATATATATATATATATATATATATATATATATATATATATACATATACACACACCTGTATGTATCACACCTCAAAAAATATTGTAGGGATATTGTGGGACTTGGAGCATTTGTTAAAGGGTTCTGTCAGGGCCGTAGCTAATGGGGTGAAAGCTGGGAAAATGTCTAGAAGCACTGTGAGGCCTGCAGCTGGAAACATACAGTACAGTATATTGGTAATATATTAATCATATCTCTGGAATACTTAATTATGATTGGTCAGTCATGACATTGATCAGTCAAATATTTCTGGATAATGACCAAAAGCAGTCTGCTTTACATGTCCTTGTTCCCATGTCTGGGTGCTTTCCCCCCTGCCATATACTCTAATGTGCATTTTGACTTATGACAATTACACTTTTTTTTTTTTTTTTTTTTTTTTTGCTGTGTAATTACTCTTTTGTCTACTTTCAATAAAATTATAAAGTCTTTTTTTCAGATTGTGTCAGGGTGTTGTGGCCTAGAGAACAATATTTGGGGATTTATACACCCCTGAACTTCCTCAAGACAATTATTAAGGGGGCTTGACTGTCCAATTGGTGATCCTGTCCAAACTGTCCAACCTTTGGCTGCACCACTGTGGAGTTCATTAAACCAGTTGTGTCCATCCTAATTAAACATGTCATATGCTTTGAATGAACTGTGTGAGTGTTCCCTTTTTTACTGCTAATTAACTGAAGTTCCTGATTTTAATTAAAGTTCATGGATTGCATTAGAGTCACTGGTGGTTAAGGCTAATCATCACAGTGACAATATCCAATGTTTTAAATGGCAGTGGCTTAGAATAGGCATTCAGTTAGGTGTCTCGGGAATACAGTGTGCTGAATATGGTTAGTTTGATGTAGGAAGCTAGGGAGGTTTTTTTTTTTTTTTTTTTTTTGAAAATCGGAACAAGGAAACTACATATTGAAAGACATTACATATCAAAGTAAAGCAGGTGCTTTAAAGCAGTTGTTTTAAAGAATATTATACTGTAGTGTCTATATGAGAGGTTTGAGGAAAAGGTAGTAAATGACTGGAGACATGTAGCCTCTAACTTGAAGTCCATTAAATTATTCTTTGAATTTTGAGCTTCTGCACAAACATCTTCAGACTGAATGGCTGTGAACGAATGGAGCCAATTTGCTGTTTTTTTTGATGATATACTTCATTTAATATTTGCAATTTCTGTCAGCATTTGCAAAATATATGATCCTAAGATTGTTTTTTAAGAATTCAATGTTTCTCCTAAGCTCTACCTATGTGTTTAAAGCACATTTCCAATGAACCATAATCTCTGATCTATTGAAATCAGTGTTACTGGTAGCCTATCTGCTATAGACTCCCATTGAAGCCTGTTGACTCTATGAGTCGTTCAAAGAATTCACAGAGATTCATATAGATTAAAAATGCAAAACCAATAGTGTGAAAATGCTTTGTGATAATATTTACAGTTTCATTTATTGAATATTGAACTGCACCAAGCGTGATATGTATTATATAATTTGATTTCTATTAAATGGCATTGTTGCACTTATTATGGAATTTCACTTGCCACTTAGACAATGCAGAAAATTATGTCCATTCCTTTGTGTACACATAGACTTTCTTATAACAGTGACAATTGCATTCTACAACCAAATTAATTCTTGAAAAATGTTGGTAGTGACAAACAAATTTGTATTAAATCTGAACTGCATGTAACAGAACTGAAATACTAGTTATTAAAGCAGTCTTATTTGGACCTGAACAACTTGTGCTCCCACCAGCCCTGAAGTCTAAGTATCCCATACATCATGTTCCAGAAAGCATTTGTGTAAAATTAACAGATGTATGTGGCCTATATTTCTGTCTAACCCTCTTTTTGTATGCACTCAATTCTTTCTTCGTAGACATATCCATTAGCCTGCTGTCATTGGTGGTGACCGCTTGTGGCTTGGCCCTGTTTGGCGTCTCTCTCTTTGTTTCATGGAAATTGTGCTGGATTCCATGGCGCGAGCGAGGCCTCTCTCCAAGCACCAAGGAGGGACATCCAGACCCTCCTTATCCTCCTCCTCCACCCCTTCAACCCCAGCGTCCAGAGGTGGACGCCACCCTCGATCGCCGGAATAATGCCCGATGTTCAGTGGTAAAAGAGACAACAGTGCCGCCCACTCCAGTCTCTCCGGCGGTTCCAGGATCTCCTCCTGCAGTGCCAGTGCCTGAGGCAGCCCTCAAAATAAGCCACACTTCACCTGATATTCCACTGGAGGTGGAATCTAAGACTCAAGAAAATGGTGTCCATGGCAACACACGCATGCAGAGGCAAATCACGGATCCCTCCTCGACCTGTGTCAGGTAATTCAACCTTCTATAATTTAATGGATTCTGGTAAAAACATAAGTCTCTCAACAATAGAACTGGCTGAGAGGTCAATTTGGTCTCTAATCAGTGTTTATCACTAAGTGTCTCTACAATTAGGACACTGACCTCATAAAGATGCAGTTTTCACTTTAAAATCGGACAATTTTAAGGCAGGCCCATTAGCTTGCAGTGTTTTCTTGCACATTTTAAAATTACAGCATAAAATGACAAGAGCATTCCTATATAAGGAAGTATCAAGTCTCTTGAATCAATCATACTGCTTTTGTTGAGATTTTGTAACTGAATAAATTGTAGAAGGTTTGATGTAGATTTGAAATAATCAAATCAATCAAAAAAACTAAGCATCTAAATGCTTGAATATGACTATCCTCTTAGTTTAAATTAAAAAAAAACATTGTTCACTTGCACAGTGTCATGATCAGGGTTTGAAATGAACTTTTTCACTCACCGGCGTACTGTCACCGGCCAATTTGGCTACTACATTTTTAAGATATCGGCCATTCAGAACTTCTACAAGCCAAAAAAGCAAAAAAGAAATAAACCAGATTAACTATGTCACAGTTTGTGTGTGTATATATATATATATATATATGAAGAGTTCAGATGCAAAAGCCTCTAAGTGCCATCTGAAATTTTCTTCTAGAATGATCATTTATATCAAGCTCGTTTATTTAAGTTCAGTAATTTCACTTAAATGACAATTAATAGGTCATTTTCATTGCCATTTAAGTGAAATTACTGAACTTAAATATACAAGCTTGATAAAAATGATCATTCTAGAAGAAAATTTCAGATGGCACTTAGAGGCTTTTGCATCTGAACTCTTCATATATATAAAATAAAATTTGGATTTCATACATTCATTTCTTATTCAAACTAAATCCTGTCATCCAGCCATCTCCTCCCTTCCTCTTACATCCTCATCACCAAAAATGTGTTTTAGATGGACAGATCAATACAGTACAAAGAACATACCTTTTTTTTTTTTTTTTTTGTGGAAAATAACAATGTCTTTACTGTTTTTCTCCATTCTGTTCTGTTCTTCGACCAAATCCTTTTTAATCTTCGCTATTGCTTCAATGAAAATGAACAAGCGCACCGTTATTTGTTGCGTAATGACGTGCATGTTCAGGTAAGCCAGATATGCGCAGATTCTGCGCAATACGTTGTATTTAATATATCATGATGACTCACGAGTTGAGTATTTGTGCTAAATATGCACAGATTTGCCTTACACGAACTTCCCCAGCAAAGTGAATAAACAGTAACAGACCAAAATGGCTAGTGATTTCCCAGCGTTACCCGCCACAGTTGATTTTTACTTGCATTTGGTGGGTTGGCGGGTGTTAATTTCAAACCCTGGTCATGATGCGTGACTATTCTTATGAACGTGCATACATTTATTTACATCTTACAAACTGCTCAGTGGACTGAATATGTATTTATTATATTTATTTATTTATTATATTTGCAGACATCCCAACCTGCAAAAAGTCATTTCAGGGAGGTATACTGAATCATTTCATTTTTGGGGCACTCTCCCTCTGCCATGGCGCTCCTGTTTCTAGTTACAATGAACTGATTAATTGATTGGTTGACAACCACACTGACAATTGATTGGTTGATTTACCGAAACAGGCCAATCAGGATGCTCTCTATCTTACATGCGCTTCATGAGGCACACACGTACGCTAGCACACACACGCAAGGTCTCTCGCTCCCTCTCCCTCTCTGCCGTGCGCGCACTACACGGTTTGGAACATAGTCTCTGTCTCGCATGCGCGCTCTTGCTTTCTCGCTCTAGATTCCGGGAGATTTTAACTAATTTGCGGGCATCAGGGAGCCGCTATCAATATGCGGGAGACTACCGGAACTTCCGGGGACTTGGGATGTCTGTATTTGCTAAAAAAGCTGCTCTGATGTATTTGTCAACTTGCCTTTTAGGTATGTCATCAAGGCAAAAATGACAATTATACTCCCAGTAGCTCCAGTGACATTACATATAAGTTTAGGGTTCAAAAAGAACTTTCAGAATCTGAAATTGAAAGGGATTCATTCTGATTGACGGAAATTAATGCATGTAAACATACCTAATGAGGTTATGCAATAAAGGGAATATTGCCATGTGTAAAGGTGTTCCTAGGCACATTGTGAAACTGTTACAGGAATCTTGCTAGAGAGGTCAATCTGCTTCGAGTGTAACTAAAATGAGCCAATGCACATTGGCATGCGCTAATTGCATCAGTTTCGCTACATCGCGGCGTGCGTATATAATGAGAAGCAACGCATTTCTGAGCTTTTTGCTTCGGAGCCGAGCGGTTGATGTCTTCTGCTCTCTACAAAGCGGTGTTTCTAGGACAAGAAGTCATCTCTGAAGAAGCATCTCATCTGGAAGAAGCTCTCTCCTGTTAGGTGTTGGTGTTACGGTGCTGTAACAGAGCCAGTTTTCCTCATTGTTCTTTCTGCCAGTTTAACTGAGCAACAAGGCTGTTCTCACAGCTGGTCAGGTGCGCTGTGTAAGAGTGCTACATAAGCTGTTCTGACAAGAGGGTAAGAGGGTGCTTTCAAAGAGCTGAAAGCACACGACAGGCTGCACTATATCTGTGTTGCTGCGGCTGTTCCTCTGTGTGCTTCAGCACTGTAAGAGAGTGAATTCGCTAAAAGAGCCCACATGACATTCAACCCGTGTGTTTCTGGATGCAGTCGTTACCTGGCACCGGCAGATGGGAACGTTCGCTGTCTCGTGTGTCTGGGCATCAAGCATGCTGATGTGCCGTTCGTGGATGAGTCATGAACCCACTGCGGGAAAATGACCATCTTGAAGTTGCTGTCGAGACTCCAATACCTCGAAAGATGTGGGGTCCCTGTGCCTCTGCATCAACCTAATCCTTTTCAGTGGGTTACTTCGCGCAGTAGCGCGGGTGATTTGAAGATCACGGTGAACGCGCATCCTTCAGGGAACCAACACCCTAGGAACCCTCAACCCTTGTGCGCTCCACAGCCAGTGGAGCTCCCTCTGGAACGGGCTGGACCATCTCAAAGGTGTGTACCAGTCCCTTTGGGGCTCCCCCCAACGACTGAATGTCAATCGCTACATCGGAGGGTGAGCCAAACTTTTTTTGGGAATGACGTTTCGGCTGTGCTGCCTCCTTCGGGAACCATAGCATTGTCCGAGTTAGACCCAGAAATGACAGCTATGCTTTCATGGGCCGCCGAGAGGATTGGGCTCATGTGGAATCCATCGAGGCTAGAGGTTTGGTTTCTCGAGACGGGTAGCGCTGGTTCTCGCCCCGGTGCCTTTCTTTCCAGAGGTGCTTGAAGAGCTCACTAAGTCACGGACGGCAACTTTTACTGCTGAAACCTAGTAGTTCTTCCCCCCTCATCACCCTTGACACGTCGATTTCCCCTGTGGAATGGGCTGTTGCTATGCCCTATCTCCACCTCGCGGGGAATCCATGTCTCCCTTCTCGGGCCTGTGAGCACTCGTCTGGTCTAACCAGCGAGGCTTATCAGGCCTGTGGGGAAGCCGCCTTTGCCATACACACTATAGCATTGTTGCAACTCCATCAGGCCAAGGCACTGAAAGGCACCTGCACGAGGGTGGTCATGATCCAGAAGTTCTACAAGAAATGAAAGCTTTAGCATAAGTTCTGCCGGGAAGACTCAATTACTACGTCACCTTTTGCCTATTCTATCTAATTATATTCTTATGCTCACTGTATAAAAGCTCGGTACTTACACATGTTTGAGTTCGCAGATACTGAAGCGACGATTACCCCCATCCTCCCCACCACCACCAGGATGGTCCTGTCCATAACTCCTGGGGGTGTCGGCTGCGCCCCTGCCTTCATCTTCAGGCAGGAATTGCAGATCCGATACCCTCGGATTATGCACTACGGACGGGGCCTACGCCAAATGACTTGTATATTATCAGCTTGCTGAGCTGTCAATAAATGTACTATTTGTTGAAATAACTCTCCCGAGTCTTTCTGGTAGAACTTTGTAACGCTACAGACCTCGCGCTTCGAGCAATGAAGGTTGCTGTGTGGTCTCTGGGTCGTGCGGGGCTGACATAAGGGGTACCGACAAAGTCAGGTTTCTTAAGGCGAGACACTACAGGTGAATAGGGAAATTTTTTTAATTAGAAGATATCACTGTGAAACTTCTCCAGTTTACTTATCGTCGCTGTCGGGCGGAATCTTCGTATCTCCAAAACCATTATTTTTCAGGAAATTAAAAAAACGGCATATTTTTTGAGTTATTAAACATTGTATCGTTAAAGTTGGTATTATACTTTATATTGCTATCATATACTGTTGTGTACCAACATTAACACAACATTTCCCCAAAATCATGTTTAATCGGAGATACAAGATTTATGACTTGGGAGCAGGGAGATACGAGTTTACGCTGTCATTGATAAGAATGGTACGGACACAGACGTCGCTGCTGCCAGCATCAAAGTCTGCGGTCGCGTTGAGCCTTTTGACAAGAGATAAGGCTTTAAGAGCTATTCAAATCTAACGACTGTGGTTACATACATCTTCCTAAACTCCATTTTAAAGGTTTAAGAGCTATAAGTGAAGCAGAACAAAAAAACGATGAGGTGACTAGGCTGTCTAATAGGCGGAAATTAGCCTAATCTGCACGCAAATTTACCTTCGTGGCTCACAGGCTTCCTTCTGCACCGAAGCTTTACAGCTATCGATTTTTAACAAAACAGGCCTACTCAAATGTATCTAACCTAACTATTTTCACTCGTTATTGTCTAAAAAACAGACAGAGTTCCCTTTCGTCCTGGGAACTCCAACGTGTCATCGGGGGAGTTCACTGACGAATTAGGATCACGCTAGGGAGCCAATTGCCTTCGAGAGAATTAAAACAAGCTAATGGACATTGGCATGCAAGATTTGCATTCCGCGACCCGCCTACCAGCGCGGGTATAAAAGGCGGAAGTAAACATTGCATCAGTGCTTTTTGCTTCGGAGCCATCCAGTGTGTCTCTGTGTGGGCTGCTGTTCTTTTGCCTGAAGAAGAGTTTATTAACTACGAGTCGTCTTTTGGGAAGAAGATCCTCTCTGGTGCTGGTGTGACGGCGCTTCAGCGACCATCGCTTCCTGCTGCTGCTGAGTTTTTTGTTTGCTCTTTAAAAAAAAAAGAAAAAAAAAAGAGCTGGTAGTGGCTGGTAGTGGGTGAGTGCAGCACACGGGCTTGCAGTTTCCCCGTTATGTCTGCCGCGGTGGTCCCTCGGTGCTTCGGCACGTGAACAGAGAGTATTTTCTCTTTCTAAAAGAGCATCACGGGCGTTTCGCGTCCTTTTCAGGATGTCGTTTCACCCGTGCGTTTCTGGATGCGGTCGACTTCTTCCTCAGGAAGATGGTCATAAACACTGCCTCTCGTGTATGGGCTTAAAGCACGCTGAGGCAGCGTTTGTGAATGAGTCATGTTCTCATTGCGGGAACATGACTCTGGCAATGCTGCGTTCGAGACTGAGCCGCCTGAGGACCAGATGTCGATCGTGGCATCGGAGGGAGAGCGGTCATCTTCCGGTGATGACTCAGCGGGACTACCCCCTTCGGGTGTGGTAGCTCTGGCTGAGCCGGATCCGGAAATGGCCGCTATGCTCGAACGGGCGGCCGCGAATGTCGGGCTCGCGTGGAACCCTCCACCGGGTCCCGAACCTTCGCGGCTGGATGATTGGTCTCTCGGAGCGGGCCGTGTTGTTGCCCCACAGTCCGCTCCGGTACCATTCTTCCCGGAAGTGCATGAGGAGTTGAGGAAGTCTTGGCTGGCCCCTCTGGCGACCAGACGTAGACAACCTCGCCCCTCCTCCCTCACCACTCTCGATGGCGGAGCGGCGCACGGGTACAAGGGAATCCCCCCAGTGGAGCGGTCTATCGCGATGCAACTGTGTCTGAAGACCGCTTCCTCCTGGCGGGGTGCCCCTTCACTCCCCTCCCGTGCCTGTAGGTTTTCCTGTGGTCTGACCAGGGACACCTACATGGCGTGTCTAGACGCCGCTTCCGCCCTGCATGCTATGGCGCTGCTGCAGGTCCACCAGGCCAAGGCACTCCATGACATGCAGGGGGCTGGTCCCGACCCAGGATTGCTGCAGGAGCTGCGTGTGGTGACGGACTTCGCCCTCTGGGCGACAAAAGTCACCGCACGTTCCCTGGGTAGGGCGATGTCCACTTTGGTGGTCCAGGAGCACCACCTTTGGCTTACCCTTGCGGATATCCGGGAAGCGGAGAAGAATAAACTTCTCAACTTCCCCATATTCCAAGGGGGCCTCTTCGACGACACGGTGGAGAGCTTCGCCCAAGAGTTCTCCACCGCCCAGAAGCAGTCAGAGGCAATACGGCACGTCCTGCACAGGAGACAGACTGCTGCTGGTCCGTCTTCTGTGGCCGTAGAGCTTCCAGCTGCTCGTTGCCGAGGGCGCCCTCCTCCCGGGCAGCAGTCTAACCCTGGGCGGCGGAAGTCCGGTCATAAGAGGGCTGCCCAGCCCGCCCCGGCACCCCCTGCCCCTTCCCGGAAGAAGGGCGACCTGGAGGAGGACCTGGATGCTGCTCACAGGGAGGGTTCCTCTGCACACCTCCTTCCCCCGGGGGAGGGCCGGGTGGAGAATCCTTTTTTGAGTTTTATTTCTACCACTCGGTCAGCGGTACCCAAATTTTCAGTAGAAGAGCAGTTTCTACCTCCTCCTCCAGGTCATCCACGGCCGAGACTGGTGGGCACACAGTCTCCCCCGTCCGAGAGGGCCAGAATGGCAGTGTGCGCCGCCCCCGAGCGGCACCACTCCCGTTCCCCTCTCCCCAGCTTGCGGATAGCAGTTACGCAGCCTCGGCTGCGTCGCTCTGGTCTGCAGCTGGGCCCGGCGGCGTAGAGACCAGGACACGAGGAGTCAGGATCTCGTTCCTCGTCTCTCCCCCTCCCCTCGCCACCGGGCAGCCCGCACCAGAATGCCCACGGGCCTTCTCTGCCGTCTGTCCCCCGGTGGAAGCAGGTTGGTGTCAAGTTCCACACCCAGACCCTGCTCTCGGTCGCTACAATGCCACCAGAGCGGGTCCCTGTCTTCCACCTCGCTGCCCCTCCGCGGGTACGCCGGTGGTGCGGGTGGGTTTGTTGGGACGGTATCTGGAAGCCTGGCTAGCGCTTCCGGGTCCGTCCCGGTGGCTCATCCGCACCATTCGGTTCGGCTATGCAATTCAGTTTGCACGCCGGCCTCCCAAGTTCAGGGGCGTCCACTTCACCCGTGTGCGGTCGGTGGGTTACGGCCAATCCTGGACCTGCGAGAATTGAATTGGGCCCTGCACAAACTCCTGTTCAAAATGCTCACGCAGAAGCACATTTTCGAATGCATCCGTCCCCCGGATTGGTTTGCAGCGATCGACCTGAAGGACGCGTACTTTCACGTCTTGATTCTTCCTCGACACAGACCGTTTCTACGGTTTGCTTTCGAGGGTCGAGCATATCAGTACAAAGTCCTACCCTTCGGGCTGGCCCTGTCGCCCCGTGTCTTTACGAAAGTCGCAGAGGTGGCCATTGTTCCCATGAGAGAACAAGGCGTTCGCATCCTCAACTATCTCGATGACTGGCTCATTCTAGCTCACTCGCGAGATGTGTTGTGCGATCACAGAGACATGGTGCTTCGGCACCTCAGCCGGTTGGGGCTTCAGGTCAACTGGGACAAGAGCAAAATCTGCCCCGTGCAGAGGATCTCTTATCTCGGTATGGAACTGGACTCAGTCGCCTGGACTGCGCGCCTCACGGAGGAACGCGTCCAGTCAGTGCTCACCTGCCTCAGGTCCTTTCGAGGCAGGACAGCGGTTCCACTGAAACAATTTCAGAGGCTCCAGGGGCATATGGCAGCCGCAGCCGCAGTAACGCCACTCGGCCTGTTACATATGAGACCGCTTCAGCGCTGGCTTCACGATCGAGTCCTGAGGTGGCAGAGCGGCACGCTCCGGGTCAAAGTGACCCCGCACTGTCGCCAAACCTTCTCCCCATGGTCGGATCCTGCATTTCTTCGGGCCGGAGTGCCCTTAGTCCAGGTTTCCAGGCATGCTGTGGTTTTCACTGATGCCTCTGCCATGGGTTGGGGGGCCACGTACAACGGGCATGCAGTTTCGGGTCTGTGGACGGGGCCCCAGCTGCATTGGCACATCAACTGCCTAGAGTTGCAAGCAGTACGCCTAGCCTTGTGTCGCCTCAAGGGGTTTCTCAGACACAAGCACGTAATGGTCCGTACGGACAGCACTGCGACCATTGCGTACATCAACCATCAAGGTGGTCTACGCTCCCGTCGTATGTCGCGACTCACCTCCCACCTCCTCCTATGGAGTCAGAAGCATCTGAGGTCGCTTCGTGCCATTCATGTTCCAGGGGTGCTCAACCGTGTGGCAGACGAGCTCTCACGGCAGCCCCCCCCTTCCAGGAGAATGGCGACTCCATCCCCAGGCGGTTCAGCTGATTTGGAGTGTCTTCGGAGTCGCACAGGTAGACCTGTTTGCCTCTCCAGACACGACCCATTGCCAGTGGTTTTTCTCCCTGACCGAGGGGACCCTCGGCACGGACACCCTGGCTCACAGCTGGCCCCGGGACTTGCACAAGTATGCGTTTCCCCCAGTGAGCCTTCTTGTGCAGACCCTGTGCAAGGTCAGGGAGGACGAGGAGCAGGTCCTTCTAGTGGTGCCGTATTGGCCCACCAGGACTTGGTTCACGGAACTCATGCTCCTCGCGACAGCCCCTCCTTGGCCAATTCCTCTGAGGAAGGACCTTCTTTCTCAGAGATGGGGCACTCTATGGCACCCGCGTCCAGACCTCTGGAAACTCCATGTCTGGTCCCTGGACGGGACGCGGAGGTTCTAGGTGGTCTACCACAGGCAGTGGTAGACACCATCACTTCCGCTAGAGCCCCCTCTACGAGGCGCCTCTATGCGTTGAAGTGGAACCTGTTCGTCGAATGATGTTCCTCCCGTCAGGAGGACCCCCGAACTTGCTCGATCAGAGTCGTGCTTTCCTTCCTGCAAGATGGGTTGGAGCGAAGGCTGTCTCCCTCCACCCTCAAAGTGTATGTCGCTGCAATAGCCATGCATCACGATGCAGCAGAGCAGGGGTACTCAAGTTCAGATGCCAAGGGGGCCACATTTAAACCATATTAAATGTGAAGGGCCACAAATTACAACTTGCATCGTAAAACTTTATTTATGACAATATTTACAGTTTTTACTTATATAGAAATTCAGTTTATTACCTATCTTGCTAGGTAAGTCTTGCTAGTCTTTGTTCTATTTAACCCTCTGGGGTCTGGGGTGTTTTTGGGGTCCTTGAGATGTTCTGACATGCCCTGACATTTGTGCTTTTTTCAGTTGCTTATAAACATATTAATGGCAAAAAAAAATTACACACTATTTAGCACAAACAGGGCTACCATAATATGTGAGCAACAAGAATGTACATGTCTGCATTTTTGAGAGAATAATGTTTATGCGTGGTTATTGAAAAAACTAAAAACTAAAGTTTCTGAAATAAGGCCACAAAACACATACTAAATATGTGGCAATAAGACTTTTGACTAATGGATTTCATCGCCTAGTGTTTTTTCTTCAAAATGATATGAAAATCATCCTGCCTAATCATCCACAAAAAAACGATACATTGATTTTAGTTTTGTGAAACACTTTTAGTTTGGAAAGCCAATATGCGGATGGGGCGTAAACGCTCCAACAGCATCATGCATATGTAGTAGTTCACACCTGGTGAGACTACGTCCCTGCATACTTAATGAGCCATTCATTCAGGTGACGTGTCACCTATAGCTAACTTAAATATACAAGCTTCATAAAAATGATCATTCTAGGAGAAAATTTCAGATGGCATTTAGAGGCTTTTGCATCTGAACTCTTCATATATACACACACACATATATATATGCATGCACATACATACTTTATAATCTTTTCAAAACTAGTCAACGTCTTTCAAAACTAAAGTATACATTTATCATACGTATTTCAAAGTAAAGGATTCATTAGTTAGTTGATGACTTTATTTTTGACAAAACACATACAGTATATATTCCTCATCTCAGTATAGCAATAGAGTTTGCTAAAAGCTGTTCATTCAATACAGCAGTATTTGAAAATCGATCATATTTTGTAAAATTACATTTATATTTGCATTTATGTCAAAACCTAGACACTTTTAAACATCAAAAGGACATTTATTAATATGTATTCGTGTCAAAATGACAAATAAACAGATTTTCCTATTCAATTTTGCATGGAAACGCTTCCAAGACGCTTGCGTGTCGCGTGAAAAATAGGCGTCGGTTCTATTTCTAGAATGCACGCGTTTTCCACGCGGCTCGTGCCGCGCCTGAGACGCGCGTCTCACACAGGCAGTATGCAAACTCTAAACTGTTAACATGGATGGGAGCCGAAATAAAAACGGACACGCCACGCAGCTGAGACGCTTACGCCACGCATCCAGTGTTTCACCGGCCTTATCCAGCGGATGTGGGCGTTTCACAGGTTTGTATGGATCGCCTCACATTTGCGTTTGAATAGCGCGGTCTCCGTAGGCGGAGTCACATTAAAACTTAATTAGCTGAGATGAGAACGACTGACATCTCTCTCTTTACATACATATTATATAAACTGTGAATATTTGTTTTTTATAAAAATTACTTCATTTGAAAGAAGATAATTCAAGCTTCATGCCTGTGTGACTGTATGCCTGTTTGACTGAGTATTCGCTGAGTTACAGTTCATTTTCGGACGCGTTTCAGAATTGACTTCACTGACGGAGAGTAGGCAGAACTCGCATCATGTTTATTTTTCTTTATTTGGCGAAAAGCACAACACTTTGTTTTTATTATGAGCATACACAAAAAAAATACACACTAAACAGGATCGATTGATGTATAACACAAGCATATAAGATAAAAATTAATATTTTTTTTTTATTTTTTTTTTGCACTCATACGAAAAAAAACGAGCCTATCGCGCCGGCGCGATAGCCGACCTCAGGGGGTTAAAGTAATACTGAACATAAAATAAAAAAAAAAATTTGGATAATAATTTTCTTGCGATATTAATGCAAAAAAAAGAGAGTTCATACTCAGAGTATTAAAAAACCTTGCTAGGTAAGTCTTGCTAGTCTTTGTCCTATTTAAAGTAGGCTAATACTGAACATGAAAATAAAAAAATATGGAACAAAAAGTGGATTAACAGTTTTCTAGCAATATTAATTATTAATATAAAAAAAAAAAAAAAAAAAAAAAGAGTTCATTATTCAAACAGAGTTTTTTTTTTTTTTTTTTTCAAAACGCTATAAATCCATCCTTTCCCCCCCCCCAAAACGCTATAAATCTTTTTTTGTTTGTATTTTTTAAAAAGTATTTTGTCTGTTATTTTTCGTGTTTGCATTTATGAGGAAAAAACAATGTTACGTGACAGTTCTCCATTACGGACGTGAGCGGCACTAAAAGACTTTCAAACTTTCACAGAGACCTCAAACAGAAAGCACAAACCTTTCTTTAAAAATGGCGTTTATCGCATTTTGGAAAAGAGCTCTTCATGTATTATCTTTATATTTAAATATTTAACAATTATTGATTATGCCTATAATATATATAGGCAATTAGCCTACATCAAATGTTCAATTATTTATTATATGTTTTCTTTAGATGACATTATACAGGGTCGCTTTACAAATTTATAAGGCTATTATTATTAGTATAATAATACTAGGCCATCTATTATCCCAGTAGGCTACATCTAACTTTTAAGTTTGTCAGAATTCGCTCAAAAGCAGCTTTGATCAGTTTTTCATGCGAGCCGTGCCCCGTTCCGAACAAAACTGCCGGTTATAACTGGAGGTTTTGCAAGAGTGTCGCGAACTCATTGACGTATTGACTGCTCGTAATTGTAATGGGAGCGCTTTTTGCTACTGTTTATAACCCACTGACAATTTTAAAATAAGTTTTGTTTTTTATGCTGTTAAGAGGATCATCGGCCAATTACACACTGCAGTAGAGATGCGCGGATCAGCTCTAACGTCACCCGAATCAGCTCTGAATGCACGAGCTATGCATAGTGCGCCACACACACAAGTTGCCTGACAGTTTTACCGCTTGTTTTGCTATTGTTGCGCTTAGCAAGTTAATGGTACATTTCGGAGATATCAAGTAGCTATATAAAGTCAGGAGGAGGCAGACCCAGACCTAGCTTTTCTCTGTCCCGTCCGCACTCTGCGGGTTTATATTGACAGAATGCAAAGCTTCAGGACCTCAGATCAGCTCTTTGTCTGTTACGGAGGCCAGCAGAAGGGGAAGGCCGTCTCCAAGCAGAGGTTAGCCCACTGGCTAGTGGATGCTATCACCCGAGCGTATGAGTCTCTGGGTGAGCCTTGTCCTCCCAGGTTGCGGGCTCACTGTGTGGCCGCTTCCTGGGCCTTGGCTCAAGGCGCCTCGCTGACAGACATCTGTAGAGCTGCAGGCTGGGCGACACCTAACACGTTCGCTAGGTTCTATAGCCTTCGTGTGGAACCTGTTTCCTCCCGAGTACTTGCTACGGCCAGTGGTACGAGGGAATAGGTTGTGTCGGCTTGCTACGCCACTCCGCCTCGCGGTCGGACACGTGCATCCTTTGCTCCGTATGGTGCCCAACGTCGGTGAGCCTCGTGAGTTCCTCCATCACCCTCCGGTGCCAGGCGTGGCGGACCTCCCGGCGCCAGGTCTGCTACCTCTAGTAGGGAGTTGCTAGTAGACTGGGTGTTTTCCAGTGGTCTCTACGGTGACCCATGATGCCACGTGCAGTTCAGCCGTGTCTTCCCCTTGACGGACTCGTTCTGTCATCCCTGTTGAGTTCGCTCCCACTTCCCCCGGATTGGGACCACCTCAGGGACTGCCATATGTTTCACTATCCCACTGGGCTAGTACATATGTGTATTCCAGGCCTTCCTCAGGCAGGCTGGGCTTCTGCAGCATCCCCCCCCCCCTTTTTTGGGGGGTTAGGGCACGCTTTCCCAGTGTTATCCAATATCCACTGAGCGGGTCTTGCGGAACAGCAGTGTGATTCCCTAGCTAGCTCCCGGAACTTATTACAAGAAACTGCTGCAGGGTAGCTTAGCTGGGCGCTGAAGGGGCCAGCACCATGGTGCTTTATTAGGGATCCCAATTTGTCAGGGAACTCCCCCGACGACACGTCGGAGTTCCCAGGACGAAAGGGAACGTCTCAGTTACGTATGTAACCCTCGTTCCCTGAGTTCAGGGAACGGAGACGTGTCGTCCCTTCGCCATGTTGCTGTACCTTCGCGGAGGACTGGACACTGTTCGGCTCCTCAGCGAAAAGCACTGATGTAATGTTTACTTTCGCCTTTTATACCCGCGCTGGTAGGCGGCGACGACACGTCTCCATTCCCTGAACTCAGGGAAATCACACTCAGAGATCGAATCTCAGTGTAGCCGACAGTGCTACACTGCAAAGACGACACATCTGATGAAGGAAAACTGTCAGCCGATCGCACCAGAAAATTAAGATGATGAAGCTCGTCTTTAATACGCTAAATTATTTTGTTTTTGTGAATCATTCACGAAATTGAGATGACTGACAGTGATACCCGGCCAAAGCAACGGAAGACATTTTTCAAAACAAATCAAACAAATCAGAAGAATACTTTCAATACAGTATTGCTTTCAATTAAAAAAATAAACAATGAAAATGTAAAATAAAAATAAAATTAATTAAGTTTGAAAACCCATCGCACATTTCAAGGTATAAATAAAGTGTCGGGACAGTTTATTTTTTTAAAACAGGGTTGCATCGATAGAGTTTATTCCCTTTGCGATGCAAAATAAGAAACACAGAATCTTATTCTTGCAACATTTTAAATTTCTATTGTCAAAGAAATTGCAGCTAAGTTAAAAAATTAAAACGGTACAAAACGAAAATAGTTCAAAGCAACATAAATTAAGAACAGGCGTTTTTCTTTGTCTCTCTCTCGCGCTGGATCTTTTTTTAGTAAGTTAATTTTGTCTCCCTCACTGCGCGCGCCGGGTCTTTCTCGAAATTAAACATTTCAGGGTAAAAACACACCATACAGCTGATAATACTGTATATGTCGCTGCATGTCATCCACACAAATCACGAAAGAAAAAACTGTAACAAATAGCCTTTGTTACTTCAAAGATACAGCATGCCTTGCTGAATTCACCTTACAATAAAACGAGGTTGATCACGAATTAAAGAGCTCTGTATCTGCTAAATTGAAATTGTGTGTGGAAAACCTTTAAATACAATCAATAAAACTACAATATGTCTAATTTAATAAGATATAGGGCCTACATATGGACTTTTAGAGATTTTGAGATTTATCCTTAAAATAATTTTGTCTTTGCCTGCTCATCAGGCTGGCTATCCGACACTCTCCATATGAAAGATGGAACATTAACATCTCTTGTCCTGCACCCCCACAATAAAGCAACTATACTGCCTTCTCCAAACCCCCCACAGGCTATCTGAGTTTGCAAAACAAAACAAAGAGTTTGCAATTCACACTATTCTAGACATTAGCAATAGGCTATTCAAGTGTTGATAATGAAGGAATTAAATAATTTAGGCTATGTAGTAATATTTCTGTCATAAATGTTTATTACTAAATATTTAATTAGGCCTATTTCAATAATTGAAGAATTAAAACGCTACTTCAGTTTGGGCCAGCTTTTTCCAAGCAAAACTAAATACAATCTTCAAACGCATGTTCATTTGTTGTCATGAACAAAATGTTCAACTCAATATAAAATTCCACAGGGATCTTTGAATCCTTACAACCAGGGTGCGATTTGTGAATAAAGTTTTTTATTTTTTTATTCAAATAAATCTCGAACCACAGTGCTTCGTGCTGCTGTTAAACTAAATAACATTTATAGAATAATTATGAACTTAAATGAAACAATATTGCAACATTGACAAATACATTTATTTGATCTGTTTTTACAATTTAATTAGCAATATTTTCACCCTTTCCTTGTCCTTTCCTCATTGGGAAGCGCTCACATGATACCTAAACATGTTTGAGTAGATCCTCTGTACCTCTCAGTTTCATATGGATTACATAATCAGGCTTTAGACATAGCCGATTAATTTCGTATCGTGACTGAGCTGAGGCAAGTGGCTTTCGGTTCATTTTTGTGACGCGCAGTTCCTGGAGACAGAGACGACAGACAAACACTTGTCGTTAGCCTAATATGAATAAAAGTTTACAGTTTTGAACGATGTAGGCTACTCTACTCTTATCTGTATGACCGAAAAACTACAGAGTAGCCTATTAAGTTATTATAGCTGTTAAATAAAAATAAATCCAAATGAACGCGCCGCCGCGTTTGTCGAACACTAATTCAACATGCCAGAATAAAACCCGACTTTAGAACAATGCATAGCGCCGTTGTGGCCAAAACACTTAATTATAAACTTCAATATTTCATCTAAAATAATCTCAAAATGCTTTGTGACATTTTGAAAAGCTGTGCATGCATTACTGCCACTGGAACTAAGAACGTAACAGAATACTGGTTCTGATTTTATTGTTTGTCGTTTAAACGTGCCTGTTGCATATCTTTATTTTATATATTTAATATGGTCTATTGAATTAGCATTGATATATTTATTTATTTATTTATTTATTTATTTATTTTTTAACAGAACTGCTTTTGAAATTACGATTGGAATTATTATAGGCTACAGAAGTAAAGTCATTGTATAATATTTGTTCCTTAGTGTAAAATGGAAATGCATGGTAATTTTATTTTATAAATATAAGCAAAAAACTATGGTGTAACAGAGTTTTAGAACAAGACAAATCTCTCTGCATCAATAATAGGCTATAAAATACATTAATAGGCTAATATAAAAATTACAATAGTCCAAGTTGGTTCGGGATTTGAACCCGTGCCATCTAAATGATCGAAACGTAAGTTCTACCACTCGGCCATGAATTTACTCATTGCAAAATGCCCAAACGTTCCAATGTGTGTTCGCTCACACGAGCGAGAAGCGCTCTTCATTCGTCTCATTCCTCAATAGAATAGTACAAATAATCAGCTTAAATTTGGTTTGTTATTTTTGGTATTAAATTTGTTTTTGTGTACGTGTGTTTTTTTATCGCACTGCTCCCCGGGGTATAGGCTTGTCGCCCACCGACGTCTAGGCCTACAATATGAAATACAGGTTATATTGTTATCGTCTCTATTTTTAGAGACGCAGTAGTTTTGCCGCGGCGGCTGGCGCGGCGGTAATAGGCATTCTGGTTGGTTACCATCTGTATCTGACTTTGATTGTGAGAAAAAAAAAAATATTTTGAGAAAACGGCCTTTAAAAGTTTTATATTGTATAATTTCATACATTTCTAATGAAACCCCCACTCTACAAACAAAACATATATTCAGTATAATATTTAAAACACATGGAAATTGATAAATCTGGGAAAACCCGTGTCGGATGTCGCGCTGGTACGTTTTCAGTAAGGTCTAAAAATAGGTTGAATGTCAGTTTTTTTTTTGTTTGTTTTTTTGTCAAAATTGGGTTTTCATTACATTATTATTATATAACATCTTGTCTATCATCTCTGAATATATATTGGCAAAATTCACTAGTTTAGTGCAGAAAAATAGCCATTTATAGTAGCAGCTCTCCTTCTCTTAACACTACAAAGACAGTTCACCTATCAAAATAAACCTAGAATATATAACACCTAGAATTAAGGTATATCAATGCGCATTTCCCGCCAGTCCTGTGTAAACTACAACAGCACGCAAGTTTTAAAAACATTTTTTTTTTTTTTTTATCCAACATTATCATGAGATGCGGAGCACAAGAGAACAACTGAGTCTGAAGTAGCTGTTTGCTTAAAAGATCTTGCTCGTCTCTCAATCTTCCAATTTCAAAATGGTTTTCACAGAATGAATTTTGAGTTCGTAAGCTTTTGAATGATACCTAAATCTATGATGATTACTAACATATGTGAAATGAAAAAAGGCAATAAAAAAGAGCGCCAATCATCCCGCTAGCAGGACGTGACAGTTAATTAAACCTGTTTTTCAAAAAATTCTGTTCCTGAAAATCATAGCGATCAGCCGACTTCAGATAACCATAACTTTTGTTACCGACAAACGATGAAAGAAATAAAAACAGATTTGGAAAGGGCTGTAATAAATAAAATTTCACCATGTGATGGGTTTTTCCAGATCGCACCACAAATGAATAAATTATTAATAGCAGCTTCCTTAAGCTGAAGAGAACTACCTTAACAAACACACATAAGAACAGTCACAAAAACTGCAAACAAACTGTCCCTGTTTGTTGTATGTCCATCTATAAATAATTTAATCTTATAAACAGCTCCCTGTCTGTTTACAGCCTAAATGTCCATGCCTGCACCATATGTAGGCTCCTCTTCAATCTCCTGTCGGTGCCTTTTCACCTTTTTGACTGTGCTTACATTTTGGCTCAGAAAACCAATTGCGTTGTCGGAAATTCACATCGACTAATCAGATGTGGTTTTCGGCTGTAGATTCCCCGGCAAACTTTTGCGGTTGGTTTTTTCTACAAAGGAAATGCCCGTATTTGGATTAGACAGCGCTGTGTAGGAGACTGAGAGCTTTACAATGATACCAGGCATGACATGTTTTTGTGAATGGTGACGGCATGGGAGCTTGCGTTAAAATGCTAACTTTTGGTGATTTCTGATAGAAATCTAAAGGTGCAAGCTGACAAAATATAATGAAATAACCACCTTAATGTGTAATGTTGACATCATTTTTATTTTGACATGAAAGCTTACATGTTAAGGGAGCCCAAAACTGGCCCAAAATCTCAAAATTGACCACTGCATGAAAAAACAATGTTTTGTCTCACCTTAATGACCCCGTGTCTCAGACCGGCCTCTTCGGCAACAAGGTCGAGAACTATGCCCAGCAGTTCTCGGCTGTACAGAAGCAGACTGAGGCTATCAGGCATTCTGCCCCGGCAGGCAAACGCTACACCCAACCGCTGGCTGAAGAACCCCAGTCTGCTCGCAGCCAGCATTCTCGGAACAAGAGCCTCCATTCCGGACTTGCCTGTGGCCGACAAGCTTTCACGGGCTGCCCTCCCGGGAGAGTGGCGACTCTATCCCCAGGTGGTCCAGCTGATTTGGCGTCATTTCGGGGCCACTCAGGTAGACCTGTATGTCTCTCCAGAAACCACCCACTGCCAGTTGTTTGGGAAGTTGGTTGGTAAGCACGACCTGGTCGTCAGGTTCCTTAGGGGGGCTACAGAGACGTTAAGTCCAATCGCCAGATCTGCTGTGCCTCACTGGGGCAGCCAGGTCACCGGCTCGGCTCGGCTTCTCAGCGAAAACCTGAAGACTGTGCTGCACCTGCTGCTTATTATGTACACGTGCCACGATGCAGTGTAGCTGATGCAATTATTGCATGCCAATGTGCATTGGCTTGTTTTAGTTACACTCGAAGTAGATTGGGCTCTCGAGCGATATTCCTGTTTGTCGGTCTTCCGACGTAATGTCTCTGTTCCTACCTTCAGGGAATGAGGGTTACATATGTAACTGAGACATTCATCCTTTTACCGTGATAAAGTAACACTTATCGTAACATAGATTCTGGCTTCTAGTCTGTCAATAGATTAATGACTCACTAACTTGGCATTTAACTTGGCATATAAACTTGGCTAAAAAGTATTTCTTTAGTATGAGACATCCCATTTATTTATTTGGCTAACCAAGTAAGCCTCACATCCAGTAAATTGTTTTTAACTCCTACTATTTGTCAACAGGCAAAGTTCAATTCGGCGTCAGATGAACCAGTCTAACCCTGACTTCACAGTAACCCAGTTCCAGAGGCAGGACTCTCTGACTGGAATGAGTCTGGGCCAGCTAAAACCAGAACTCTACAAACAAAGATCCCTAGATGGCGAGGACAACCGAAGCAGTCATGTGGGCAGCTGTGGACGCCTCCATTTTATTCTTAAATATGACTGTGACCTGGAGCAGCTCATTGTCAAGATCCACAGAGCCCAAGACCTCCCTGCCAAGGACTTCTCTGGAACGTCTGACCCATATGTAAAAATCTACCTTCTCCCAGACCGCAAAACCAAGCACCAGACCAAGGTGCATCGTAAGACTTTAAACCCTGTGTTTGATGAGGTCTTCCTCTTTCCTGTGGCATATGCGGACCTGCCCACAAGGAAGCTGCACTTCAGTGTCTACGATTTTGATCGTTTTTCACGGCACGATATTATTGGCCAGGTGGTGGTTGACAACTTTCTGGATCTAGTGGACTTTCCCAGGGAGACCAAACTCAGCAGGGACATCCAGTATGTGTCTTCGGTGCGTAGATTTCTATTCTTCTGTTGAAAGGTATATTCTAAGAGATAATGATACACTTGGACACAACAAAAGAGAGACTCTAAAACACAGTTGAGATATTCAGAGACTATAGATATTTATTGTATCTTTCTTTTTATAAATATGCTGAATTAGCAGAAACAACTTTAAGTTAGCTATGCATGAGTTGATTTACCTCTAAAAGTGCAAACACTGTGGCTCAGTGGCACTCTCAAAAATGCTGTTTGTTCATCAAAACATTCATTTAGCTCTAACAAGTTACCTTTTGGTAATTTGTTTATTTGTTTATTTAAAAGGATCCCCATTAGCTGACGCCGAGATGACAGCTAGTCTTCCTGGGGTCCAGACAATACATACAAAACCC
This sequence comes from Squalius cephalus, assembly GCF_949319135.1. NCBI lineage: Eukaryota > Metazoa > Chordata > Actinopteri > Cypriniformes > Leuciscidae > Squalius > Squalius cephalus. Next base: position 36,579,618 of record NC_137127.1, on the reverse strand, counting down.
AATAATTACAATCACAATTACTCCCAAATATATCATATATAAATACACATAAAAAAACAAGAAAAAGTAACAATACAAAAAGTACTGATTAAAATAATAATAAAATAATGAAAAACAACATAGCACATGATACAACCTCACTCAACCAATCCAGACGATATTATGATGTTGAAAACAAATACAGTCTTTTTTTAAAACCAGTTTTTCCCTTGATTTCACGAACCCCAACTGGAAGATTGTTCCAAAACACAATTGACCTATAAAACACGGTCCTCTTCATAGAGTCAGATTTAGGTAGGGGTAAAGAAATCTGTCGACTATTCGCCCCTCTTGTGTAATGTGAATGCATATCTGAACAGTAAATTATATTATCATAAAGAAATTTAGGAGTCCGAGTGTTAATAATTCTATGAAAGTATACTAACATATTAACAGATAGTCTATGCTTGACCATCAGCCAAGCAAGACGTTCATGCATCTCTGCAACACTAGTTCTTGAAGAACAACCAAGAACTAGTCTTGCAGCCTTGTTTTGAGCCACTTGTAATTTTTTTTAAATGACTGTTTGATGCAGCAGACCATACAACAGAACAGTAATCCAAATGACACAAAACCAATGTACAAACAACACGACTAAACAACTGTGAATTTAGAAACTGCACATTTACGCATTACTGCAACAGCTCTACCCATTTTAGCAACAACTTTGTTGATGTGATCAGACCATGACAATGTGCAATCAAGCCAAAGTCCAAGAAGCTTCACCTTTTTTACTTGCTGTACATTTTGACCATTTACTTGTATATTCATTTTAGGATTATCAGATAATCTATACTTAGAACCAAATATTATACTCATAATTTTTGAAATATTTAGAACAAGTTTATTTGTTTTGATCCAGTTATACAATTTGCTGATCTCACAAGACAGAACCTGATTAAGCTCTGAACATGTAGGGGCTGCATAATAAAGAGTAGAATCATCAGCAAACATAGTCAATGTAGCCTTACTGAGTATATACGGCATATCATTTGTAAAAATTTAAAATAACAAAGGTCCGAGGCAACTTCCTTGAGGAACACCACAATCCAGGGACTTGCTACAAGATAATGCACCATTAAAATAAACTCTTTGCAACCTCTCCGACAAATAGCTCTTAAACCACTTGTTTGCTGAGGAAGTAAAACCATAACTAATAAGTTTGGAAATCAAAATTTCATGGTCGATCACATCGAAGGCAGCACTGAAGTCTAGTAGTAGTGTACCCACTAGCATTGAGTTATCAATTGATGTTAGCCAGCTATCCGACATTTGTGTCATTGCAGTGCAGGTGGAATGACCATACCTATAAGCATGCTGAAACATCGTAGTCAAATCATTGTTAGAAAAGTAATCTTGCACTTGCTCAAATACAATCTTTTCCAATAATTTACTTAGAATAGGCAAAATTCTAATAGGCCTACTATTTGGACCACAGAAAGTTGATTTTGTGTCTTTGGGTAAAGGAATTATCTTACTCTCCTTCCAAAGTTTTGGACACACACCACTAATCAGACATCTGTTGAAAATGTGACAGATTGGTTTAGAAATATGTCCAGCTGATAATTTCAACAGCTGACTATCCAAGTTGTCTGTACCAGCAGACCCACCAACAGTCAAAGATCTCAGCAACATTTCCACCTGCACAACATTAACCTGATGAAATTCAAAACTACACAGTTTATCTTTCATAATACACCTTTCTATTAGCTCATTGGAGTTGGAATCAACAGTGTATTTCATTGTCTCTCTAAAGTTAGAAACCTTATTAACAAAATAATCATTAAAATAATTTGCAATCTGTATTGGCTTAGTCAAATAAACTCCATTCAATTCAACAAAAGAAGTACAAGTAGATTTTTTCCCCATGATTTACCACTATCGTCAATTCTCTTCTGAAAATATTTTTTCTTTTTCACTCTGTTCACCTTGGTCACATGATTCCTTAAAGTACAATAAAATGTTCTGTCCTCAAGAGAGTCAGAAAGAACCGCAACCTTTTTAGCCTCTTCCCTTTGAGCCATTAATCTCCTTAACTCAGTATCAACCCAAGGAGCACTTTTGGCTTTAGCTGTAAATTTCTTTAATGGGGCATGATTGTTAACAACTCTCATAAAACAATCCATAAATAAATTAAGGGATGCATCCACATCATCAATGTCACTGATCAAATTCCATTTAATATTATCCAGTTCATTTAGAAAACTCTCCTCATTAAATACCCTATAAGATCTTTTCATAATGATTTTAGGACAGGCTCTAGGTAGCTTAGTTCTCCTGGAGACAGCAATACAGTTGTGATCACTAAAGCCAACTGTTACAGAAACGGGTGTTGAGCACATATCAGGATTATTAGTGTAAATATGATCAATACATTTTGATGTTAAAGATCCTGTATTGTTACTAGAAATTATTGTTGGTTGATCCATTAATTGAGATAAACCACAGGGGTCTGTCATAGTTTTAAGCTTATTCTTCAGAGGACAAATATCAGATAGCCAATCAATATTTAGATCACCCAGCCAGTATAGCTCTCTTTTTTCCTCAGTCACCTTGTCTAGCATATTACATAAACCATTTACATACTCTATCCTGGCACTAGGTGGCCTATAACAACAGCCAAGAATAATTGATTTTAAATGTGGAAGTTGTACCTGTAACCATAACACTTCAACATCATCAACCATTAAGTCATGTCTCAGTTTAACAGGGAAATGATCCCGTATGTAAATGGCCACACCACCTCCAAACCTGTTTCGATCATTTCTATAAATTGAAAACCCCCCTACAGGTATATCAACATCTGAATTGTCTATGAAGTGATCCAGATGAGTTTCAGAAATCACAAGTATGTCTATTTTGTTTAATTGCAAAAATAAAGACAGGTCTTGAATTTTGTTCCTTAGACTACATATATTAATACGGAAGCCCTGAACCGCAACGTAAAAAAAAAAAAAATTACGTAAAAAAAAATAAAAAAAAAAGTAAAAAAAAAAATGCTATCATTTCGAGATTAAAGTCGAAATATTTCAAGATTAAAGTCGAAATGTTTCGAGATTAAAGTCGAAATGTTTCGAGATTAAAGTCAAAATATTTGTGTGTGTGTGTCTGTGTGTGTGTAAAGAAATGCGCTTGTGAAGTCGAACTGCCGTCTATAATAGGCACTTTACGTTCTGGATACATTTTAAGTGCATCATTCTGTATCCAATCATTTGGCCGGATCCCGTGATTTCCTCAAATATAATAACCACTGGTGGTTGAGGAGAGATTCCCTGAAATGATTGTAAAGCACTTTTAAGTGTAGGCCTACAGTAGACATATGAAAGCGCTATATAAATGCCTCATTCATGCATTCATTCATTCATTCATTCATTCATTCATTCATAAAGCTGGATATCTTGATCCAGTCTGACAGTATATTTTATAACGTCCTATAGCCTAATGCCATGTTGGTAGACCTGTAGAATATCCCTTTGTTGAAAGCCCAGATAAAAGTAAAAAGCTATTATTTTGTGTAGATCCAGTTTACACACACACACACGCACGCACGCACACGCATGAATGCCAATGTGAAATAACGGCAAGCACACACACAACTTCTACGGAAGACTTTATTCTCGAAATATTTTTACTTTAATCTCGAAACATTTCGACTTTAATCTCGAAACATTTCGACTTTAATCTCGAAACATTTCGACTTTAATCTCGAAACATTTCGACTTTAATCTCGAAACATTTCGACTTTAATCTCGAAATATTTCGACTTTATTCTCGAAATATTTCGACTCGAAATGATAGCATTTTTTTTTTTTACATATATATTTTTTTTTTTTACTTCATTTTTTTTTTTTTTTATGTTTTTTTTTTTTTTTTTTTACGTTGCTGTTCAGGGCTTCCGTATATTAATATGTGCAAGGATTAAACCTTTAGGTAGTTTATTTATACTGGTCATCTTAGTTGAAGGTAAATAAGTCCTATATTATAATCTAGTTGAATATCTTGTACCCTAAGTTATTTTATCATCATCAAGTAAGGCAAGGCAAGGCAAGGCAAGTTTATTTATATAGCACATGTCATACACAATGGCAATTCAAAGTGCTTTACATAGAAGAAATTAAAATAATAAAACTAAATAAGAATAATTAAAACAGTTTAAAAAAATAAAAAATAAAATACAGTACAGTACAATCAGTCGGACGAACATTGGCACAGTGCTCATTCAGTAAATGCATAGTTAAACAGATGTGTTTTGAGTCTGGATTTGAATGTGACTACAGTAGGAGCACATCTGATCTCCTCTGGAAGCTGGTTCCAGCTGCGACTGGCATAATAGCTAAAAGCGGACTCACCATGCTTAGAGTGAACCCTTGGTATTTCTAGCTGATATGATCCTAGTGATCTGAGTGATCTGTTGGGTTTATATTCAGTGAGCATATCTGCAATGTATTGAGGTCCTAGGCCATTGAATGATTTATATACCAGTAATAATACTTTAAAATCAATCCTAAATTTAACTGGGAGCCAGTGTAAAGACCTGAGGACTGGTGTGATATGTTCATATTTTCTAGTTCTGCTCAGGATCCTGGCGGCAGCGTTCTGTATGAGCTGCAACTGTCTTATGGTCTTTTTGGGAAGGCCAGTGAGGAGTCCGTTACAATAATCCACCCTGCTGGTGATGAAAGCATGCACAAGTTTCTCTAAGTCTTGTCTGGAAACAAAGCATCTAATTCTTGCAATATTTTTCAGATGATAGTATGCTGATTTAGTTATTGCTTTGACATGACTACTGAAACTAAGGTCTGACTCTAGTGTCACACCAAGATTCCTGACTTGATTTTTAGTTGTTTGACCCCTAGAGTGAAGGTATGCATTCAACTTGAGAACTTCATCTTTGTTTCCAAACGCAATGACTTCAGTTTTGTCTTTGTTTAACTGAAGAAAGTTTTGACACATCCAACTGTTGACTTCATCGATGCATTGGCACAGGGAGTCAATGGGGCTGTAATCATTAGGCGATAGGGCTAAGTAAATCTGTGTGTCGTCTGCATAGCTGTGGTAAGCAATTTGGTTCTTTCTCATTATTTGGCTCATTGGGAGCATATACAGGTTGAACAGGAGTGGCGCAAGAATTGAGCCTTGAGGGACTCCGCATGTCATGGATGTCCACTCAGACTTATGATCTCCTATACTCACATAATAACCTCTCCCATCTAAGTATGACCTGAACCATTTTAGGACTATCCCAGAAAGCCCCACCCAGTTTTCCAGCCTGTCAAGAAGTATGTTATGATCGACAGTGTCAAATGCAGCACTGAGGTCGAGTAGTACCAGCACTGATAATTTGCCTGAATCAGTATTTAAGTGAATATCGTTTATTATCTTTATGAGCGCTGTCTCTGTGCTGTGGTGCGGTCGGAAACCAGATTGAAAATTGTCAAAGTATCCATTCGAGCATAATAATTTGTTCAGCTGATTGAAGACAACTTTTTCAATGATCTTGCCTATGAAAGGAAGATTTGAGATCGGCCTATAGTTGCTTAATATGGTCTTATCCAGATTGTTCTTTTTCAGGAGGGGCTTGACAACTGCAGTTTTCAGGGAGTTTGGAAAACTCCCAGAGAGAAGTGAGGCATTTACCACTTCTAGAAGATCTGCTTCTAAACTGTTTAACACACTTTTGAAAAATAATGTGGGAAGTGTGTCAAGAGCGCATGTTGATGTTTTAAGGTGCTGTACGGTTTCTTCCAAAATTTTGCCATCAATTTCTTTGAAGTCAGACATAGTAACTACTTTCTCAGGTGGTTTGATCTGTCTGACCCCAGGGCAACTCAAGGATGTGCTGATCACCTTTCTGATATTATTGATTTTCTCAGAGAAGAAAGAAGCAAACTCACTGCACTTGTTGTCTGAGAGCATTTCACTGGGAATCTGGCTTGGGGGGTTTGTCAGTCTCTCTACAGTAGCAAAAAGAGTGCGTGTGTTGTTTAAATTACTGTTTATAATATTTGAGAAGAAAGTCTGTCTAGCTTTGCCTAGTTCCATATTGAAAGCATGGATGCTGTCTTTGTAGATGTTATAATGGACTACAAGTTTTGTCTTCCGCCACATGCGCTCTACTTTTCTGCATTGTCTTTTCATATTTTGCACTGCTGTTGAGTTTCTCCAAGGTGCTTTTTGTCTGCCACTCTTCTTCCTGACTTTAACAGGAGCAATATCATCAAATACACTTTTAATTTTTAAGTTAAAAGAATCAAGGAGAAAATCAACAGAGTCTACAGATATGCTTGGTGTTAAGGATATAGCCTTCATAAATAGTACACTAGTGTTCTCATTTAAGCATCTCTTCTTGACAGACACAGATCTAGCTTCAGTGGCAGGAGAGATCAATATATCAAAGAAAATACAGAAATGATCAGACAGCGCTACATCCTTAATAACAATCGATGAAATGTTTAGACCCTTACTGATAAGTAAATCTAGAGTGTGTCCACGATTGTGTGTGGTTCCATGTATATGCTGAGTCAGATCAAAAGTTTTTAAAACACTTTTGATTTCTTTTGCCATATTGTTTTCTGCACTATCTATGTGGATGTTAAAATCTCCAACAATGGCAAAACAGTCAAACTCTGAGGTAATTGTTGATAACAGTACTGTAAAATCCTCAGCAAAGGCTGGAGAGTATTTTGGAGGCCTGTAAATAATGATAAGTAAAATGCGTGGAGCACCTTTTAACACAATACCCAGATATTCGAAAGACAAGTAATTCCCAAATTATATTTGCTTACATTGATAGATATCTTTAAAAAGAGCAGCTAGACCCCCACCTCTCTTAACAGCTCTGCAGACACTCATAAAAGTAAAGTTAGGAGGGGCTGCTTCATTGAGGATTGTTGCACTGCAGCTGTCTTCTAGCCAGGTTTCATTCAGAAGCATAAAATCCAGATTGTTTGTGGTTATTAAGTCGTTGACTAGAAGTGATTTATTTTTAAGTGAGCGGATGTTAAAGAGTGCTAACTTAACAGACTTACTTTTCCCCACAGCAATCTTAGTTTGACGTGTAATAGGCACCAGATTAGTTAGGTTTGCTGTATGGCTATTGAAGGCCTTAGACTTTCTATCTTGTAATAGAACAGCAATAGAGAAAGATACAGGCACACTGGGTGCCCGCTTGTTCTGTAAACATTTGAGAAAGTTACTGTTATCAAAACGGGGACCCGACACATATCACTGAGAGCTGGTATCAGTTGTTTTTGGTTCACCTCGAGCAGATGGAGGAGGGTGTGGGCCCTGGCGTTGTGGCAGAGGCCGAAGAGCTCTCACAGGAGGGGGAGGGCGAGCTGGGCCCGCAGGCTTTGGTGCAGGCTTTGGTGCGGGTGGTTGAGGTGCCTGTCTTTTTTTGGTTGGTATCTGGGGGCTTGCAGCAAAAGAGTGGGATAGTCTGGTTCCAGCATACACCAGTTCTTCCATTTTCTGTGAGAAGCACAGAAGTGGCGATGCTGGGGAGAGGGAAAAAGTGTCTGGTGAAAGGGGCTGTTGCTCTGGTGTTATCGGAGGCTGTAATATGCTGTCCTGGCTTCCCTGGCTGTTTTCCAGGAAGTCGTCCTTGGGTGCTGAATCTTCAAGCAGTTCTGATATGTCTGTCTGTAATGAGCTCTGTGGGCAGGGCTCAGCTGAGATTGTGTCCGTGAGCAGAGGTTGTTGTGGTGGAGTGGTGTTATCATGTCCATTTTGCTGCTGAAGTGAAGTCCCGTGGTCATTCATACTGTGTCCAGGTGTGTGTGTGCCGTTCAGATTGAGTGGATTGGCACAAAATGCAGAAGGATGATTGAGGGAGAAGTAGATATTGTCCTTTAACACTCTTGAACCAAGTTTGTTTGGGTGATGGCCATCCCGATGAAACAGTTGTCTCTGACTCCAGAAAAGATTGAAATTGTCAATGAAGTTCACTCCTTTTATATTGCAGGTTTTTTGCAGCCATGTATTAAGCCCAAGCAACCGTGAAAACCTGTTTGTTCCTCTTGCTGGGAGTGGTCCACTGATGAATGTTTGAACTTTCAGTCTTTTAAGTGTTTCAAAAAGTTCATGGAAATCCTTCTTAAGGAGTTCTGACTGCTCTTTGTGAATATCATTCTTCCCCACATGAATGATGAGTCGATTTGCAGTCTTATGTTTCATCAGAATGTTCTGAAGTTTCCTGTTTACATCAGAAGTTGTTGCTTGTGGAAGGCAGCATGTAGTTGTATCCCTGCTGCTAATGTTTCTGATTATGCAGTCCCCCACTATCAGAGTCCTGGGCTCGGCTGCGCTCTGAGCTGAGTGCCGCTGTCTGCTCGACCTTGAGCGCCAGTTAGCATCAGTGTTAGCTACTGGCCCATTCAGTCTGTGTTCGATCACATTCATCACGTTTGGGGATTCCTCATTTACATTCCTTAGTACTTCAAATCTGTTCTCAAGATGTATAGGCGGGGGTAGGAGACCAGTGTTTGCAATCCTTGTCAGAGCTGTATCTGGGGTAGAGGATGCTACTGTGGCAATATGTGATGCTCGTGACAATCTGATGTCTCGAGTGCCTTTGGGTCTTGCTCCCTGTTTGTGCCATCGATTAGTAAGTTGATCGGCTTGTTTCTCTACCTGTCGAGGAGCACAAGTTTCATGGGACTCACCAGCTGTATGCTGAGGGTGTCCATGACGAAGCTCTGTTGTGTGCTCCGTCTGGTTTGGTGGTCCCGTAAGTAACTTTGTTTCAAGAACTGCAATCCTTTGTAAAAGTCTGTGGCAGTTAGTGCAGCAAGTAGATTCCAGGGGCCCGTTCTTCGTACGTTGCTTATTACATCCGAGATCAAATGACACATCCAAGATGATATCATCGTGCGAATCATGATCTGGCTAACTCGGTTCTTCGAACACACTTGCTGGATATGATTAGTATCGCTGGATTGAGTTATCTGAGATAATTGCGCGTTCATGCGCTGGTTAAAAGGGGATATGTATCGATAGTAGAAACATTGATCAGCAACGCTGCTATTGGCTGCTCACCGTGGCCAAAGAGCGCGCTCAGTTTTTCTCCTCAGCAGAGCAAGAACTAATATAGTCGAAGTTTATTCGGAATTTTAATGTTTAATCAAAACGCCAGGGAACACCTCAAAGTCTGCAAAAGCCAGGAGAGAGGGCTGGCAAAAAGTAGCAGACAATTTAAATCCGTTAGAAGTGGCCATGTTAGATGTTTTTATCACTTATTAGCCTATATTTTTGTATTTTAATAATTGCATAATTACTTTGTGCATTGTAATGTCAGTCACCATACTAGAACATGGGAACAAATAAAAGTGAAGTACAAAAATATTCTACATAATGGTCATTTTTAGTTATATTATAGTCTCTTTTATAAAAGGCACTGTTAAATAAATGGTGTTCTGTTTATAAAAGCAACCAAGAAAAAGGCTGAGAAAAAAATAGAAAAGATCTTAGTAGCCTACACTGTAAAATAATTTTTGCTGCGTTAAATTAAGGCTGTATAGTCATTTCAACTGTTAAATCTTGAGTAATGATGAATTGCTTTGACTTGTGAAAGTGAAAACTGATAAACTTATGTTAATGTACACATATTTTGCCATGAGTTATTGATCACATTTTTCCCCAGTGTAGTTCATTGTAATGACATTGTGTTTTCCTCTTTTGTGCACTTTTACATAATACACACTTGTATCTGTTCCCAAGAAAGTGGTGGCTGAAATATGTGCAGTAAGTGGACATTTTCTAACTTTCCAAAAGAAAAGAAAGTATAAGACTTTGTAATGTCCATTTGTTTCCATTGCACTGGCCAGTGAATAAACCCTCTCAGATAACTGTCATATGGAGGAACTAGCCTACCTGCAAGTGCATAAATAACTTTACTTAATTTATACTTGTATGCTTTATGGCTGCAATATAAGTTGCAGGATTCCACATCTACAGAAAGGCCTACAGAAGAGTCTGCACAGACAGAGGAGACATAGGCCTACAGGTGGGCAGTGTATAGCCAACTTTTCCTTTTTATTTGTTGCATGAGGCATGTGTCTAATATCTCTTGTTGCAGGCACTTGACCACTGGCTTTTCTTTACAAAGAACAATTGAAATAAAACTCAAGGAACTAAGCATATTTGTCTTTTATTAAACATTTAATGAAAAGTGTTTTTTTTTTTGGCAATGTTGTGTAATATGGCACATGCAACAATGTCCCAGGCCCTGTCAGGTGTGCAACCCTCAGACTTTTCAGACACTGAAATCTTCCCTTTAGTTAGCCAAAGTTAATTTCATTGTGTGCCCTTGTCCTGGCTAGAGCTGCATTGTAACTGGTTTGGGTCAGGGAATGGGGTCATAAAACACCTGTCTGCAGGAACATGTCATAATCACCTATGAAAAAAATGCAGTTCTGTTAGGATCAGCATAAGTGTATGTAATACATTGAGCTTGATATTTAATTGTGGAACTTTCCTTACCACTTTCAAATAATGTGCATAAATGTGAATCTCTGAAAATTCTTAAGTCATGCACAGATCCTGGCCATTTTGCTTTCACATTTGTGATATGGAAGATTTTAGTCAACTGCCTTTTTTTTATTTTATATAATATTACTAATCTGGAATATTAAGAATCACAATAGTAACTGGGCTGCACATTGTGAACCCTTTCTGTTCACATAATCCCCTTCATTGAGGCCTTGATGGCAGTCTATGGTTTAGCCATATGGTTTATAGTACCAATCACGTTAGTGAAGCCTGAGTGACATATCTGTAATCGGCATGGTCATGATTGTATGATCTTCATAAAAAATTATGATAACCTAAAAAGAATAATAAAAAAAAAAAACTGCTTTACAACATTGGGTCTTAAGTGGCTTGGAAATAAAAAAAAAAAAATAAAAAAAAATAAATAAACCTGTTTTTTTAAACATAAAAGCGACAAAAAACGACAATCTCACGAATCACGAGAAAATATATATAGGCTATATATATATATATATATATATATATATATATATATATATATATATATATATATCTCAGAAAGTGCACTATCGCGCTGCGCTGGACTTCCCGTATCAGCTCCGCTTATGAAGCCGCGGTCTAATCCTGTTAACATGAAATAAACCTGCTCCCGAGCAGGTTTAAGTTTGCGCACATGTTGCTATGACAGCAAGTCCAGGATGAGCGTTGAAGAACCAAACAATCCAAGATCATGCCAAATCACCAACAATCAAATCCAGCTAAGTGAGTTAGCGACGTACGAAGAACGGACCCCTGAAGAGGCATTTTCTCTTATCCTTGAGGCAGTTGTGTTTTCCTTTCCCGGAATGTAAGCTGGTCGGGTAAAAGAATTCTTAGTTTTTGTAGTAATCCAAACTTTGTCATATGAGCACTGTGCTGATTTGCTGAAGTTAAAATTAGGTGATAAAAGGAAATAAAATAAAGGAAATAAAATATAAAACAAGTAATAAAAACTCAGTGAGTGTTTTAGCGCAATTTTCTGACGTCATGGGATCACAACACTAAGAGATAGTAAATCTTTTTATGTTTTTTTTTTTTTTTTTTTTTTTTTTTGTGCGTTCCCGAGATTAGACCTTCCTTAACATAATGCCGAAAACCCGAAGTCTCTAGGTGGTCTGGTTGAGGAGGAGATAGAAGTGCAAGATTGGTGCGCACAGACAGAACAGAAATCATGAGTTAACAATCGCAATTTTGTCCGTAGGAAAATTGCGCTAAAAATAGGAGATAAAATGTAAAAGCGATAGAGCAAAGCGCGGAGCAGTAAGCAAGAGCGTCCGAACAGTAGCTGAGCAGGAAGTACATACATATAAGTCCTGCACACAGACACACATGCATGTACACAAACATATATAAAATTGAGCTTTAAAGCTCATTAGGCCTATAACTGACTTTGTCCAGCCCTTGGGGTGATGATCAGTTTATCATACTTCAAACTCGCTTTATCACCTCTCTCTCTGGCAGCTTTCACCTTCGGCCACAACTCTTTCCTCCTCAGTTGCACAGCTTCAGAGAAATCTTCGTTAATGTAGATCCTAGTGCCCTTTAATTTCTTGGCAGAAGAAAGAATCAGCTCTCTATATTTAATGCGAAGAAGTTTGACAACAATTTTCCTTGGCCTTCCCATCTCCTGAAACTGACCAAGTCTCTGGGCACGCTCAATGTCCATGTTTATTCCATCTAAGCCCAAGTTTTTTGAAAGCATTTCTCGCACCTTTTTCTCTGATTCACACCAATTCTCTCCTTTCTCATCAGCAATGCCATCGATTAAAATATGTGTTCTCTTGCTCTGGTTTTCAATGTAGTCACGCTTGTTGAAAATTGCATCCAATTCCTGCTTGGAAGTAGTAATGTTTGTCTCAAATGCCCTTATCTTTGCCTCAATCTCCATGCAGCCCATCTTCTCCTCTTCAAACTTTGTTTGGGTAAATTCCAAGCTGGTCTTCAGCTCCTGTACATCTCTGATAACACCATCCAATCTTTTGTTAGTTCCATCCATGATCAGCTGAATGAAACATTTGAAGTTATCTTGCTGCTGCAATAACATATCTTTATAGATCCCTCTCTGCTGCTCCATTAACTGGGAGAGTACACTCATTGTGACAACAGCATCCTCCTCACAAGGAGATGTTTTAGCATTTTTAGGAGGCATGATGTGTCTTACCAGGATGTACCGGAAGTTGATGAAAGTTGCAAATGTTGATGGTGACAGATCTGTTTGTCAAGGTCCTAATAGGCCCAAAAGCCCATCAACTTGGGCTACAGCACAAGCTCAGCGGATAGTGGAAATATTGTCCCCAATATTGAGACGCAATTTAAATAAAATGCAACTTGAGTCAATTATCCACTAAATTTGAGAATACCAGAAAGGATTCAGTAGATTTTTTAATGAGACCTCAAAACTCTGAAACCAGAATGAAAAAAAAAATACAGGTTCCCTTTCGAGGGAAATCGCACTGCGTCGGAATGACACTTTGGAGAATGCCCCTCAGAGTAGCACTTCTGAAGTATAAATGAAACTAAGCCAACCGTGATTGGTGTTGTGTCATGACATAATGTGTGATGGCATACACGGAAGCTACATATGGATGCCGGCACACAACAGAGTTAGCTTCTGTGATGAAGCAAGTCGCTCCCAGGCAGGGAGGCTACGCTGAGGGCGGCTATGCTGGCTTCCCAGGCTACGTTGAGGGCGATCCCCAAAGTGTTGTTCCGAGGCAGTGTCTCGTTCCCTTCTCAGGGAACAAGGGTTACAGCCATAACCCTAGATGTTTTGCACAATACTAACTGAAATTTAAAAAAATATGAAATTGGCTTTTGGCCAAAATTAGTTTTTCGGGATATTGACAAAAGTCCCAGGCATGCATCCACAGCGCACAAGTAATTATTTTTTTTTATTTATTTTTTTTGTGAACGTCACAGTTCCTGGTCACAATATGTTTTTGTTGCATGGAAGACCGTCATCCGATATTTCCTTCTATGCTCTACAGAATAAAGAAAGTCATAAAGGTTTGGAATGACATGAGGGTGGTCAGTGAAGCATGACAGATTCTGATTGACAGATTTTGGATATTATATAGATTGTTTGGGGTATTAGGATATATTGGGTAAACTACTGCTTTAATTCTATAATATTTACATTTGGTTGAACTATATTATTTTAAGGCCGTCTTTATTGATAATATTGGAAGCTACTAGGGCTGTGCGATATGGACAAATAAAACCTATCACGATTTCTTGATTTTTTTTTCGTTTTCGATTTTAATCACGATTTTGACACAAACAGACATGCTTTGCAGTTTTAATGCATTCTGTGTGAATTTGAAACGTTTGACAGCTTTATCGAAAAGTTAACATGTCTCTAGAACAGACATATGGCCAAAATAAATAAATGTATATTAACGTGGGTAATTAAACCAACAAAACAACAACAACAAAAAAACAACCCAGACTAAAGTCTCCAAAATAACTACAATTAGAACAGTGGCAGAATCTAGTTGCTTTAAATGTTTAAAGGTTTTCTGCTAAGAAAACCAGCATGTCCACCATTTCTGGTTTCAAGCATGAACGTTGGCATGTCACCACATTCCCTCCAGTGCTAAACACCCTCTCAGATGGTGAGCTTGTAGCTGGAATGCACAGATATGTTCGAGCAAGCTTGCTCAATCTTGGGAAGTTAATTTGATGTAGTTTCCACCATTGAAGAGGATCTTCCTCACTGTCGATAGAGGGAGTAAGCAGGTAGCTGTTCATCTCAGAGGCAATGGCTTCTTCTAGCTGCAGAGATGCTGGCATGGCTGAGACAGTCTTAAAAAAGCTTCCCAGAGACTTCTTTGTTTTTTTTGCTGATGAAGGTAGATCTGTGTCTACATTCTGGCTCCCTGTGGTGCTCTCAGAATTCACTACATCCTATGAGAACAAACACAACAGACAACAGAAAAATATGAAACCATAATTATACATATTGACCCATGACACTACCAGTCAATTTACCCATACACCAACTCACCTTGTGTGATACTTCTTTCATATCAGACATCACTTTGGCCTTGATGTTTGGAAGTTTGTCTACAGCAATGTAATTTGTCTTGAATCTTGGATCTAGGAATGACGCCATATCCAGCAGTTCTTGGGTATCTTCATCATCATATTTTTTATTAATGTACTCAAGAATTTTGGATTTTATTGTGTTGGTCAGGTCAGAATACTCATCATTCACAGCCAGTATCTTTGTGTTGAACAGATGAAGAACTGGCTTCAGATATGACACGCTGACATAGTCCTCGCCAGACAGGGCATCTGTAAACTCCTGCAGGGGTTTCAGTGCCTTGCTCACAGATTCAAGGACGTCTGTGTCCTGCCATTGTGGAACCAGGTGTCTTGTTTTGCGATCAGCTAAAAGGATCTGAGACAGAGCCTTCTGTTGTTCCAAAACTCGTTCTACCATCCGTTGCCTTGAGCCCCACCTTGTTGGACACTCTGTTATGAGTGCATGCTTTGGAAGCTGAAGTTCTTCCTGGGCTTCAGTTAATGCCACCTTCTTTTTCCAACTATGAGAAAAATGCCCAACCAACTTTTTGCACAAACCTGTGGCTCTGGAAATGCGAGAGTCATCCTTGACTGCATTTTCTAAAATAAATAAATAAGACAAAGTGCATTTAAATAAAAAGCATGATCATTTAAATGAAAAACATCTTCTACTGTACCAAACCTTTACATAAGAGAAAACTGTGAAGTTATACACAAAAAGGATTACATTTGAAATTGCTGTTAAAACTAACTTTTTGTTCTATTTATTACTAATAATGATTACAATACTGATTACATTACTAATGACGATTGCAATTCAGTGTTTCCCACAGACTTCACTCTATTTGTTGCGGCATATATTAGCAAATTCATTCTCTCCCAGCGGGAGGCGCTGTTGGGGTGTTAGAGATCGAGGTTTCCCTGGTAACGCTGTACACAAAGCAGCGCAAAGCTCTCAAACGTGGACATCCCAAATTTTCTGAAATACTTCAGAAATACAGTGATATAAAAACACCCGCGCTAGGTTTCTATTTTGAAACGTGTAGTTCTCATGTTTATTCAACGAAGTCAAAGCCTTTAGCAACATCTATTTGTGGCGGTCAGTTTTGATATTGTGGCAGGCGCCACAAATAAATCAATATGGGAAACACTGCAATTATTTAGGGCTGTGTAGAATACAATAGCACCACATACTGTAGTAGTCTGAACATGGATCATATTTCAATAACTTAATTACAATTTTACAAGCTATTACAATGACTGAAGATTTCTAAAAAAATATATAAATTTAATGTGAATTAAATTTTTCACAAACGAAAACAAGCAGGACAAATTATCAGATGACTACTGATTTTCCATTAATACACTACATTTTCAAATTTTAAAGGAAACCGCATATGTAATGAAACTTACCGATTGCAAGATGCAGTCTATGTCCAAAGCATTGTAACCTTGTCCATTTGTTTAGAGCGACAGCCTTCACGATGTTCGATCCATTGTCAGTGGTGATTGACACTTGCTGCTCCTCACAAAGTCCCCAGGAAGCCAGAGCATCTCTCAAACCCTGAGACAGATTCTCTCCAGTGTGGTCATCAGGGAAATATGACGTTTGCAAGCATCGGCTTTTCATTTCGAAATCGTCATTAATAAAGTGCACCGTTAAACTTAAGTAAGGCTCCGATGTTCTGCTTGACCACATATCTGAAGTAGTTGCGTAGTATTTCACTTGTTTTAACTCCGATTCAACACTGGCCTTGCATTTGGAATACATCTCAGGGATGGCAACTCTTGAAAAATAACTTCGTGATGGCAGTTGATATCTCTTATCAAGCGTCTGTATCATTTTTTGGAAGCCGGCTTTACTGACGATATTTGCGGGCACCATATCTTTGCATAAATGATACGTGACAGCTTCGGTTATTTCTTTATGCCTTTTTGAACTTCTGTCGTATGGTGTGCAGCACGCAAATGCCTGTATTATAGATTTTTGTTCCGAATGAGTTTGGGATGTACTTGGGTTTGTGTCCAGGGATTTTTTTGCCATGCATTGGTCATAAAGCTCTGTGTGGCGCTGCCTCAGGTGTTGAAAAAGATTTGTTGTGTTACCCTGTTTTGCCGCAATGACAGATTGACAGGTCTTGCAAATTACCTGACTCTGTGATAAATCATCTCTCCTGTATCCAAAGTAATCCCACACCACAGATGTTGATTTTTTTTGGGGCACCAAGTCCTTATCCTGTCCTGAACTCATCTTCCCTGTTTCTGAAGAATATGTCGTTATGCACGGTCTGTTCTGTGCTCGCGCTCAACTTAGGCGCGCTGCATTCTGATTGGTTCGGATAGCATACTGGGAGGTTGGAGCCGGGAGTGCGGAAAAAATCGTGCTATGAAGCGATTTAGAAATCGCGCATGCTCAAATCGCGATTTTATTACGATTTCGATTAATCGCACAGCCCTAGAAGCTACTATGGCATATTGTTTCAAACTTCAATGATTATTATCACACACATTTGAAAAGCCACAACTAAATCATGTGAAATGGCAGCTATGTGAAATTTTAATAGAACATTTACTGTCTTCTGGTCATGGCAAGTGGGGGATATAGCTAAGAAAATATAAATCTCGATTATTATTATTATTATTTTTAGCTTTTTGGAGATATTTGAGCCTCTACCCCTTTAATTTTGAAAGCAAAAGTGTCATTTTCGATCATTTTGTGCCCCCGCAGATGTCTGTGCATGCCACTGATCTGGAGTCTAGTAGTGCATAAGCAATGAACTGACTCTGAGGGGCATTTTGAAATAAAACCACTGGTGACTGTCTTAAATTAACAGCACACATGATGTGTTTTTATGTTCAAAGTCCTGTGCTTTCTTCTGATTCAAAAATAATAAGTAAAGCTCATTTAACCCTCTGGGGTCTAAGGTGTTTTTGGGGTCCTTGAGATGTTCTGACATGCCCTGACATTTTTGCTTTTTTCAGTTGCTTATAAACATATTAATGGCAAAGGTGTAAATTCACTCTATATAGCACGAACAGGGCTACCATCATATGTGAGCACCATGCATGTACATGTTTGTATTTTTGAGAGAATAATGATTATGCATGGTTATTGAAAAAACTAAAAACTAAAGTTTCTGAAATAAGGCCATAAAACACATTCTAAATATGTGTCAATAAGACTTTTGACTAATGGATATCATCGCCTAGAGTTTTTTCTTCAAAATGATGTGAAAATTATCCTGCCTAATCATTCACATAACACAATGCATTGATTTAAATTTTGCAAAACACTTTCTGTCTGGAAAGGCAATATGCGGAGTGGGCGTCAACGATCATGCATATTTAGTGGTTCGCACCTGGAGACAATGGGGCCCACATACTTAATGAGCCATTCATTCAGGTGTGTCACAAGAAAGAATGCAAGAGCATCTCGTGTTTTTTTTTATTTTTCCACAAATTGTGCTTGCAAATTGGCCTATAATATCAAAAGGAAAACATGTCTAGTAATTGTGCAGTTAATTCTCATACTGTATTTTCAGTTTTGGAATATTTATCCTCTCCCCAAATTTGTCACTAATAAAACACAATAAAAAATATTTTAAAGAAAAGGCTTATTTACCTTTTATTAGTTTGTTTAGATCTACCTTGTATTTTTTTTTTATTAAAAAGGTTACAATTACAACAACAATTCAAGTGTAATCTTTCTTTGAAAAAATAAAGTATACATTTTATCATACATATTTCAAAGTTAAGGATTCATTACTTGAATATAGCCTAGGCTACATTGGAATAAACACTATAACATATTATTTGATTATTTTTGACAAAACATACTATATTTAACATATGAGCAAAAATTGGCAAACAAAAGCTTATTTGAGGTGGCAGATATTTTACAGTAAAAATGTATAATCTATCCAAAACTAATCAATGAAATGTTGTCTTTCATATGTCTGTAACATAGTAACTTTCGTTTTTATTATAAGAAATATAAATGTTAATTTGCCGTTTAATACGTTGCTTATACAAATACATTTTATTTCAACATATTTCACTCGATTTTTACTCAGTAGCCTATAGCAATACAGTTTGCTAAAAGCGAAACATTCACAGACAGAAACGATTCAAATTTAAACCGTCTTTTGCCAGTTGTGGTAAACAGCGGCATCTCTGCCGTTCATTCATTCATTCATGCACAGATACGCGCCGCACTTGAGAATGAAAAAAAAACGTACTACATTATTCCATAGCCTCGGATCTGTTGCTCCTCGTACTTCTGAGGTAAATTTTCCATTATAGTATTATTCCTCACAGCGCTACGAGACTGTGTAAACAAGTACAATGATCTGATGTGTTTTCTCGAGCTGATGTGGGCGTTCACAGTTTGCGTGGATTGCCTCAGACATTTGCGTTTGAATAGCGCGCGCTCTCCGTGGGCGGGGTCACATTACATCTGAATGAGCTCTAATTAGCTCGACTGGAATCGCTCTCTTTTAATGCAGATTTCACAAGATGAGAATATTTGTTTTTTATATAAATTACTTCATTTAGAAGAAGAGAATTCAAGCTTCATGCCTGTGTGTCTGTATGTCTGTTTGACTGAGTATTCGCTGAGTTATGGTTAATTTTCGGACACGTTTCAGAATTGACTTCACTGACAGAGAAAAGGCAGAACTCGCATCATGTTTATTTTTCTTTATTTGGCGAAAAGCACAACACTTTGTTTTTATTGTGAGTATACACAAAAATAATACACACTTAACAGGATCGATTGATGTATAACACAAGCATATAAGATAAAAAGCAATATTTTATTTTATTTATTTGTTTTCACTGATAAGGAAAAAAACGAGCCTATCGCGCCGGCGCGATAGCCGACCTCAGGGGGTTAAGGCACAACTCAAGCTAATGAGACACATCTACCATGATCTGTCATAACAATCCACAAATACAAAATGCATAGAGAAAATAAGAGGCTTGTCCCAAATGGCCTCATTCCAAGTGTACTGTAGCTTGTAGTGTGTTATAATCAAATTATGATTATAAATTAAATCACCTTCAAGGTTTATTTTGCAATAATGACTGTCTGACTGTACCATTTACCAAATAGATAAATAAGAAGAATAAGAATAGATACCAAATAGATAAATGAGAAGAATAGCATGAAATATCGAATTGATCTGAAATTATTAGATTATGTGAGAAGGGATTACAGAGTGATACAAGATACATGCTATGTGAAATTAGTTGACGGGGACAACAATCGTTTATACAGTTTATCACAATAAAAAAATAAAGACGTATAATAGGTATAATGTGTTTCCATTAGTTTTCATAGGTTTTCTTAAAGTGTACAAGTTGCATATGGACAGACATGACATGACAATGACACCCACTGTCAATGCATGGACAGCTTTTAGATAAATATTTTATATAAGAAAGGTGTTTTATATTTAAAGTTGTTTGAATGTTCACAAATCATCAGCAGCAGTTGCCCTTGAGCTTTTGTTTACCCTTTCTAAATGGCAGGACCACTAGCTTCTCAGATCCTGTACAAAACTCATCACAGCACTAAAATGACCTTTTATTGTCAGAACCAGCACGACCCCTGGTTATCTTCATCATGAGCCTCAGGCATACAATAGAGTGTCAGGTACAGACTTATAATATCTCAGTCATCCCGAACACCTTCTTGTTTTGCACCCTGTATGCTGAGTGTTTAGACATGATAGGCAAATGCCATCATAGAAAAAAAAAAAAATCATAGAATCTGACAGATGCTGGTCTACTGCTTGGATACCCCCAGTTCCAAAATCAAGAGTGAACAGACTGTTACAGTAAGCGCTTTTGAGGAAATATAATTGTTGGATTTGCCAGAGGCAAATTTTCTCAGAGGCACTTGGTAGCAATTACGCTAAATATCTATATGAGCAGATTCTGATCTAAATTCTGATCACAAAGTATGCACTTACTTTATGCTTAAATGTTTTCTGCATAACTGCTCAGGGTGACTTGCTTTGAAAATAACTGTCCTTCTCGATATCAGCAAGTTTTGAATTACCGTGAGACGCCAATCAGCATAACATCTAATGACGCTAAATTATCTGTAGGTGTGAGTGTGTGTGTGTGTGTGAGTCCCAAGCCATGTAATGTGGAAGGTTATGGAAAGACCTGGTGACCTACCCCGGAAAAACCATCAATCATGGACAGTCCATAGAATCACCAAGAGTCAGATATGACTGAAATAGTTAATGAATGAATGAATAGCCAGGTGTAGATGAAACTCATCAATGTGGCAGTGAGTTCTCAGTTAAATCCTCCGTTTTCCTACTTTTTATAAGCCATCATTGTGAAGTTCAGATGAATAGGTGTTAAAAAAGCTCATCTCACATTCTCTGCTGAGTTATTTCCAGAACAAGTGATAACACGGCTGTTACTTTTTAATGCTGCTGACGTTAGTGTTGTTCTGATATGATGAAAACTGCTGTGAATGAATTCATGAGATGGAGCCCACTGCTTGCCACTGTTTTATAGAGTCGGCAGTCTAATGGTGTGTGCACAACAAAAGCGAAGCGAATATTCACATTGCGCTATACTTGCTCTAGATTAATCATGGGATTCTTGTTTTTCGCGCCACTCATGCGAATTAAAACATTGCGCACAACAACATTCGTTTCCGCCCTTTTTTCCGTCATCAACCATGTTGGAGATAACTACTATTGCTGCTCTGTACCTGTTGTGGAATTCCCAAATATGCCGGAAAGTCCAACTTACTCACTTAATTTTCTCCAAGCTATTTCCTTTTTTGTCCAGTCTCTGTATGAATACGTTTTTGTCATAAATTCCAGGGTGCCCGCAGACAGCTACAATAATGCTCTCCTCCATTTTCTGATACAACTAGACATGTCTATAAGCTCTTCGCTAATTGGCATGCACGACAACGCGTCATGCGAATTTCCCGCTTGAGTTAAAATTTTCCAACTTGCGCGGAAGACGCGATTGAGGTGAATATCCCGCATTCACGGCAATCGCGTCACCCAATTTGCATCGCCAGGCGCGAATTTGCATCTATTCAAGTCTTTGCGTTGACTTTGTATGTAATCTACTTGCGCAAATAATTCAATTAGCTTTTGGTGTGCACACACCACTGCAAAGATACCAATACCATGATTAGTTTTAACAGTATGTTAAAACTATCGACATGAATTATTAATTAAAAATCAAGTCAAGTCACTTAATTTATATAATGCGTTCTACAATACAGATAGTTTCAAAGCAGCTTTACAGTGATAAAAGTAAATGAATGCAAAAAAGATTGTTTTGGCTGTACAACAGCTCTATAAGTAAGTTTTTGATTGTTTCATTTCAGTTGAAAACAACATTAGTTATTAACTTGGGGCCGCTTACAGGACACCGTTTGAAAAACAGAAAACTTGTAATGCCTTCTGGCCATTCATTTACATGTCAACTGTGTTTTGGTGGCCTGAGAATGTAAACTTTGAAATAGGACCAAAGTGCATGTTTTTGAAAACGAGTTTCCATGTGAACGGGAATCATTTTGATAACATTTTCATCTGTACAGAGGAAAAAAACTTGTCAGTGTCGATGACGCCTTAGCAGGGGATAGTCTTGTTGACACGGTCTCTGCTAACACTTCAGTGCTGCTTTGTGGTTGTGTCTAGGCACAGGTCCTTTATCTGATCTGAATATGGCCTGTGTCCAGCTGACTATGATAACCCTTGGGATAAACAGAGAGACTAATATTAGCATTTATGCCATTCTCCTTATGATGTGAGGAGTAGTATTCCCTGACCTAATTTACGCAGCCTAATAATCATTTTACATGATTTGAATTATAGAAATCGATAATGTGTTATGTGTATGCCAGGTTAAAGAGATGTGTTAGTCTAGATTTAAACTGACAGTGTGTCTGCTTCCCGAACAATGCTAGGAAGACTGTTCTAACGTTTAGGTGCTAAATAGGAAAAGGATATACTGCATGCGATTGATTTTGATATTCTAGGTATTTTCAACTGTCCAGAATTTTGAGATTGCAATAGACGTGAAGGACTATAATATATTAAGAGCTCGCTCAAGTGCTGGGGTGCTAGACTATTTAATGCTTTGTAAGTAATATGCAAGATTTTATAATGTATTCAATGTTTAACTCTCTGGGGTCTGAGGTGTTTTGACATGCTCTGACATTTGTGCTTATTTCTGTTACTTGTGACATTTTCATGGCTAAAGTCTAATTACACTGTATTCAGCACAAACTCTGCTGCAATAATATGTCAGCAGCATGTATGTAAAAGGTTGTAATTTTGAGATAATGACGTTTAGCCTATGCGTGGTTTGTGAAAAAAAAAATTGTCACTGAAATAAGGTCATGAAACCCATACTGATTATTTCTTCACAAGACTTTTGAAAATTGTTTCACGTAGCCTAGAATATTTGCTTCAAAACTATGTGAAAATCATCCTGCGTTCTCATTCAGATAAAACAATATATTTATTTAAAATTTATAAGACATGTTTTGTGTAAGAAAGCTTTATGCGAGGAGGCGTGAATCATGAATATTGATGTGTTTCACACCCGAGAAAGACAAAGACCCTCCCATAATGGCCCTATCAGGTGGGGACTGTGAGAGAACCAAAGCAAAGAATGAGGAGATTTAAAAAAGAATGGCTTTTTGATTGTTTGGATTTATTTACAACACAACATAATCCAAATATACACAACAAAGGACAAAAAAGCACATTATTGAACACACTGATCTAAAGACAGAGATTTGAACAGACACACACCTTTGTGCCATTCCTGAAACATAGTATATACCTGTCATTTCCAAGGTGTTTGATTTTTCATTTTACCATGGTCATGTACAGAGACTCATGTGAATGTTAAAGTCAACAGGACTCATCAGTGGCATCTGGTCCCTGTAAAAAAAAAAAAAAAAAAAAAAACACAAAAAAGCAAACACAAACAACTGTGAACATGCCAAAATCAAGAGAAACTATAGGGCTGCACGGTTTTGGGAATACATTTTAGATTTTTCTGGTTAAAATTGCGAATTAAAATTTACTATATATATATATATATATATATATATATATATATATATATATATATGTGTGTGTGTGTGTATATATAAATAATGAACACCAGGTTTGTTGTGCCTTGTAGGCATATACGTGTAGGGCTGCATAAAATAATAATAACAATAGCCTTTAGCAGGCGGCCTATAAATCGTTAAAAAGAAACACTACACTAGAGAAAAATATATGGATTATCATATGTTACTTCAAATGTTTCTATTCGTCATGACATAATGAAATGAGATTGGAGTAAAAACATGAAGCCTAATGTTTTTGCTTTTCAAACGCACAGCGCGAGTGACTCAAACTCACAGCGCGTGCAGAGAACATTTACTGAAGTGATCGAGTCACTCCAAACTATGAAATATTATTTTTACCACATTATACAAATCTACATTTGAGCAGATATCCACAAACACAGTATTTAACAGTAAACACGGGTCTGAACATTATAATTCACCATATTAGAGTAAACACTCATACTAGTGTATAAATTCAGCATTGAAAGGTTGCCTACCTGTCTAGTTCACATTTCAACATGTTTCTATATATATATATATATATACACACATACATTTTAGTCTAACACCAGTTTAACTAGTAACTACAATGTAAAGTTTATGGAACAATAACATGCTTACTTTTATGAGTGGACATTTCTTACCTTAAACATATTTCTCATCTTCAAATCACGTTCTTCTAATTCTTCTGAGGTAAATCCAAGGTAAACAGCACAGCACAAACACAATGTGTCTTCCAGACTCTATGAAAAGCAGAGGAGTAAGTCTCTGATTCTTTGTTTTTGAGGTAATGGGCGTTTACAGGTCTGTGTTCCTTCACGTGGATGATTTGCATGTCAATCGCTCGTGCACACATGGGAGTGGTCACATTAGAGCTAATGAGGATGCGTTTGAGAAACTGTACATCTTGTTGCTTTCATACGGATTACTTAAACAGAGAATATTTGTTTTTGATATAATTTACATCATTTAAAAATGGAGACGTCAAGCTTTGTAAAGACATATGTCTCAAGTATGTGACAAACATTCGCTGAGTTAGATTATTTTCTGTTGCGTTTCAGAATGAACTTCACATTGAGAGATTGTGAAGACTTCACTGTCACACCACTGTATGAACGAGGACACAGAGTAAAGGATAACAAAGGTTTATTTAGACACTATATGCAGCTCCGGATAACTGGGAAGCACAGAAGGGTCAAACTCAGGGAATATAACGTAGAACTAGAGTCTTTTAGAATGCATGAAACATAGGAAGTCACTCGGGGCGTGGAACTGGATAAATGAAGCTTAGCTGGTTGAGACAAACAGGACTGGTCTGGATCTTGAGGGATTCCAGGAGATCACCGGTTACTGAGGCTGGCAGGGAACACACAGAGAGAGTAATGAGTCTTGAACTTGAGATATACTTGAAAATGTGGAGCATGGAGAATAGCGCTGAAGAGTCACGGGTGTCTGAAGACGAGACCGGACAGTGAGCTGTGGTGTGACTGGGGTTTATATCCAGAGTGAAGTGATGAGTTGCAGGTGCAGACAATCAGAATTCGGGTGAGTGAGATCGCGACCAGGTGTGTTGAGTTGACGCTGGCTGAGGTGTGCTGAGTGGATCCGTGACAGTATCCCCTCCTCCACGGCCAGCTCCTGAGGGCCGTATGCCCCGATGACGAGGGCGACCCCTAGGACGAGCGGCTGGACGATCCGGGTGTTCACGGTGAAAGTCCTGGAGGAGCGTGGGGTCTAAGATGTCGTCCCGGTGTACCCAACAGCGCTCCTCTGGTCCGAACCCCTCCCAGTCCACGAGATACTGCAGTTGGCCCCCCCGTCGTCGGGAATCTAGAATGGCGTGGACCTGATACACGGCTTCGTCAGTGGGGTCCACTGGAGGAGGAGGGGGTACCTCACCAGCGTCAGCTTCTGTGGAAGGGGAAGAGAGAGGTGCAATGTAAGGTTTCAGCAGTGATACGTGGAAAGTGGGTGCAATCCTGTAGTGACGGGGTAGTGCGAGTCGATACGTGACTTCATTGACCTGCCTCAGTATCGCAAACGGACCTATGAACCTGGGACTCAGCTTACGAGAGGGCAGCCGGAGGCGAATGTCCCGGGTGGAGAGCCACACCAGCTGGCCAGGAGTATAATGGGGTGTGGCTCTACGACGTGCGTCGGCCTGCTGTTGGAACCTCCGGACTGCCCCCTGAAGATGGACATGGGCTGAGTCCCAGACCCTCTCACTCTCGGTGAACCAGTGTTGGACCGCTGGAACGTCCGAAGGTTCACCTGTCCAAGGGAAAAGAGGTGGTTGATACCCTAGAACGCACTGGAACGGTGTCAATCCGGTGGATGTCTGGCGTAGGGAGTTCTGGGCATACTCTGCCCATGGGAGGTACTGGTTCCAGCGGTCCTGAGCTTCATGGCAGTAGGTCCTCAGGTACCTCCCGATCTCCTGGATTTTACGTTCTGCTTGGCCGTTAGACTGTGGATGGTACCCCGACGTCAAGCTGACCGATACCCCCAGAAGTTTGAAGAAGGATTTCCAGACTCTTGATATGAACTGTGGTCCCCGATCCGAGACAATATCCTCTGGTATACCGAAATGGCGGAAGATTTCGGAAAACAACATTTCTGCTGTCTTGAAGGCTGTGGGAAGACCAGATAGGGAAATCAATTTGCAGGACTTGGAAAATCTGTCCACGACCACTAGAATGCAGGTCTTTGAGTCGGATGATGGTAGATCGGTGACGAAATCCACGGCCAGATGGGACCAGGGTCGATTCGGAAGAGGCAGTGGCAGGAGCTTTCCTTCGGGTAGACGTCGGGGTACTTTGGCCATAGCACAAGCAGTGCATCCCTGCACGTATCGGGAGGTATCCTGAGCCATGCTGGGCCACCAGTACCGTTGTTGAAGGAGTGAGAGGGTCTGCTGGCTGCCTGGGTGTCCAGAGCCCGGAGAGGTGTGTACAGAGTCCATGAGGGGAAGACGGAGATTGGTGGGTACGAAAACCTTCCCCTCAGGACCTCCCGGCGGAGCAGGTTCGGCAAGGGTGGCGTCGGCTATGAGTTCGTCGATGTTCCACTGGATGGGGCTGACAATCATAGTTGGAGGGAGGATGGTTTCGTTGCTCTCTGTGGTGGATTCAGGCTGATATAAACGTGACAGGGCGTCTGCTTTGAGATTCTTGGAACCAGGGCGGTAAGTAACCGTGAAGTTAAAGCGTGTGAAGAAGAGAGCCCACCTAGCCTGGCAAGGATTTAATCTCTTGGCCTCCCGGAGATACTCAAGGTTGCGGTGATCTGTGATCACTTGGAACGGATGATTGGCTCCCTCCAACCAGTGTCTCCATTCCTCTAGCGCCAACTTAATAGCCAGGAGTTCTCGGTTACCGACATCGTAATTCTGCTCCGCCGGGGACATCTTACGTGAAAAGAAGGCGCATGGATGAAGTCGTGGAGGGGTCCCCTGCCGCTGGGATAGAACTGCTCCAACTCCGTTGGTAGAGGCGTCCACTTCCACTAGAAATGGTAGTTCTGGATCTGGATGACTTAGCATAGGAGCAGAACAGAAGGCTTCTTTGAGGTTTACAAAGGCTTGACTCGCCTCTGTAGACCAGGTTAGCTGCTTGGTGCCCTTCTTCACCATGGATGTCACTGGAGCGCAGATTTTACTGTAGTCGCGGATGAACCGGCGATAGAAATTGGCAAAGCCGAGAAAGCGTTGCAGCTCTTTCAGGGTTTGAGGCTTAGGCCAGTTGATTACCGCCTCCACTTTACTTTGATCCATTGAGATGCCGTCTGGACGGATTACATACCCGAGGAAGTGCATGGATTCTCGATGGAATTCGCATTTTTCTAACTTCAGGTATAACTGGTACTCACGGAGGCGTCTTAGCACTTTCTTCACCTGAAGGATGTGTTCGTCGAGGTTGGAGGAGTAGATTAGGATGTCATCAATGTAGATGATCACAAACCGGTGGAGCATATCTCGGAAGATTTCATTCATGAAGCCCTGGAAGATCGCTGGACTGTTGGACAGGCCAAAGGGCATAACCCGATATTCGTAGTGCCCCGCAGGAGTGATGAAGGCCGTTTTCCACTCGTCTCCTTCACGGATACGAACCAGGTTGTAAGCACTTCTCAAGTCGAGTTTGGTGAAGATTTTCGCTGAACGGAGTTGCTCCAGGGCAGAGGGCACCAAAGGTAACGGATATCTGTACTTGACTGTGACTGCGTTAAGAATGCGATAATCAATACATGGACGGAGTCCTCCGTCTTTTTTCCCAACGAAGAAGAAGCTTGAAGCGGCAGGGGACGTGGATGGTCGAATGTATCCTTGGCGTAGAGCTTCCTCCACGTACTCCTCCATGGCCTTCTGCTTCGGGATGGACAATGGATAAATTTTCCCATGCGGTAGTGTGGCCCCAGGCAGCAGGTCGATTGCGCAGTCCCATGGCCGGTGAGGTGGAAGAATGGTGGCGAGTTGCTTACTAAACACGTCCTGGAACGCCCGGTATTCTGGAGGAATCTGAGGAGTTGTATCTGTGGCTGGACTCTCGATGGAGGTTGAACCCAGGATAGCAGGAGAAGTGACCAAGGACGGGGCGGTTGAGTTCTTCTTGATGGGACGTAAACAATGTGATTTGCAGTAATCACTCCATTGGCGTACCTCTCCAGATGTCCAGCAGATGTCAGGCGAGTGCTGGTTAAGCCAAGGGCGTCCCAGGACGATATCAGATGTGGAGCCCTCCAGTACCAGTAATGAACATCTTTCCTGATGTAAGCATCCGATGGAAAGTTGTAACTCGGGGCTGCAGTGAAGAATATTTCTGTTACTGAGGGGTTTTCCCAGAATGGAGTGAATACTCAGTGGGCGACTCAAGCGACGACGGCGGGCTTGTAACCGGCTGAGCAGAGAGGCTGATATGAAATTCCCCGCAGCACCAGAGTCGATCAGAGCTTTCGCTGAAACAGAATGGTTTCGGTAGGTAAGTGACACTGGAGTTTGCTTCAGGTTTGATACAGGAAATGGTAGTTCAACTGTACTCACCGCCAAACGACTGGGACGAACGGGACATTCAGCTCGGTAATGTTCAGAATCCCCACAGTAGAAACACAGATTATTGGTACGACGTCGATTACGTTCTGTTGTGGTTAGACGTCCTGAGTCGATCTCCATTGGCTCTGGTACTGGAGGGTTTACGGGCTCGGAGAGGCGAGGAGTTCGTGCAGAGAAATTTTGAAAGCAAGCATTGCGGTGTTGAGCTATGAGTATGGAGCGTTGAATAAGTTTTTCTATCCCGATGGTGTCGTCATAAATGGCCAGTTGTAAACAGATGTCAGAGTTGAGTCCTTGCCGATAGGCTGTCATCAAAGCGATTTCATTCCATCCACTGCTTGCAGCGATAGTTCGGAACTTCAGGGCGTAATCTGAAACAGAGGATTTGCCTTGCCGTAGGCGATACAACTGATCATGAATTGATATGGTATTGGATGTTTGAGAAAATACTATATTGAAATGATCAAGGAACTCGTTGAAAGACTGTAATGCCGGTGCATTGGAATCCCAGAGAGCTTGAGCCCAGTTCAACGCTCGACCTGTGAGCAGGGAAATTATGAAAGCAATTTTGGCTTTTTCTGAAATGAACAGCATTTACCTCCATATAAAGCTTGCACTGTAGCAGAAACCCTTTGCACTCTCCGTCGCCCGAATAATTAGCAGGTTTGGCCATGGGACTTACTGAGGCAGGTCGATAGTTCTGAAGAGTATGACTGAATTCCCTTAGCGTTTCTTGTAGTGTTGGTTGCGGGGTGACGGCTGCGTGCGCAGGGGTACTCTGAGAGGCTTCGGTGGGTGAAGCGGAGATTCCGGAAGCCGTGGGAGCCTGCATTGTGTGTGGTCCGGTCTTCTGTCACACCACTGTATGAACGAGGACACAGAGTAAAGGATAACAAAGGTTTATTTAGACACTGTATGCAGCTCCGGATAACTGGGAAGCACAGAAGGGTCAAACTCAGGGAATATAACGTAGAACTAGAGTCTTTTAGAATGCATGAAACATAGGAAGTCACTCGGGGCGTGGAACTGGATAAATGAAGCTTAGCTGGTTGAGACAAACAGGACTGGTCTGGATCTTGAGGGATTCCAGGAGATCACCGGTTACTGAGGCTGGCAGGGAACACACAGAGAGAGTAATGAGAGTCTTGAACTTGAGATATACTTGCAAATGTGGAGCATGGAGAATAGCGCTGAAGAGTCACGGGTGTCTGAAGACGAGACCGGACAGTGAGCTGTGGTGTGACTGGGGTTTATATCCAGAGTGAAGTGATGAGTTGCAGGTGCAGACAATCAGAATTCGGGTGAGTGAGATCGCGACCAGGTGTGTTGAGTTGACGCTGGCTGAGGTGTGCTGAGTGGATCCGTGACATTCACATTGTTTATTTTCTTTATGTTACGAAAAACACAACATTTTGTTTTTATTATGAGTGTACACAAATAAACGAAGACATTTAACAGTTCTGAGTGATGTATAACACGTATATGTAAGATCAAAATCAACAGAATATTTTGAGTCTCTTTTGTACTGATAAGAAAAAAAGTCGGCGACCGCCGACCACAGGGGGTTAATAAGGAGCCAATGCAATTTTGAATGAACCGGGCTAATATGATCATACTTCCTGGTTCTAGTAAGAACTCTAGCTGCTGTGTTCTGGACCGGCTGAAGTTTGTTTATTAAGTGTCCTGGCCAACTACCCAGTTGAGCATTCCACTAATCTAGCCTTGAGGTCATGAATGCATGTACTAACTTTTCTGCATTTGTCATTGAGACCATATGTCATAGTTTAGATATATTTTTAAGATGAAAGACTGCGGTTTTACAGATGCTAGAAATGTGGCTTTCAAATGACAGATTGGTATCAAAGAGCACACCCATGTTCCTAACTGACGAAGACGACTTGACAGAAAATCCATCAAGTGTTTCAAAGTTCCCTTTCAAAAGCTACTCTCAATGCTGCTCTTCGCACAGCGGGAAAACTATAGGGAAAACTCCTTTGTTTGACCAGTTGTGAACACGTGTGGTAAAAAACCTGATTATGACGTCATCTGAATGTGCACGTCAGAGGCTATAAATAGACGTGTGACATGTGCACTCATCAGGTTCCTTTATCATCAGTACCGCATTGTGTTCGTGTGTGCAACTCAAACTTCTCTCAACTCTCCCTTTGTTAGGAGTTAGTTTTGTCAGGCAGGAAAAAAAATCATTTCCCCACTCTCTTCCTCTTTCTCTCTCATGAAAAGTGTAGAAAAAATGAGAATCATGTCTGGGGGAAAGACACGCAATATCAGCCCCCGAGAACGCATAGTGTGAGCACTGCGAGACGTTTCCCATCAAAGTGCTCCTCTCCAGGCTCGCATATATCAGACAAGAGCGAGCCTGCGCGTCCTCATTGATGAAATCAGGGGGCTTGTGTGTCGATCTAAGTGAAGAGCAGGAGACGGGTCCTTCCCTTTCTTTCACTCTCTCACCAGATCATGTCGTCCTTGATGGAGGTATTTCTGGCCCTGAAATATTTCCTCCAGCAGTTAAGGGGCTACCATTTCCTGTTGTGGGTGGACAACACTACAGTAGTCACTCACAGAGAGCCTAACACTCAGAAATGGGAGCTCTAGCGCAAGTTCTGCCAGGAAGACTCTAATATCACGTCATTCATTAATCACGCCATTCATTAACCACAGATCTAGCCAATCGCTACTTGACATATGGAGGATTTAAGCCTGGTTAACACCCATTACAACGTTTGCAGAAACTGACGCCGGTGTTCACCCCCATCCTCCCCACCACCACCAGGTCGGTCCCTGTCCATCCATCGGGGGTAGGCTCCCCCCCTACCTTCATCTTCATGCAGGAACTGCAAGTGTCTTCTACCCTCCGGATTTGGATTACGGACGGGGCCTATGCCAAAGAACTTTAACATTTCATTTTGCATACAAACTGTTAAATAAATCGTATTCATACGTTCTCTTGCCTCCTCGTGTAATGCGCGAATCGGTGGGCGGGGCTAAACCGGCCGTGTTGAAGTAGGCGTTGATCTTCTTCTGCGGGGGTGGTGTTTTATCCTCTTTGTCGTCATAGTTCCCCACTTTGAAAAACGAGTCGTTTGCTGAGCCTGGTGTCAATAAAAGCTTTTATTGGACTAACAAGGACGTTTTCAGTTCTGAAACTTACAGGATATTCTTATAATATGATGACTTCTTATATGTCAAAAGCTCAAGGAAAATTTGATTTCTCAGTTCATCACCCCTTTAAGGCAGCCCTGAAGAGTGGAGGCTTCAAAGAGAGGCCTAGGCAACACTCTAACCCAAAGGCAATACAGAGAAAGCTCAAGAAAGCTAATCTCAGTCTAATGGCTGGTGAAGCTTCGCAGAGTGGAGGCCTCAAAACAATGACACTCATAATGAGAGCATGAACACTCCACACCTAAGGTCAGTAGCAAGGGAGGCCAGAGAGCCTAACAACCCAGCACACTACCCTACTGCCTAGCCGAGCTCCAGGAGCGGAGGAGACCTACAATGCCCCACACTCAGGATATCTTGCAAGGAGGCTTACAGAGAGCCTTGTACAGAGTGCATTGAAGATAACGTTTTTCTCTTTCTCCTCGATATTGGCCAGGTTCACCCAGAAATGCATCTCCGTAGCCACCATGACCGCCATAGATTGACCAATCTGGCGGCAGTTTGTTTAGTGGCTCGGAGAGCCAAATCCGTGGTGCAACGCAGCTCC
This sequence comes from Squalius cephalus, assembly GCF_949319135.1. NCBI lineage: Eukaryota > Metazoa > Chordata > Actinopteri > Cypriniformes > Leuciscidae > Squalius > Squalius cephalus. Next base: position 36,547,140 of record NC_137127.1, on the reverse strand, counting down.
TCTACAGCCTCAAGGGGAGCCTCTGGCCCTGTTCCAGGTCCTTCAGCAAGTCGGCCTGGTAGGCCTGCAGCACAGCCACAATATTTTAGTTCTAAATGCTCCTGTCGTCTGCTGTGTTCAGACTTAAGTTTTGTTTGACTACATTTAGGAAGTGTACATTCTTGGAGCAGATTAAATCAAAATGGAGTATATATATTTGACTGCTTGTATTAATTGATGAAAATGTTGGCATGTGCAGTAATATTGCAACGCATGGTGATGCATTGTAATATCGAATCGCTGACATGATAATCGAAATCGAATTGAATCGTGAGACCAGTGACGATTCACACCCCTAGCAGCATGCATGCCTGAGGTATGGCAGTGAGACGCAGCATCTTGTTTCCTCTCAGGGATCCGGGGTTATATACATAACCCTAGACGTTCCCTTTCAAGGAACTCACTGCTGCGTCATTACGTATGAACATTAATACCCACTACACCATACGAATAATGCTGCTCACTGTGTGTCATTATATGAGCCAGGCTGTAGCCAAAGGCTGCCATACTGCGCCCAATGACCAAATGCCTAAGGAGCCCACAGCTCTATGCCCCTACCTAGTGTACTAAGGCAAAGCTTAAGGCAGAGCCTTTTGCGATCACTTTTGCGATAGCCATCAACTTTTCATTATGCTTGATATGCTAGGAAATAGACTTCTAACTTTTCATTCTGAATTCAGAGCCCTTGACGCTTGAATGAGCGCTTTACTACTCCAGTGTGTGTCAAGTGACTGTAAGTCTAATGTGTGTGCTGTAGTAGTGGTGAGGTGCTTGAATCTTGTGTCAATATGTACTGCGGTTAGATAGCTAGGTGCCACGTTACCAGCCAGGTTCAGGTTATCAAACTTTCTAAAGTTTTGTGAGTGATTTTGAGCACAGAAGAACTCAGATAGGTCAGATAAAGTCTTATTAAAGAAAGTTTGTGTCAAACAAATTAATTGTATTAAAAGGGCAGTCATAAAAAGCTACTACTGAGTAGGAAACAGGTATGAACAGGTAGAAATGGTTGTTGTCTCCATGCTGGCTGGCAGTTGTGCATAAAGTTGCATTTCAGCCACCCCAAACCAAAGCTCACAAAGAGAAACGTTTACATTGAGTTTAAAAATACATGAAGACATTTTTAAATATGTTTATCCACTGAAGAATGGCGTACTATGGATGGTCTAAATGGATAGATTTTGGGATGGTTCGTGAATGGCCACCGCATACCAACAAGACTATGACATCAGCAAGGAGATGGCGGGTGATGATTTGGGCTGGAATATTGGGTAGTGAGAAAGGTCCCTTTAGGGTCTCTGGGGGTGTCAAAATGACTTCTGTAAGATATGTGGAGTTACATACCATACAGACCATTTTTCAGCTATGGTATAAAAAGTAGGATAGTGCCTTCTGAAATAAAAGGATATGCATGCAGGCAATGCACTATCACATGCTGCAAAAACACCACTGCAATAAACTGTTTGAAAATGTATTTCTACACCCACTGTAAACTTTTCTCTGGCCTGGGCAGAACTGTAGCTGGCAAGCACCTCTTCTACCTGGGGCATCCTCGCACACCCATGCTCATCCAAATCCTTCACATTACAGTACTTCATCTTTGGGTTTGAATAAACATGAGCAGAATAAGGTTTCTCCTAGGACTTCATAATTTCTTCATGAAGCACTGGGAGAAACGTAAGGCTCACAAGCTGGGGACCCGCTGGGGACCCAGAAGAAACCGCTCGTCTAACCTGCCGGGAGCAGGCTCCTTCTTCTCCACGCCCAGTCTAATTTCAGTCTGGTCGTGGTGTAAATCAAAACTTCCACCAGCTCACTGTCAGTGGGAGTAATGGAGGAGGCAGGCTTACTCTGATCATCTGCCTCGACTACCAACACCTCTAGCTCCTCGGTGCTAGAGCGGGCCAATATCCTGCGCTCAGGCAAATTGTAATAATTCACGGAGTGTGCTTCCTGGTCCAGCCTTAAAAGAACGGAATTTGCGACCTAAGCTGGAGAAAAGGCCAGGCCTGTCTCCAACTCGTCAGCAAGGTCCATCTGAGAGACTCACGATTGGATACCTGGCTCCCATCCCCCCTAAACAAATCCAGGCGGGAGCAGAGCTTTCTAAGTGGAAAAGCCTAACAATGAGGACAGTCAGTTCCCTCAAGAGCTGACTGTCTGTGTTCTGCTCCCAGACACATGGCACACAGCTTGTGCGTGTCCTCTGTGGTTAGAAACCTCCTGTATGGTGGCACACATCTCTTGATCACTTTGTCCATTATTTAGTGTAACAAGTGCACAGACATCCAGTCTTACTGAAGACAAAAACAGACAACTGCACTTGTTTCATTGGAATTAAATAAAATAATGTGAATTTAAAGGTGCAGTGTGTAAAGTTTAGCAGCATCTAGTGGTGAGGTTGCGAATTGCAACCAACAGAAGTTACAGCGGCCAACAGGAAAAGATCATCATCGTCGTCTGAGACAGCAGAGAGTGGCCAGTTAAGCAACGAGGTTTCTTTACAAAGATAAATGAATAAATTATGTTTATATAATTATTCAGTAAAACGATATGTTATTGCGAATATTATTGTTACTTGTTCATCATTGTGTCAGTGTTTAATTCGCTAACTTTTGCTAGCTTCTTTGCATGAAGAACAACATAGCGACGAAGCGTGTTTGTCCGTTTAAGGCAGTGGTTATCAACCTTTTTTGGGCCAGAGCCCCCTATCCATTATCCAGGTCCCTTACCGCCAATCAGCGAGGAGCAGCCAAAAAATGCAACGGCTACAAATTTGACATTCAAAATTTAATTAACAGCAGCTGTACGTATCGTGATATTTTCCTGTTGGCCACTGTAACTTCTGTTGGTTACAATTCGCAACCTCACCACTAGATGCTGCTAAACTTTACACACTGCACCTTTAAATTCACATTATTTTATTTAATTCCAATGAAACAAGTGCAGTTGTCTGTTTTTGTCTTCAGTAAGACTGGATGTCTGTGCACCTGTTACACTAAATAATGGACAAAGTGATCAAGAGATGTGTGCCACCATACAGGAGGTTTCTAACCACAGAGGACACGCACAAGCTGTGTGCCATGTGTCTGGGAGCAGAACACAGACATCGTCTATCGGCCCAACCCTAATGCATAAGAATGCTTCTTGTTTGCTGATTGGCTGTTCGCGGATGTCAGACATCACGATGTTGAGTCAGCGTGTATTGTTTTGCTATAATTTATATGTATTTAAATGTCTGAAACCTAAAATAAACATTATGTGGTTAAAAACACTGAATAGTTATGATATATGACAAGCGCTGAGCGTGTCCGTCTTTGGTTCAGCGCCAGCCATAGCATGAAAGCACAGTTTGAATCTGGCAGTTATGTCACGTCACTGAACATTCACTCCTTAGTGGTCAGCTGCTGCAGAGCATGCCAATATCGAAATTGCTGATGAGATGTAGAGGAAAATATCTAGTGGAAAATGAGAATGTTACGTTACTCCCACCCCCACTTGAAATTAAGTGGTTCTTAAGTCAATACTTTTTTAATGGCTTGTCAACTTTCCATTCCTCCGCTTCGTGATTCTAGTCAGCGCGAAACACATTTTTGAGCATGTGAATGCTGATTCTTGTCAGCGCTGGTTTCTAGTCAGTGCTTGAGCGCTGGTCTATGACTAGGCAAGGCAAGGCAAGGCAAGGCAAGTTTATTTATATAGCACATTTCATACACAATGGCAATTCAAAGTGCTTTACATAGAAGAAATTAAAATAATAAAAGAAATAAGAATAATTAAAACAGTTTAGAAAAATAAAATAAAATGCAGTACAGTACAAACAGTCGGACGAACAGCGGCACAGTGCTCATTCAGTAAATGCACAGCTAAACAGAAGTGTTTTGAGTCTGGATTTGAATGTGACTACTGTAGGAGCACATCTGATCTCCTCTGGAAGCTGGTTCCAGCTGCGGCTGGCATAATAGCTAAAAGCGGACTCGCCATGCTTAGAGTGAACCCTTGGTATTTCTAGCTGATATGATCCTAGTGATCTGAGTGATCTGTTGGGTGTATATTCAGTGAGCATATCTGCAATGTATTGAGGTCCTAGGCCATTGAATGATTTATATACCAGTAATAATACTTTAAAATCAATCCTAAATGTAACTGGGAGCCAGTGTAAAGACCTGAGGACTGGTGTGATATGTTCATATTTTCTGGTTCTGCTCAGAATCCTGGCGGCAGCGTTCTGTATGAGCTGCAACTGTCTTATGGTCTTTTTGGGAAGGCCAGTGAGGAGTCCATTACAATAATCCACCCTGCTGGTGATGAAAGCATGCACAAGTTTCTCTAAGTCTTGTCTGGAAACAAAGCATCTAATTCTTGCAATATTTTTCAGGTGATAGTATGCTGATTTAGTTATTGCTTTGACATGGCTACTGAAACTAAGGTCTGACTCTAGGGACACACCGAGATTCCTTACTTGATTTTTAGTTGTTTGACCCCTAGAGTGAAGGTATGCATTCACCTTGAGAACTTCATCTTTGTTTCCAAACGCAATGACTTCAGTTTTGTCTTTGTTTAACTGAAGAAAGTTTTGACACATCCAACTGTTGACTTCGTCAATGCATTGGCACAGGGAGTCAATGGGGCTGTAATCGTTAGGCGATAGGGCTAAGTAGAGCTGTGTGTCGTCTGCATAGCTGTGGTAAGCAATTTGGTTCTTTCTCATTATTTGGCTCATTGGGAGCATATACAGGTTGAACAGGAGTGGTGCAAGAATTGAGCCTTGAGGGACTCCGCATGTCATGGATGTCCACTCAGACTTATGGTCACCTATACTCACATAATAACCTCTCCCATCTAAGTATGACCTGAACCATTTTAGGACTATCCCAGAAAGCCCCACCCAGTTTTCCAGCCTGTCAAGAAGTATGTTATGATCAACAGTGTCAAATGCAGCACTGAGGTCGAGTAGTACCAGCACTGATAATTTGCCTGAATCAGTATTTAAGCGAATATCGTTTATTATCTTTATGAGCGCTGTCTCTGTGCTGTGGTGCGGTCGGAAACCAGATTGAAAATTGTCAAAGTATCCATTCAAGCTCAAGAATTTGTTCAGCTGATTGAAGACAACTTTTTCAATGATCTTGCCTATGAAAGGAAGATTTGAGATCGGTCTATAGTTGCTTAATATGGTCTTATCCAGATTGCTCTTTTTCAGGAGGGGCTTGACAACTGCAGTTTTCAGGGAGTATGGAAAACTCCCAGAGAGAAGTGAGGCATTTACCACTTCTAGGAGATCTGCTTCTAAACTGTTTAACACACTTTTGAAAAATGATGTGGGAAGTGTGTCAAGAGCGCATGTTGATGTTTTAAGGTGCTGTACAGTTTCTTCCAAAATTTTGCCATTAATTTCTTTGAAATCAGACATAGTAACTACTTTCTCAGGTGGTTTGATCTGTCTGACCTCAGTGCAACTCAAGGATGTGCTGATCACCTTTCTGATATTACTGATTTTCTCAGAGAAGAAAGAAGCAAACTCACTACACTTGTTCTCTGAGAGCATTTCACTGGGAATCTGGCTTGGAGGGTTTGTCAGTCTCTCTACAGTAGCAAAAAGAGTGCGTGTGTTGTTTAAATTACTGTTTATAATATTTGAGAAGAAAGTCTGTCTAGCTTTGCCTAGTTCCATATTGAAAGCATGAAGGCTGTCTTTGTAGATGTTATAATGGACTACAAGTTTAGTCTTCCGCCACATGCGCTCTGCTTTTCTGCATTGTCTTTTCATATTTTGCACTGCTGTTGAGTTTCTCCAAGGTGCTTTTTGTCTGCCACTCTTCTTCCTGACTTTAACAGGAGCAATATCATCAATTATACCTTTAACTTTTGAGTTAAAAGAATCAAGGAGAAAATCAACAGAGTCAGCAGATATACTTGGTGTTAAGGATATAGCCTTCATAAATAGTACACTGGTGTTCTCATTTAAGCATCTCTTCTTGACAGACACAGATTTAGCTTCAATGGCAGGAGAGATCAATATATCAAAGAAAATACAGAAATGATCAGACAGTGCTACATCCTTAATAACAATCAATGAAATGTTTAGACCCTTACTGATAAGTAAATCTAGAGTGTGTCCACGATTGTGTGTGGGTCCATGTACATGCTGAGTCAGATCAAAAGTTTTTAAAACAGTTTTGATTTCTTTTGCCATATTGTTTTCTGCATTATCTATGTGAATGTTAAAATCTCCAGCAATGGCAAAACAGTCAAACTCTGAGGTAATTGCTGATAACAGTTCTGTAAAGTCCTCAGCAAAGGCTGGAGAGTATTTTGGAGGCCTGTAAATAATGATAAGTAAAATGCGTGGAGCACCTTTCAACACAATACCCAGATATTCGAAAGAAGGGTAATTCCCAAATGATATTTGCTTACATTGATAGATATCTTTAAAAAGAGCGGCTAGACCCCCACCTCTCTTAACAGCTCTGCAGACACTCATAAAAGTAAAGTTCGGAGGGGCTGTTTCATTGAGGACTGTTGCACTGTAGCTGTCTTCTAGCCAGATTTCATTTAGAAGCATAAAATCCAGGTTGTTTGTGGTTATTAAATCGTTGACTAGAAGTGATTTATTTTTAAGTGAACGAATGTTTAAAAGTGCTAACTTAACAGTCTTACTTTTTGTCCCCACATCAATCTTAGTTTGACGTGTAATAGGCACCAGATTATTTAGGTTTGCTGCACGGCTATTGAAGGCCTTAGACTTTCTATCTTGTAATAGAGCAGCAATAGAGAAAGATACAGGCACACTGGGTTCCCGCTTGTTCTGTAAACATTTGAGAAAGTTACTGTTATCAGAGCGGGGACCCAAAACACATCACTGAGAGCTGGTATCAGTTGTTTTTGGTTCACCTCGAGCAGAAGGAGGATGGTGTGGGCCCTGGCGTTGTGGCAGAGGCCGAAGAGCTCTCACAGGAGGGGGAGGGCGAGCTGGGCCCGCAGGCTTTGGTGCGGGTGGTAATGGTGCCTGTCGTTTTTTGGTTGGTATCTGGGGGCTTGCAGCAAAAGAGTGGGATAGTCTGGTTCCAGCATACACCAGTTCTTCCATTTTCTGTGAGAAACACAGAAGTGGCGATGCTGGAGAGAGGGAGAAAGTGTCTGGTGAAAGGGGCTGTTGCTCTGGTGTTATAGGAGGCTGTGATATGCTGTCCTGGCTTCCCTGGCTGTTTTCCAGGAAGTCGTCCTTGGGTGCTGAATCTTCAAGCAGTTCTGATATGTCTCTCTGTGGGCAGGGCTCAGCTGAGATTGTGTCCGTGAGCAGAGGTTGTTGTGGCGGAGTGGTGTTATCATTGTCCTTGTGTGATATGTCAACCGCATGTCCATTTTGCTGCTGAAATGAAGTCCCGTGGTCATTCATACTGTGTCCATGTGTGTGTGTGCCGTTCAGATTGAGTGGATTGGCACAAACTGCAGAAGGATGATTGAGGGAGAAGTAGAAATTGTCCTTTAACACTCTTGAACCAAGTTTGTTTGGGTGATGGCCATCCCGATGAAAAAGTTGTCTCTGACTCCAGAAAAGATTGAAATTGTCAATGAAGTTTACTCCTTTTATATTGCAGGTTTTTTGCAGCCATGTATTTAGCCCAAGCAACCGTGAGAACCTGTTTGTTCCTCTTGCTGGGAGTGGTCCACTGATGAATGTTTGAACTTTCAGTCTTTTAAGTGTTTCAAAAAGTTCATGGAAATCCTTCTTAAGGAGTTCTGACTGCTCTTTATGGATATCATTCTTCCCCACATGTATGATGAGTCGATTTGCAGTCTTATGTTTCATCAGAATGTTCTGAAGTTCCCTGTTTACATCAGAAGTTGTTGCTTGTGGAAGGCAGCATGTAGTTGTATCCCTGCTGCTAATGTTTCTGATTATCGAGTCCCCCACTATCAGAGTCCTGGGCTCGGCTGCGCTCTGAGCTGAGTGCCGCTGTCTGCTCGACCTTGAGCGCCAGTTAGCATCAGTGTTAGCTACTGGCCCATTCAGTCTGTGTTCGATCATATTCATCACATTTGGGGATTCCTCATTTACATTCATTAGTACTTCAAATCTGTTCTCAAGATGTATAGGCGGTGGTAGAAGACCAATGTTTGCAATCCTTGTCAGAGCTGTATCTAGGGTAGAGGATGCTACTGCTGCAATATGTGATGCTCGTGACAATCTGATGTCTCGAGTGCCTTTGGGTCTAGCTCCCTGTTTGTGCCATCGATTAGTAAGTCGATCGGCTTGTTTCTCTACCTGTCGAGGAGCACTAGTTTCATGGGACTCACCGGTATGCTGAGGGTGTCCATGACGAAGCTCTGTTGTGTGCTCCGTCTGGTTTGGTGGTCCCGTAAGTAACTTTGTTTCGAGAACTGCAATCCTTTGTAAAAGTCTGTGGCAGTTGGTGCAGCAAGTAGATTCTTGAACCTGAAGAGGCATTTTCTCTCTTATCCGTATGAATGTAGGCAGTTGTGTTTTCCTTTCCCGGAATGTAAGCTGGTCGGGTAAAAGAATTCTGCGTTTTTGTAGTAATCCAAACTTTGTTGTCTGAGCACTGTGCTGTTTGCTGAAGTTAAAATTAGATGATAAAAGGAAATAAAATATAAAATATAGGAGATAAAATGTAAAAGCGATAGAGCAAAGCGCGGAGCAGTAAGCAAGAGCGTCCGAACAGTAGCTGAGCAGTTACTCCTACTAGAAAAATGATAGAGTCGTTGTAAGAAACGATACTACATAGGGTGACCATGCAACATGACAAATGCATTCACAACCTTGCAACTATGTTATTGAACTTTAATACATAAAGTAATACATCCTTTCCATTCAACTTTTCGCCCGCAACAATAGAATAATGACAAACAAATAAAAAAATAGTTTAGCTTTTAACACCTTTTTCATGACACTGTTTATTTCCATGGTCATTGGTTAAAATAAAATTAAAAATAATTTGCCAGAAAAAAAAAAAAAACACTATTTCAGTAAAAACAATAATTTCAGTCCTCCTGATGCTTTCTTGTATACTTTCCTTATGTGGCATTCTAGGTCGCTGGCACCTTTATTTGACACTGACATGTACATGCCAGCTTTGCAGGTCATGTATTCTGCTTCACAAGGATCCCAACCGAGACGAAAACACAGGGATTTTCTCTGTAAATCATCTGTGAATTTACATTTGGGCTTTTTTTTTACTCTGTTCAGGAGCCATGTGCCACTGTTGACAAGCAAGCCGTGGTGCTGAGGGTAATGATTGAGTTGCAGTTTGACCAATGTTTGCATTACATACATGACCGACTGACCAATGGTGCCGTGCGAGAAGGCGGGACCTGCTAAAACGTACATCAACCCGATCACTTGTTTAGCATTCATGTAAACACTAAATTCAGATTCCTCAATCGGAATGAATTCGGTCCAATTGAAACAAAAGGTGTGCATGTAAACATAATGAATGGCGACTGTAGAAAGCAAAAGCCGAATCCCGGACATTTTGGGCAATCTAGACATTTTTTTAGGTCCAAAAAGAGGACATGTCCATGAAAATGAGGACGTGTGGTCACCCTAGCTTACATGTCGCATTAAACTGGCAGGTTTTAGAATGCTGTAGGCAATTATTTTGCAATTAATTTCATGTTTAATCTTGTCTTGCCTGGATCTTTGGTGTAAACTCATGAACGCCCCCCATGAACACCTGAACCTTTCAAAAATATTGCTTCCAACATCTCTGAACGCCTCCGTTGAGACCACTAGTTTTGGGCTACTGTAGAAACATGTCTGCCCAAAATGACTATTTCAATGTAAGGGGACCCGCAGTGTATGTAGATAGAAATGGCTCATTCTAAGGTAATAAAAAAATAACGGTTCATTACAGTGGCGGCTGCTGGTCTTTCAAAGAGGGGAAGCTCATTTTCGGCCTACATCATTAATTGTCCATTTATTTATACGTAAATTCTGCCCAACGTTCCTTTTCAAGAAAATGCTCTGTGACCCTATATCGTTCCAACTAGGTGTCTTTTCCAGTGACTTGACCAGTGTGTCCTCTCAATGGCCAGCAGAGTTAGGTATAATTGTATAAATGTAATAATATAATAAAGGTATAAATAACAATATAATAAAGTATAATAATACTACTACTAATAATATATAGGCTAGTTTTAATTATTTTAATAATTATTGTTTTAATTATTACTAATAATATTATAAAAAATATAATAGGATAAGTAATAATATAATAAAGGTATAAATGTATAATTGTGTGAAATGTATTATGAAAAATGGCTAGCAATTTCGACAAGCAAATACCAAGAAAGGTAGCAGCAGTTTATCTTTTGACTATCACTTGAAAAATCCGCGATGGGACTGAGCTCGAATAGCTTCAGCGGCAGCGACTTTTTATTGTATGAAATCGCTGTCAATCAAAAGGAGATGCAGCCCCTCCAATCATCACGCTGTCACATTCACCGTCTGTCATCGTCCTGTCTGCACTACAGTTCCCAGAATCCTCCTTGTTTCCACACCTGAACTCACTCCCTTCATTACCCGCCTGTTCGTCATCATCATTATCTGCATCACCTGTCTTGTGTTCATCTGTGTGTGTATTTAAGTTCCTGGTTTTCACTCTTCACTTGTCGGTCAATGTTTATGTTAGGTTTAATCTATGTTCTGAGCACACGCTCCCTGTTCTTTGTATTTGCTATATTTGAGAATTAAAACCTTTGTTTCATCATCTTCGTGATCGTCTCCTACATCATCCACCCAGAAGCCTGACAGATTGACCGACCAAAGGAATAAAGAGACTATGGGGAGATTGATTGCGGGAATCCTCTGGCCCCGAGCTCGTAAGCTGGTGTCTAATAGCGCAGATCTAGCTTTGAAGATGTTTGACCCAGCCTTCATGTCGGTCAGGAAAGCCTTCAAATATGCTGGTCCAGCCGAGCCTGCACTTCGCGCCAGTCCAGCCGAGCCTGCACTTCACGCCAGTCCAGCCGAGCCAGCACTTCACGCCAGTCCAGCCGAGCCTGCACTTCACGCCAGATCTGCCGAAGCCAAGGCAGTATGCGTCATGCCCGCCGCCCCTGAGACTGTGAGCGTTATGCCCGCTGCACCTGTGACAGACAGCGTCATGCCCGCAGAGCTTTTTTTTTTCTTTTATTCCGCCGAGCTTGAAGCTCCCTTCGCCGCTGGTTCCGTCCAGCTCAAAGCTCTCTTCGCCGCTGGTTCCGCCCAGCTCAGAGCCCTCTTCGCCGCTGGTTCCGCCCAGCTCAGAGCCCTCTTCGCCGCTGGTCCCGCCCAGCTCAAAGCCCTCTTCGCCGCTGGTCCCGCCCAGCTCAAAGCCCTCTTCGCCGCTGGTCCCGCCCAGCTCAGAGCCCTCTTCGCCGCTGGTTCCGCCCAGCTCAGAGCCCTCTTCGCCGCTGGTCCCGCCCAGCTCAGAGCCCTCTTCGCCGCTGGTCCCGCCCAGCTCAGAGCCCTCTTCGCCGCTGGTCCCGCCCAGCTCAGAGCCCTCTTCGCCGCTGGTCCCGCCCAGCTCAGAGCCCTCTTCGCCGCTGGTTCCGCCCAGCTCAGAGCCCTCTTCGCCGCTGGTTCCGCCCAGCTCAGAGCCCTCTTCGCCGCTGGTTCCGCCCAGCTCAGAGCCCTCTTCGCTGCTGGTTCCGCCCAGCTCAGAGCCCTCTTCGCCGCTGGTTCCGCCCAGCTCAGAGCCTTCTTCGCCGCTGGTTCCGCCCAGCTCAGAGCCTTCTTCGCCGCTGGTCCCGCCCAGCTCAGAGCCCTCTTCGCCGCTGGTCCTGCCCAGCTCAGAGCCCTCTTCGCCGCTGGTCCTGCCCAGCTCAGAGCCCTCTTCGCCGCTGGTCCTGCCCAGCTCAGAGCCCTCTTCTCCGCTGGTCCTGCCCAGCTCAGAGCCCTCTTCGCCGCTGGTCCTGCCCAGCTCAGAGCCCTCTTCGCCGCTGGTCCTGCCCAGCTCAGAGCCCTCTTCGCCGCTGGTCCTGCCCAGCCCAGAGCCTTCTTCGCCGCTGGTCCCGTCCAGCACAGAGCCTTCACCGCTGGTCCCGTCCAGCACAGAGCCTTCTTCACCGCTGGTTCCGCCCAGCACAAAGCCCTCATCGCTGGATCTGCCCAGCACAAAGCCCTCATCGCTGGATCTGCCCAGCACAAAGCCCTCATCGCTGGATCTGCCCAGCACAAAGCCCTCATCGCTGGATCTGCCCAGCACAAAGCCCTCATCGCTGGCTCTGCCCAGCACAAAGCCCTCATCGTTGGATCTGCCCAGCACAAAGCCCTCATCGCTGGCTCTGCCCAGCACAAAGCCCTCATCGTTGGATCTGCCCCGCACAAAGCCCTCACCGCTGGATCTGCCCAGCACAAAGCCCTCACCGCTGGATCTGCCCAGCACAGAGCCCTCATCGCTGGATCTGCCCAGCACAGAGCCCTCATCGCTGGATCTGCCCAGCACCGAGCCCTCATCGCTGCCCAGCACCGAGCCCTTATCGCTGCCCAGCACCGAGCCCTCTCTGGTACCCGGGACTTTTCCCAAGTATTTTTTTGGGGGGGGCCATAGGGCTCCGCCATGGCCACCTGAAGGGTCTTCACCACCATGGCCACCTGAAGGGTCTTCACCACCATGGCCACCTGAAGGGTCTTCACCGCCGTGGCCACCTGAAGGGTCTTCTCCGCCATGGCCACCTGAAGGGTCTTCACCGCCGTGGCCACCCGAAGGGTCTTCACCGCCGTGGCCACCCGAAGGGTCTTCACCGCCGTGGCCACCCGAAGGGTCTTCTCCGCCATGGCCACCCGAAGGGTCCTCACCGCCGTGGCCGCCCGAGGGGTCGTCTCCGTCCTGGCCACGCCCACAGCCTGCTCCACCGTGACCACACCCACAGTCTGCTCCACCCTGGAGGCTTCCTGCCTTGTCTCCCTTGCCTTGTCTTCCCCGTCAGCCTCCAGGGCGCCCACCCTCCCACCCCTTTGGTCTTTCTACGGCGCGAGGACGCGCCTCCCGGGAGGGGGGAGTAATGTCACATTCACCGTCTGTCATCGTCCTGTCTGCACTACAGTTCCCAGAATCCTCCTTGTTTCCACACCTGAACTCACTCCCTTCATTACCCGCCTGTTCGTCATCATCATTATCTGCATCACCTGTCTTGTGTTCATCTGTGTGTGTATTTAAGTTCCTGGTTTTCACTCTTCACTTGTCGGTCAATGTTTATGTTAGGTTTAATCTATGTTCTGAGCACACGCTCCCTGTTCTTTGTATTTGCTATATTTGAGAATTAAAACCTTTGTTTCATCATCTTCGTGATCGTCTCCTACATCATCCACCCAGAAGCCTGACACACGCGGAAGCCCGGAGTCCGGGCCAGCCCACTCCTCATTCACCCCCAGAGACGCTGAGCGTCCGTGGGCGGGACATAATCGCAGCATTTATCCAATGACCGTCTAGTTTCGAAGCGCTGAAAAAAACTGTTCAGAGCAGCCCCATTGAAGTCAATGGACGCTGGGCTTCAACAGGGAAATGCACTGTCTGTGTCGCTACGGGAATGTACGAGAAGGAGATCGAGTCAGCCGACCTGCTGTATGTAGCTGATTCTGAACGAACTCGTCTTTGAGATTACCGTTTTGTAACGCATTTTTAGTCAATAAAATGTTAACACAATAGTACATATTTGACCATTAATTTTTTTTTGACATTATAGGGGAAGCCGAGCTTCCCTTGCAGTCTTAAAGAAATCCCCACTGGTTCATTATGTAAGGTCTTTATACACCACTGAAAACATAGTTATGTACATAATATTGCATTTCTGTAAACAGATCCTCCTAAATATTACACAATGCACCTTTAAGTGATACAACTTAAAACTGTAACTAAGTTCAAATTCGTGGAAGAAGGAGGTGGATGTTAAATGCAACTTTAATCATAAAAAAATGCATAAACAACAAAATGAAAGGAACAACAGGGGCTGACTACAGAATATAAACATAATAAAAACAGCAGTGTAAAATGTCCCAGGCTCTCGGCCCAGCCCTGCTTTATACCACATTAACGTTAATAAAACTTTAATACATTTGCTCATCCATGAATGTGATTCCCGTCTAATTACTTTCTATCGGCTGTGGAGGTGAAGACGACACCTATCATGATTCCATGCTCAATCACGGTGTCTATGCCTCTGTTATTGTTTTGAATAAGCAATATCTAGGACGAAACTTACATACTGTGTCTTTAAATAATAACATGAATAAACTCAATCAAACGGCCATTCATATAAATGAATGTGTTTACTGTACAGGTAGAATATCAAAAGAGAGTAATTAAATCTTATGTCTGTTGCCAGGACAATGTGGATCTGGGGGATTTGATGTTTTCTCTATGCTACCTGCCCACTGCCGGACGGCTGACCATCACCATGATCAAAGCACGAAATCTGAAAGCCATGGACATCACTGGAGCTTCAGGTATGAGTTCACACTCAGATTACACAGTTTGAAATAACATATATTACAATATAACAGAATAGTTTTGGAGGATTTGGAACTTATGGTATGATAAGTAAGAGGCTGGCTTATAGGTAAAGTTTAAAGCTGGTGAAGAAAGAGTGTTTAAACACCCCACTGAAAAACACATGACAAAAAAGTTCACATTGCATAAATGCATGTAATAACTATGACTTTAATTCATTCTGATTTTTAAACAACAAATTCAGAGAGACCACAATTATGCCTGTAGTCTAAATGGTTGAAACCATTTCAGTTTGGGTATGCCATTCCTTGGATTTGTGTTCAAAATGTAACTGTGGAAATATAGGTTATGGTCTTATATGTAAATTATCATAATAAAATGTATTATTATTATTATTATTAGTAGTAGTAGTAGTAGTAATAGTATTATAATATTATAATATAGTATCATATAAAAAAATAAAATAAAAATCACTTTCTACTTTGAATCTTTTCCTAGACCCTTATGTGAAAGTTTCTCTGATGTGTGATGGACGAAGACTGAAGAAAAGGAAAACCTCCACCAAGAGGAACACATTAAACCCTGTGTACAATGAGGCCATAGTGTTTGATGTCCCTCCAGAGAACATTGACCAAATCAGCCTTCTCGTAGCTGTTATGGACTATGACCGGTGAGAATTTCACAAATATTTGTTGAATTATGTTAATGTGTCCTTTCTGTCCGGCATAAAATAACTTAAAGATGATTGCTTTGTTGCCATTATTTATTTATTTGTTTCTGATTTTTAAGCACTCTTATCAGTTTCAAAAGCATGTTAAGCTCTATGCAAAGCATCTCTGAAATGCTGTTGATTACCACATACATTAATTTTGACTCATCCCTCAGTGAAAATTACACTTTTAGTAACAATATAGCATTAAAAAGATATTTTGAGCCTCTAATCCTACTCTTACCTCTAAACCTACCCATAACCATTTCTTAAAAATATTTAGAGTTATAAAGAAAAACAAAGACAAGTGTAATCACAATCATTTATTTATTGCAAAAATGTCAAAAACAGTACCAAAAAGTAGTCAAAATGACAATGTGTTGCAGTTGCAGTCCTCTTTTTCTGTACATAATAGTTTTGTATGAGGTACCGAGCAGAATGTAAGTTATTAATTGCTTAAATTCTTATCCTGATCCACTCTGTGAAGGCGCACATTTCTCATTCAAACACAGATCACCCAAAACACAGCATGTGGCAATCTTTGACGAAACTGGCCAATGAGCATTTGATATCACTGGCGTAAAAAGTGTAACCAGTATATTATGTTTTAATTTAGTTTTCACTCTGTTTGCTCTGTTCCCATTCTCTTTATGCCTGTTACAGACTGCGCGGTTTCTGCAATCCTATATGAACATTACAAATCACACTGTATGACATGTATGTAGAATGTACAATGATGACACCTTTTGAATCATAGGCTACGATGCAAGTTAGTATAGAACTATAAAACGTCATCTGCAAATACTAATGGTAAACAAATAGAGCAAGATGAGTCATACTTTGGCCAATTGTGTTTTTTATGTGCAGTGAAAAAAATAGGAGGAAGCTATAGAGGAGAATATGTGATGCGATCTGGGAAAACCCATCGGATGTCGTGCTGGTACGTTTTCAGTAAGGTCTAAAAATAGGTTGAATGTCAGTTTTTTTTGTCAAAATTGGGTTTTCATTAAATTATTATTCTATAACATCTTGTCTATCAGCTCTGAATATATCTTGGCAAAATTCACTAGATTAGAGCAGAAAAATAGCGATTTATAGTGGAAAGCTGAAAAGACTGTGTCTTTCTCTTTAAGAACACGCACGTCGGCGGAGGTGCAAAAAAAAAAAAAAAAAAAACGTCCACAGCTCTCCTTGTCTTAAGACTACAAAGACAGTACACCTATCAAAATAAACCACATAACATCTAGAATAAAGGTTTATCGATGCGCATTTCCCGCCAGTCCTGTGTAAACTACAATGGCACACAAGTTTTTTTTGTTTTTTTTTTGCGTGTTTTTTATCCAGAGTTATCGTGAGATGCGGAGCACAAGAGAACAACGGAGTCTGAAGTAGCTGCTCGCTTAAAAGATCTTGCTCGCCTCTCAATCGTCCAATTTCAAAATGGTTTTCACAGAATGAATTTTGAGTTTGTAAGCTTTTGAATGATACCTAATCTATGATGATTACTAAAATATGTGATATGAAAAAAAGGCAATAAAAAAAGAGCCCCGATCGTCCGCTAGCAAGACGTGACAGTTAATTAAACCTGTTTTTCTCAAAATTCCGTTCCTGAAAATCATAGCGATCAGCCAACTTCAGATAACCATAACTTTTGTTACCGATAAACGATGAAGGAAATAAAAACAGATTTGGAAAGGGCTTGAAACCAACTTTAATTTGGTAAAGATTTCTGTAAGAAGTAAAATTTCACCATGTGATGGGTTTTCCCAGATCGCATCACATATGGATGTGATCAGGGCTAGGGAAAAAAAGACCAAATTGGCATGCCAATTTTGCAAATGGAGCTTGAGGTAGCCTAAATAGTTTTAGGTTTTGTCGCATTGATCAATAGCCATTTCATGTTGCATACTTATTGGCCAGTCAGTAGACGTAGGTCATAGCAGCAAACACACTGTGAGATGATCATGCAAAATTTCTGACACTATCAGAAAATGATCGCAGGCTATCTTTGGTTGCAAGACCATGTCAACGGCCATCTTTGAACATCGCTCATTGTACTACTGGACCACCGTTTAGGAGCCACGAGCACAGCCACGCTGTGGTTGGTCATCTTTCGTCTGAGACTGCACAAAATCGTACAGTGTGTACCGGGCAATTAGTTCCTAGTTAATTTCTCTGTTTGTTAATTAGTTTCCATAGGTCATAATTCCACGCACCTGTTTGGTTTCTCTTTTGATTATGTTATTTGTGTATATGAAGAGTTTGGTTCCAAAACGCGATAAACGCCATTTTTAAAAAAAATTGAGTTCCTGCAAAAATCAGTATTGTATAGGGTCGGTATTGAAAAGTCCATTTTAAATTTTACGTAAAATGCGATATCCGCCGTGTTATTCTGTCATGTTTTCTCCCTTTCTTTCCAAACCGCGACAAACGCCAGTCTCCTTTCTCTGCAGAATGCGATAAATCCGCTCAACCAATCACAGCGCACCATTCCACGCATTGTAAACAGTAACGGCGGCGCTCTGAATACACCGGGCATCCTAGTTTTTCCTATCTACTTTGTACTTTTTGATCAACAATCAAACAAAATTTTTTATAATTTTGACGGCATTGATGAACCTGTGGTGGTTTCTGCGGTAGGGAAGAAATGTAAGCCATCGAAATCTAATCATTTACGTGAGGAGATTAAGAAGACGAGGCACGCGGGAGGAGGAAAAATGCCGGCTGTTGCTTTTTCTCACATGACAGCATCAAACTTCAGTCACGCTGACACGTTGACCCCATGGGATCTTTTGAAAAACTTTCAGTTGTTTTACTCAAAGTCAACGAAAACCGAGCAGGACCAAGCCATTTTACAGATGATCGCCGTCAAAAAAGTTCAGGAGGTATTTCCCAGCGATGGCTGATTGAATGTATTTTTAGTCCAGTGCCTGTAATAAGATATTGACGGAGTTCAGAGGCTGTCATATGTGGATCAACTTATTTTGTTGTGTATTTTCAACAGTTTCAATATGAAAAATAACTTTTATATTGATTCAATGGATTAATTGCATTTTGAAAAAAAAAAGTGTCATGAATTTATTGCATTTTGGGGAAAAAATTATCAGTTTTTATAATAAATCTTTGAAAATCAAAATCTGGATTTGAATTTTTTTTTGTTATTATAACCTAAATATGCTATGTGAAAGTTTGAAACAGAAAATAGTGGTTTTCATCTTGCCACATTCTTGGTAAAGAAAACACATTTTTACTTAAATTGATCAAAATGGATTTATCGCGTTTTGGAACCAAACTCTTCATATAAGCCCTGAGTTTCCCTAGTTAATTTGTCCATTATTGTCATTGTATATGTGGTTGTGTTTGAGTTGATATCCCAGTTTTCTACAGCAATCTCCTGAGTTTTTATTTTGGATTAATTAAAGATTATCTTGATTTTCCATTAATTTGTTGTGCATGCTTCTCCAGGACCAACAAGTTGGGCAGCAAATTTTTAATGCATAACGAGTGAGGGATTTGAAGTCTGAATAATTTTTGTTTGTTGACTGAGAAGTCAAAATTATTTTCTGTGGTAATCAACAGCATTCAACAGCATCCCTTGATATTTACACTTTACATTCAAGTCACTTAGTATTACAGTGGGGTTTGAATGCTGTTGTACTTTTAGTCAATATGACTAAAGATGCAATGTGCATAAAAAAAAAAAAAAAAAAAAAAGCCAGCAGCAAGAATGAGAGATGGGGAAAAAAGAATGATCTTTTTGTCACTTTGGACAAAGTTGCCTGAGAGATGTTGCTTAAAACCGATTGTTTTGTTTGTTTATTCAGGTACCCAGGAGCTACTTGTAAAGGTTTCAATTATGCTTTGTTAAAATGACAATATTTGGTTACACTTTATTTTCAGGAATCCTTGTTACAGTGAAATATTTATTAACAACATATACTTACTATAGGGTTAGGATTTGGTTTAGGGTATTTAGGGTTGAGCATAATTTACATAGCATTATTACTAGATTAAAGGGATGATTCGGAGTAAAATCAACCTAGGGTCCTTTGCACCATGACCTCGAGCCAAACACCCCCCTTTTTTTTTTTTTTCCCTTGGTCGAACATTATTAAAGTTAGAGCTTATTTTGAAATATCAGCCGGATGGCTTAGTGCAGGCGCTAACGGATCCTAGGATGTATCTCGTAAATTACCCCACTAATAATGTGCCATTGAATTCGCCACAGAATTAATAACATCGCTGCGAGATCTTGTGAGAAGCATTCAGAGTTTTCTGTTATAAACCATATATATCATATCAAACCAGTAAAAAACCAGGAGAAACATTGTGCAGTGAACGAACAAGTTATAGAAGGCTTACAGTCCAAAATTATCAACATTCATTATTTAATGTAGTAACATTTGTAGTAAAACTTTAACCATGGTATTATGGCAGAAATAGTAAAATTCTTTAAAGTACTTCACACATCTTTTACCAGCAATTCAAAATTCGTATGATCAGATTTTGATGTGGTTTAAAACATAATTTGTTCATCCTTTAAAGATTGTCCCCATTTATAAAACGTTTCGGTAACACTTTATAATCTCTGCACACTATAAATCATTAAGCATTAGTAAATTCAATTAGTAAAGTTAATTAATACTTCATAAAGCATTAATATACATTAGTAAGCAGTTTATAAATACAGCTATAAATGCCTGATTCTTGATTTATAAACATATCTATAATGTGTTTAATAATTGTATATTCATACTTTATTAATGATCATTTTATCATTTCTAAAGGAAGTATTGCATTATTTACAAACCAGTTATTTAGGAGTTGTCAATGGTTCATAAGATCACTTAGAAAGTGTAAGTAAATGATTAATAAACTATTTAAATGCACATTCATACATATTATTCAGACATGTAATAGTTACTTAGTGTGTTAATAAATGCTTTATTAACATGTATTTCTACTGTAATTCAGGGTTAATTTATGTAATTTTTTGTGAGCTCATCTAAAGTGAGGACTATTTATGCCTTGTAAAGCATTTACAAAGGAGATTTAAAGGCTCAGTTAAATATGTATATGTTCTGTATCACTGTGTTGTGTTTGTTTCCTTTTTCTGTTTAGAAGATAACTGAGCCTTTAAATCTCCTTTGTAAATGCTTTGCAATGCATAAATAGTCCTTACTTTAGATGATCTCACAAAAATAGTTAACTGACCACTTTCTATATGTCTGAATAATAAGATGTATGAATGTACATTTAAATAGTTTATTAATCATTTACTTAGACTTTCTAAGTGATCTTATGAATCACTAACAACTCCTAAATAACTGGTTTGTAAATAATGCAATACTTCATTTAGAAATGATAAATTGATCATTAATAAAATATGAAAATACAATTATTAAACACATTATAGATATGCTTATAAATCAGGAATAAACATGTATAGCTGTATTTATAAACTGCTTATTAATGTCTATTAACGCTTTATAAATTATTAATTAACTGTTAACTAATGCTTAACTAATGATTAATAACGTGCAGTTATTATAAAGTGTTACCAAAATGTCAAGATGCTGGAAAACTGGAACCCTGTGAACTTAAAATAAAACTGCACATTGTAATTTCTGTAAGTTAAGTCTATGTATTACCAAGGCATTTGTCAGTATTACAGGCAAAATGGAAAATGTGAATAACTGCATTGCCGGTTGATTTAAGGTGTGACTTACATTTTCTGCCTGTGCTCCTAAAATTTTCAGTAAGGGGCTACAGTGCTCCCAGTAAAAAAAAAGCCATTAACAAACATGAATCAATTCTGTAACAAATGTATTGTTAATGTTACCCAATGCATTGACCAATGTTAACTAATGGGACCATATTGTAAAGAGTACTCACAAAATTATTGTTTTTCTTGTTTTACGTTAATTTAAAAGTGAGTTTAATAATATACTGTACATGTAAATGTATTATAGTACAGTATATGTATGGTATACATACATTTCTAATTTGGTCTTCATGAAGGGGTACAGTATATGAGCCTTATTGTTGTGGCTTAAGATATATGGGTGTTTTCACACTAGCAGTTTAGTTCAAAACAGATCACGGTTCATTTGTTGGAAATGTGAAAGCTGTCATGCGGACACAGGAGCACACTGTGGTACCCAACCTTATGCCCTATTCGCACGGGATTAGTATTACCCCTGGACCTCTGTAATTAAGAAATTACCCCCTGACTTCTGTGTTTTTGGTGGCTCATTCACACGGGCAAATAAATGTTCGTAATTCCCTCGAGTTTACGGACTTTACAGCGCGCGCACGCCCACCCATTCACACTTCACTAGCTGAACGTGCTGAAACGAAGATCGCGCTGCAGTATTGCAATTCAAAAAAAGAACTTATTTAAAACCAATTTATTAGAGAAATATATTACATTATAGAATATCATATTATTGTATAAATATATCTTCTTTTTCTTTTATTCTTTGTCCATATTTACAACAAGCCTGCCTGAAGAAGGTATTATAAATACCGAAACGTCGCGATAGGTTTGTTTTTCTATTCATTTTATTTGGTTTATTTCATTTTATATAATTTTTACTCTTTCACACTTTGATTTCTTGAGATACTTACAGGATGGAAGTCTTTAGAGGCCGTGTGAGACAAAGAAATGCTCCACCACGATACAGACTACTAAGTTACACTACGACAAAAAGCGTCCAAACTTTCCAAAAGAGCTTCCATGCTGCGCCAAATGTGACGTTTCCATGACAACGGTCCGAGTTGAGCTTCCGGGTCTTCTGTAGTTTGTTTTCTCTTTTGCAGCACTTAATAGTTTTTATTGGAGAAAAACTATAATCGGATTGGAGTAGGGCATATCTAGATATTTTATTGTTAATATAGTTTTACTACAGACGTAAAATGGACTGTTAAATGGCCCATAATGGTTATTACGTTCTTTAGGAAACGATAGGCTCACAGAAAAACAGCCCAAATCACAGACATGGGGATTCGCACGGGACTGGTATTATCATAGGACCCCTGTGTTGGCCGAAATACGGTAGGTAATTTTCGGGGGAATTTTTACAGACATTTTTACAGACATGGCAGATTCGCACGGGATAAAAATCACAGACGACCTCTGCGATTATTACAAATTACCGGAGGTCCCTAGGTAATACTAATCCCGTGCGAATAGGGCTTTAGACTACCTGTAGGAGGTGGTCTGAGTTCGGATGCACTGGAACTGTGGTGCGATTCCTGTGAATATGAAAATATATGAAAATAATGTAGGGTATGACAGTGGTGATGATTTACCTTGCAGTGTTATAGTGCAGTGCATGCAGTGTTGTCATGCTTAATGAGTGCAAGCTGAGTAGCTCAAAAGCAACAGTTTGCTAGCAGCATAAAGCTGCCTTCATGCGACACACATACAGTAGATACAAATTTTGTTCACTCTGCCTTGCGTAATACCACCAAATTATGTTAAAAAACACAGTATATTGAATTGTGCTCGTTTGTGATGAACGCAAATGAACCAGTGTTTGATAGATTCGGATTCGGACTGCTGCAAACATGCCCAGTTTGAAAGCCTGCTAAGACAGACATGTTTTATTTAGAACAATATTTCTGCAAGAAGTAGTCTTACGAAGTAAACAGAGTATTTCGCTGTTTCTTTTCACAGTGTAGGTCACAATGAGGTCATCGGTGTATGCCGAGTAGGTAATGATGCCGAGGGTTTGGGAAGAGAACACTGGAATGAAATGCTGACTTACCCACGCAAACCCATCGCACACTGGCATCCTCTCATCGAGGTAAGAACACATGGACATCCTCATTCTGCTCATGCAGATCAAATTTAGTACTTGCTTGTGCAACAGGCCTAATACATCAGGCATGAAACTGAATGTCCCAAATACAGCATTCCAACTTTAAATATAAAATTATAAAAACTGTTTGAAATTATAAAAAAATTATATTCTTTTTAAATCCCTTGTGTAGTTTTACAAAGACAGCAGGTATATTTTCAAAGTACTGTACATATCTTTTTCATTGGGTGCATGGTTATTTGAAACCAAAAAGTATAGGTCATGATACCCCTGTCTGGGCAGCCAATGCTGTGCACATTTTGTATGTCTCCCTTATCCGACACACTCGGTACATTTACACAACAACAACGTACTAAAAAAGCAAAACTTTTTGCATACAGGCGACAATGTTGTCAAAACGATCCCCATTCACACGGATCTGTTAAACTTACTAAAACGCTGTATTATGAATGCCAGATTAGTAGTTGGCGATGTCACTTTGTGAAGAAACACGACAGACCTAATGACTGAGCACGTAATATGCATGCGCATGATGTCACCATTTTAACAAATTAGCATTTTTGTATTACACGGAGGCGATAACTGTATCGTTTTCAAAACATACTTAAAAAACGTTTTCATAAGTTTGCATTTTCAGGCCCCTAAAATGCTGTTTTTGTGCAAAATTCATAAAAAAATAAAACAAATCCCCGTTTTTAGTTGAAAACTGTGCGCAATACAATAAGTAACAATCTCTGTCAGAATCTCAAAAGTAGACAAACGATCAAAGTCTGGTAAATTATGGTAGAGATACTAAACACAGCTAGAGCCCACTATAATGCAACCTATAGCCTAATGACATGGCAAGACCATAGACTGTAAAAAAAGATGGACGACGCCCCTTCGCTCTCTTCCATTGATGAGAACTGAAGCCGCCAGAGTCCCGATATGGCGCTGACATATTGGAACTTGAGTCTGCGCAGTAGCGATCTCGGGACCAGACCTGCGCAGTCGTGAGCAGGAAGTAAAGCCGCAAAATCAACGCTCCGCCCTCACTCGCCTCAGGGAAAGTGCTTTCTGCACACTTTTTAAAAAATTGATTGCAGTACTACAAGAGGCTTGTTAAAATAAAGTAAATACAATCTCCTCAGTCCTCCGAAGATCCCGAAAAAATGTCCGTTGGTGCTTCAGTGACTACTTCGCTCGGAGAACCTGTCAATCACAGCTGACAATCATGACGTTACACCACCGCATCACGTAACTAACTAAAAACCAACTTATTTTTGAAACAGACACTTGAACTTACATCAGCGTGATAAAAATGACAGCAAATGAAAGAAACCACCTTTGGAAAAAGATATTTGAAGTGTAATTTAATTGTTTAGTTGGTCTCACATCCCGTTGAATAACACGGGGAGGTGGGGCTTATGACCTATACTAGGACCAGTCACCGGGGGGCGATCGAGACGTTTTGGCTTCACTTTTCAGGGCTTGTGCGGCACACTTGGGCAAGACGCACAACCTCTTTTTCTTTTCTTTTCGTTTCTATTAATTTATTTTATTTTAGTTCAGGTTCACAGCACAAACCTGGCACACATTGGGTGGACACTAGTCACTTCTCTTCAGCAGACAGAGATAAACTTAATTTATGTTGATTTGTCTTGCCCGCGCTCTTGTCCGCTGCAGCTCTCTTGTTTAGCTTAGTGTTAGCGTGACACCGGTCCAGGTGTTTCTTCAATTTACTCGTGCTATTTCTCGCTGTAGAGAGTTCCATCTGTGTCGCACATACAGTTGGTACTCAACCAGAATAATCCTTTTACCATCGCCGTTCCCACGGCGGTAAAATTGGGGTCGTGTATTAGCTGCTTTTTACCTCTAAGTGTCACTATAATCATAGACTTTGAAAAGTGTCAGTTTATTCTCTCTATTATGTAATCTGCCAGCTGGCCTTGTAGCATTTAAATTCCAGTGAAACATTTTAGTTAAAAACTTCTTAATCACAATACTGAAATTAAAGTACAAATTTAGAACTGAAACAAACGTAGGCTTCTATTATTGCATCAAATTTAAGCAAAGTAGGCTAAACGTTAACATTGTGTGCCCAGTTTTTCTATTAAGGCTGTTTATCTCAGGTTATGTGTCTATATAATAGGTACTATACTTTGTGTTATTTTAATTTGTTAGTACATTTATTAACTGAAACAACAGTGAAATAAATTAAACAAAATGATCCTTTAATTTAAACATTGTCAAGACTTGCTAACCGATATTAGTCGGTAGCAGTTGTGTTTTAGCATTCTTTATTATTTTAAGAATTAAATAGGCTTACAGTAGGTTGTTATGGTTAGCATTTTTTTTTATAAATAATGAAAACATTTCAACATAAAACATTGTAATAGAAAAATGTTACATCAATAAGGCTTTACATGAGCATAAGATGTTAAGCTTTCAGACGATAGCTGTGTGGTCAACGCTACAACATGTGCCTCGCAGGGCTTCAAGCGTTCTGAGTTTGAAACTCAGCTCTATGAACAGTTTCCATGATTTTGTCTCTAGTTTAATATTTGGCAAAAATAAAAACTTTTGAAATGTGCATTTATTGATTTGAAAGACTTTTCGGAGCTTTGTAATTCATTGTCTGTCATTTTTATTAACAGGCGTTTAGACGATAACATTGTAGCCTACTGTTAACCGATGTTGGCCGACAGCAAGTTTTACCTTTCTTGATGCTTAAATAGGTAACAGTTTATTAAAGTCAAGCGTTTTGTTTAATTATTAATGGCACATTACCACATAAATTTGCTACATTCCAGTAGAGCCTCTGTTTCGCTGCACAGACGACAAAACCCGAAGATGCTGTTGAAGGACGATTATCAGCCGATCGCACCAGAAAATCACAATGGCCTGAATACGATGAAGCTCGTCTTTAATCTGCTAAATTATTGTTTTGTGAATCATTCACGAGATTGAGATGAATGACAGTGTTCCCTTTCAAAAGCTACACTCAATGATGTGCTTGATTTAACCCTCTGAGGTCGACAAACGCGCGGGCACATTTTGCTGGATTTTCTCCACATTGTAGCACTATAAACTTAAATTACTCCGTCATTTATGGTCATACAGAAAAAAGAAATATAAAAAAAGAATCTGTGATATTTCTCCTTTTGTATGTGTCCACTTACAATCAAATCAAAACATTGTGCTTTTGTAAAATAAAGAAAATAAACAGGGTGTGCGTTCTGCCTCTCCGTCGCGGTGAACTTTTTTTTCTTGAGCATGTCTATAAACTGAAACAAAACTTAGCGAATACTTGTCACACATTTATGAGCCATATACCTTTATAAACATTTAAGTGTGTACTTTTAAATGATCGGATTCAAAACGAAAACAAATATTCTCTGTTTAAGTAATTTGTATAAAACCGACAAGATGTCCAGCTTCTCAAACGCTTGCTCATTACAGTTAATTTGGCCACGCCCACTCGCGCAAAAGATATTCACATGCAAATCTCCACATGGAACGCGGACTCGCTCATTACCTCAACAACAAAACACTTCACTTCACTTTTCGTCGAGTTTGAAAGACGTGCCTGAGCTTACATTGGATTTAGGCTACCTCAGAAGAAGAAGAACGCGATTTGAAGACAAGAAAGAGGTAAGGTAAGAAATTCTTACATATTAGTTTGTTATTGTTGCATAAATGTCACGTTGCAGTTGAACTGTTGCTAGATATATGGGGAATATTATAATATTTAGACCCGTGTTTACTGTTACTGTGTTTGTGGATATCTGCTCAAACGTAGATATGTATATGGTAACCATAATGTTTTATATTTGAGCGCGAGCGCGTTTGAATGTATCATATTTTGCAGCGCGATCGCGTTTGAATGTACTGTATCATATTTTGGATGAACGCACCAAATGGCTTCATGTTTTTATTATTATCTCATTTCATATCATCATAACGGATGGAAACATTTGAAGTAACATGATAATCAATATATTTTTCTCTAGCTTAGTTGTTACTGAAATCTTTTGGAAGATTTATACTGCTATAGGTTATTTATTGTTATTATTATTTTATCCGGCACTGCGCATATACCTTATGCCTACAAGGCACAACAAACCTGGTGTTCATTATATTATATATTGTTGAAAACATTTGTGTGTGTGTGTGTGTGTGTGTATTCTGTGAATTTTAAAAAGGAATTTTAAAAAGCAATTTTAACCAGAAAAATCTAATATTTATTTCCAAAATCGTGCAGGCCTTTCTCTTGATATCAGTATGTTCACTTTTTTTTTTTCAGGGCCCAGATGCCACTGAGGACTTCAACATTCACATGAGTCTCTGTACGTGAACATGGTAAAGTGAAAATCTTGGAAATGAAAGGTATGTACAATGTTTTTAGGAATGGCACAAAGGTCTCTGTCTTTGAAGTGCTTTTTTGGCATTTGTTGTGTATCTTTGGATTATGTTGTGTTGTAAATAAATCCAAACAATTTAAAAGCCATTCTTTTTTAAATCTCCTCATTTACAGTATTGTGCAAGGTTGCTCAGAATGATAGGGTCTGATAGCTCCTAATAGGGCCGTTAGGGGAGGTTCTTTGTCTTTCTCAGGTGTGAAAAGCTTACATATTAATGAGCTCCCGCATAAAGCTTTTTCACACAAAACACGTCGTAAAATTTTTAAATCAATATATTGTCTTATCTGAATGAGCAGTCAGGGTGATTTTCACATAATTTTGCAGCAAATATTCTAGGCTACGTAATACAATTTTCAAAAGTCTTGTGAAGAAATAATCAGTATGGGTTTCATGGCCTTATTTCAGTGAGAATTTTTTTTTTTTTTTCACAAACCACGCATAAATGTCATTATCTCAAAACTACAAACTTTTACATACATGCTGCTGATATATTATTGTAGCAGAGTTTGTGCTGAATACAGTGTAATTAGACTTTAGCCATGAAAATGTCACAAGTAACAGAAATAACCAGAAATGTCAGAGCATGTCAGAACACCTCCAGGGCCCAGAAAACAGCTCAGACCTCAGAGGGTTAAGCGCTATGGGAACGCTTTTGTGCGTGACCAGCTGTGAATATACGTGTGCAACACGTCAATAGAATTGACTGAGCTTTTATAGCCTTGGACAGTGACGCCATTGGAATGCGCGCACGTCAGAGGCTATAATTAGATGTGCCACAGGTGCATCGGCAGGTCTTTTGTCTTCAGACTATACTGTGATGTGTGTGTGCTTCTCAAACTCTCAAAAACTCTCTATTTCCTCTAATAGGAGTAAGTTTTTGCTAGGCAGTGTGTATAAAAATATCTCTCTTTTCCTCTACACTCTGTCTGACAAGTGAAAGAAAAAGAAACAAAAATAAAATGTGTGATTTTCAAAACAAACGGTGTGTGCCTCAGTGTTCACGTCCTATGGCTGAATCAGACATACACCAATGCTGTTTTGGTTTGTTTGGGGAAAGAGCATGCTGCCCTTGCGTTTGAGCATGGTGATTGCGAGCACAGTGGAATGTTCTGGCCTGTCATCCAGACCGTGTTTGCTTGTCTGATTGATATTTGGCTGTATATGAGAAATCAGCTACTTGTATTAATATATTGTCTGGCTGTTCTTTGGCCACATTTAATTCAGAGGAATTAAATATTGACGATGGACTTTGAGAGCGCCGCCTCTGAGCACTTCTCTCGTTATGATAAAGCGTGTGAGAGGTTACTCGAGGTGGTGACTCATGCAGTGGCCAGATTACAGCTAGACTGCCCTCCTTGAGGTTCTCCATGACGTTAACTCGTTCATGGGGAAAACCTTATTCTTTGCGCATGTTTTTTTCCCTTCGACGTCAACTTATTAGACTATCGTGGGTGCAGGGGTGTGTGGTTATACAATGATGCACCAGTCTGAAGAGACGCTCGTGGGCTATCTCTTCTCTGGAGCTCATCGTCATTTAAGGAGTCAGCACTCCCCACCAAGCCGTGTATAATAACATCCACGCTGGTGGGGTCAGACTGGTGCTGCTCTGCACACTATGGCAGCGTTGCAGGCGTACCCGGCTGATCTGCTTAAAAAACAAAAACATAATGGGGGCTCAAAAGCAGAGTGTGGCGAGTTGCGCTCCCCCTCGTAAAGACTGGGGACCGGCTCGTCGCGCACAGCAGCCTCATAATAGACCAAAGACAAAAATCCTGTTTTTTTTCATTTTTTTATTTTGTCCCAGGTCTATGGGGATATGCCCCTTAGGGACAGGGCATGTAAAATACCTCAATCAGCTCTATCCTGACACCCTCATGAAACCACTGTAACATCCCCGCCACCCTGCGGTTTCCAGCAAAATGTTGAATGTTCTGTTGTTTCCTGTTATCGCCCAGGACACAGAACATTTAATATTCCCCCAACAGGAAGTATCAAAATTGGCACCCCTTTAAAGAGACTTTGGCAACATGAAAGCTACTGCCGGGTATCTCTCTTTGCATCCTAAAGACAGTAAAAAGGAATACGTTGCCCTCCTCCTTTTAACGGAGTGGATCCCACTAACGTGAAACAGGAGTAGGCACATCTGCTGTCACAAAAGAAGAAAGAAATGGGAACTGGATCCGTTTTTAGATCTTTGAGGCTTGAACCGTTCCGTCAGAACACTCAAGTTCAAGATTCTAACTATCAAGAAGATCGTGTTGCAAATTCAACATGGCGATTGGTTCTTCACGATTGATCTTAAAGACACATATTTTCACATAGAACTATTGCCACAACACAGGAAGTTCCTGAGGTTTGCTTTTGGGGGCGAAGCTTACCAATATCGTGTCCATCCATTCGACCTTGCCATGTTACATAGACGATTGGCTGATACTGGCCCAGTCTCAAGAGCTTGCACTTTGACATCGAGATCGATCCCCACTCATCTTCTCTCTCTGGGGCTGAAATGCAACGCCAAGAAGATTGTTCTCTCTCCTGACCAGAGGGTAACATGCTTGGGGGTTAAATGGGACTCTGTCACCATCGGGGCACATCTGTCTCCCCCTCATATAAAGACCATTCTAAACACCCTAAGGGACATCTGGCTAGGTCAGGACATTACATAGGTCTTATGGCAGCTGCGTCCACAATCCCTCTGGGCCTTTTGCACATGAGACCACTTCAAGTTGTGGCTCAAAACACGGGGGATTTCATCTATACAATCCCTAAAGGTAAATAAGGGCAAGGGCATGCGCTGAGTGCTTTGTGTCGTTTCTAAAAATTCATGTTTATGGTAAGTCACGTGCTGAACGCTTCGTGCACTTTCTAAAATCCATGTTTATTGTAAGGGTTACTCGCTGCGGCTTCATTCCCTTTCTACGTGGTTCAGACCCCGGTTCTTTGCCTTGGGTCCCACTCTAGGTGTGTCTTGCCGTCACAGAATGCTAGCGAAAGATGCCTCCCTGTCGGGCCTGGGTAGCGGTATCTGGGGAGGCATCATCTTGATTGGCACATCAATTGCCTCGAATGGATGGCTGTATTTTTGGCCCTGAAATACTTCCTCCAGCAGTTTAAGGGGCTATCATGTGCTAGCGCAGGTGGACAATACTA
Organism: Squalius cephalus; assembly: GCF_949319135.1. NCBI lineage: Eukaryota > Metazoa > Chordata > Actinopteri > Cypriniformes > Leuciscidae > Squalius > Squalius cephalus. Next base: position 36,516,560 of record NC_137127.1, on the reverse strand, counting down.
TGGTAGTCGCCTACAAAAATCATCAGGCGGAATGTGTTTGCGCCTTCTAACAGGCGAGTGCAGCAGGCTTTGCTTTAGGGTCAGGACAAGTTCCTGTCCCTTAGGACGATTTACACCCTTAGGAGTCCTGGCCAAGGTTTGTCATCAAGGGTCCTTGCCTCTTACTGATAGCTCCTTGTTGGCTAAACAGAGTTTGGTTCTCGGAAATAATATCTGTCCTCCACGGCTCGCACTGGGCGATCCCAAACAGCAGGGACCATCAGTCTCAAACACAGGGGGCAATATCCCCAGCCCGAGTTGTGGAACATTCATGCTTGGCCCCGGAATGGTACCAAGTGAGGGACACTGGGTTTTCAGTTGATATCATAGAGACCATTCTCAGTGCTAGGGCTCCCTCCACCAGAGGAGTTATGCCAATTAATGGGGTGTCTTTGAAAGGTGCACTGCACGTAATGCAGATCCAGTTAACTGCCGGATTGCTTCAGTTCTGGACTTCCTGCAGAAAAAAATGAAACATTATGGTTACCATATACATATCTACGTTTGAGCAGATATCCACAAACACAGTAACAGTAAACACGGGTCAAAATATTATAATATTCACCATATATCTAGCAACAGTTCAACTGCAATGTGAAATTTATGCAACAATAACAAACTAATATGTAAGAATTTCTTACCTTACACCTTTCTTGTCTTCAAATAGCGTACTTCTTCTTCTGAGGTAAATCCAATGTAAGCTCACGGCGCGTCTTTCAAACTCGACGAAAAGCAGAGACTTGTGAAGTTTTTTCGTGCTTTGTTTTTGAGGTAACGAGCGCGTTCGCGTTCCATGTGGAGATTTGCATGTGAATCTCTTTTGCGCACGTGGGCGTGGTCAAATTAAAAATAATGAGCAAGCGTTTGAGATACTGGACATCTTGTTGCTTTTATACAAATTACTTAAACAGAGAATATTTGTTTTCAGTTTGAATCCGATCATTTAAAAGTACACACTTAAATGTTTATAAAGGTATATGGCTCATAAGTGTGTGACAAGTATTCGCTGAGTTTTGTTTCAGTTTATAGATGTGCTCAAGAAAAAAAAGTTCACCGCAACTGGGAGGCAGAAAGCACACCCTGTTTATTTTCTTTATTTTACAAAAGCACAATGTTTTGATTTGATTGTAAGTGGACACATACAAAAGTAGAAATATCACAGATTCTTTCTTTATATTTCTTTTTTCTGTATGACCATAAATGACGGAGTAATTTAAGTTTATTGTGCTACAATGTGAAGAAAATCCAGCAAAACGCACGGGCGCGTTTGCCGACCCCAGAGGGTTAATTTGTGCAAATTTCTATGTCACTGTCCATCTTTATTATGGGGTTCAGGGGGCGCGTAGATCTATGATATGTACAGAACGTTTTTTTTTTAAGCGGAAAATTTATTATTTTCAAATATATGCATTTATAGTGTGTATAGAAACAAATATATATATTTTATAATGACATAATTATACATATGCATGTACATTTATATGTTTTAAATAGAATTATGATTACTGTAGGCTAATATATGTAGTGCATTCAGTTACTTTTAAAAAGGACAAAAATAAGGTGTATTTCATTAGACTTTAACTTTGCCAGCTATAAAAAAATCTAGCATTTCCTTAAGTTTTACCACTGATTTTTAGTGACAGTCGATATGCATGGGCCACTGGCGATGACAGTTTCCCCCCCTCTCCCCTGCCGTGCCATACCACACCCACTCCCCTCCCTTCTTTTCACAGCCACCACGCCCATTTAAGTTGCATTTTTCAAAAAGATTGTGAGCTAGACTTGAGCTGAAAGAGGGGGGTTTCATGACCCTTTAAAGCAGGGCTCAGTAGTTTCGGGATTTCTTCGCTGTATTCTCGCTTTTTGCTCGCAGGTTTCTCTCTAGAGCTCCCCCCACAGCTTCGGAATAGATATTTGACAACACTGTTGTAAAAAGTTAAAAACTCGTTGGCGATTCTCAGACACAAGAGGCTAGTAGATCAGCGACATCAAAGCAGATGGGACATTCTTTAAAACGTCTTCTTCATTCGGGTTCGAACAGCATGAGGGAGCGCAATAATGACAGCATTTTAGCAGATTTCTTTTGGGCGTAAAGCAATTGTTTACATCGCGAGACCTGATATCACGCAATACTTCCTGACGCAGCGGCCGGCGGCCCGCCGGCTCAAAGTTGCAAGTGCGTATTTTCCGCTCACAGGCACCAGGGGGGTGCGAAACGACCACCATTCAACCCGAAATAAGTAATATAACCATTCCAATGACTCCTAAGCTGTTCAGTTAAGGTAAAAAAAAGTTACTTAGTTCACCTTTAAATCAAGTGCAGCATCTCGTTCCCGCTTTTTCAGGGAACAGGGTTACAGTCACGTAACCCGAGACGATATCCAAAGCAACGAAATAACTAAATTGTCAAAACAGATCCATAGGCCTACATTAAACAACTCAGAAAAAGACTCTTAACATTTTGTTGACTTGGCTACAAAAAATAATAGACTAACTAAATAGTATTAATAATACTATTATTAAAAACCAATGAAATTATAACCCCATAATACATTTCAAGGTTTAAATAAAAAGTCGGGACAGTTTATTTATTTAAAACAGGGTTGGCAAAGGGAATAAACACTCGATCAGTGTTTATTCCCTTTGCGAGGCAAAATGAGAAATATAGAATCGTATTCTTCCTACATTCTAAATGTGTATTGCTAAAGAAATTTCAGCTTTGCTGTGTACAATTAAATCAGTACAAAATGAAAATAGTACAAAGCAACATAAATTAAGAAGACTTATTTTTCTTTGCCTCTCTCTCGCAGATGCGCTGGATGTCTTTTTAGCAAGTTTATCTTGTCTCCCTCACTGTGTGCGCCGGGTCTCTCTCGATATTAAATGTTTCAGGGTAGAAACACATCATACAGCTAATAAAACTGTATATATCGCTGCTTGTCACCAATGACAAAAAACAACTGTAACAAATTATTTAGCCTTTGTTGCTTCAAAGAAACAGAATGCAGTTGAATTCACCTTACAATAAAACGAGGTTGATCGCGAATTAAAGCACTCTGTATCTGTTGCACCCGCATTCGTTTGGTTGGCATGAATGCATTTCGTCAACAGTTCATGATAAGGCCAGATTGTTGACAAACACACTGCTTAAACATTCTAAAACTCTTTAAAACCAGTTGAAACAACTGGATTGAACACTTAAAAAAATAAAAAATAAAAAAAAAACCTTTAAATACATTAGCTAATTTAATAAGATATAGGGCCTACATTTGGACACATCGAGAGATTTATCCTGAAAGCAACTTTGCCTGCTCTTTAAGATAAAATCTGTATCATCAAGCTGGCTATCCGACACTCTCCATATGAAAGAGAAGCGATTAAAACTTTATATGCACTGCACCCCCACGATACTCAACTGCCCCTCCAAACCCCCCATAGGCGATCTGAGAGGAGCTTCTGAGACAAAGAGAAGTTGCAATTCAGACTTAAATCGCTATTCTAGACATTAGCATTATTAAAGTGTTGATAATGAAGGAATTAAATAATTTAGTAATATTTCTGTCATAAAAGTTTACAAAAGCTACTTTGGTTTAGGCCAGCTTTTTCCAAGCAAAACGAATTATATTATTTGTATATTTAGTGAAAAAGGTATTTGTGAAAAAGTTTTTTTTTGTTTTGTTTTGTTTTTTAAAAATATTCTAAATCTCGAACCACAGTGGGTATTCCGTGCTTCTGTTAAACTAAATACCATTTACAGAATAATTATGAACTTTAATGAAACAATATAGCAACATTTCTACAAAGAAATGATTTGATCTGTTTTATACATTTTAATTCAGGGCGATTTAGCTACATGTAATTAGAGTGAGATTTTCACTCTTGTCCTTTCCCCATTGGGAAGCTCTCATACACATGTTTGAGTAGATCCTCGGTGCCTCTCGTTGTTTTCATATGGATTAGCTTACATAATCAGATAATATTTATTCACATTTAAAGCTTTAGACATATTTCTTATCGTGACTAAGCTGAGGCAAGTGGCCTAGTTTCGGTTCATTTTTGTAACGCGCAGTTCCCGGAGACAGAGACGACAGAAAACGCTTTGTCATTAGCCTATTGTGAGTGTAGCCTACTGTACATGAATAACAGTAGACCTTTTACAGTTTTAAAAGATGATTTCTTATCTGTATGACCAAAAATGATGGAGTATATTAAGTTATTTTAGCTGTTATGAGAAAAATAAATCAAAGTGAACGTGCCGCCGCCTTTGTCGCACTCTAATTCAACATGCCAGATTAAAATCTGATTTTAGAACAATGCGTAGCGCCACTTGGCCTGGTGTGCCAAAACACTTATTTATAAACTTCAATATTTTGTTCAAAACATTCTGTGTCATTTTGAAAAGCCGTGCATGTATTAAGGCCACTGCACTGTAAAATCTAACAGTTGTTCTTACTAAGACTTTTTAGTTAACTTTACTTAATGTCCAATATTTTGTTGAACTTATTTAAAACAATTTAGTAATATGTACTGTTTGCATGCCTTCGTTACTCAGAAAACCCAAGTAAACATTACTTGACTGGGTTGGGTACCATTTTGCCAAAGCAAAAATAAATAAATAAATAAATAAATAAATAAAAAACAGGCATTGCAAATGGTTTTTGAGGCGGGGCAATACTTAACAGACTTTCCACTCATTTATTCCACTTCTGCTGTCATTCTTCTTAGTTGCATTCACTCATTGTCCAGTCATCTTGAATGTAATTGTCAATACAACAACAAATTTTGGGAGAACATCACATAAGATGACTTCATAAATTCATGTTGATTTCCTAAAATTTCTCACCATTATTGTGATTAGTGTTCCCTTTGGTTGGGCACTTGGAACTTAATTTATATTATTGCAATTCTCTTCCAATTGATTCAGTGATGCAACATGAAATCAGTTATTTGATTTTAAAGGAAGTGAAGTAATAAATATTATATATATATATATATATATATATATATATATATATATATATATATATATATATATATATATATATATATATATATATATATATATATATATATCCATGTTTTGAATGAATGTATTAATGATATATAACATAACTATATTTCATGTATAATAATGATCTTATAAAATTGTATTGCTAATACTTATGGCATAAACTTTTAATTGGGTTGATATAATCCCTCTATATTTGTGACAATATCTTGCAATTTTGCTTGAGTCACACACAGACTTCAACATTCGCCACAACAGTGGTAACAAGTTTTTTTCTTGTATTTATTTAATTAATTAGACCATTACAATTTTATTTGCTGTATCTTGTAAGTATAACCCCAATAACAATAGCAAATAAAATTGTAATGGTAAAATAAAACCAAAAATAGTGAAACAAAGCAATACATTTATTCATGCCGCAATGCACTCTGAGAGTACACTTCCTCAGATCACAGATATAATTAAGTTGACAAAACTTAAATGGATTAAGTTAGAAGAACTTGATTCAATTAAGTTTTGCTTACTTAAATTAAGGCGAGACACGGCAGGCAAAAACATCAGTCCCGAAAAAACATCTAAGTCCCGAAATTTAAGCTGTTGTCCCAAATTTGTGCCGAAATTGTCTAATTGTGCCGAAATTGTCTAATTGTCTAAATTGTGCCTAATTGTCCCGAAAATTATACTAAAGCAAAATCTTGAGTAGTTATTGTCTGATAAAACATTAAAAACTGTCCGTGGAGGTTGAGTCGTCCTGCAGCCAGCCCCCGCCAGCTGCTCATTGGCTGCAGCATCTTTTTTTCTTTTTTTGAAGTTCTACAAAGATACCGTAGGCGCGAATTTATATGCATTGATAAGCGAGCTCAAGTTGTAGCAGCCGCAAGGACAGTGAATGTGCAGGCAGCCAGTCGTAAAGGAGTGATTGATTGGTCGCGGCACTGTGTGCAAAAAAAATACTTCAGCCTAATGTCAGGTTACATAAAGCAAATCATCTACACAATTATTTAGTTTTCTTATTTAATGACCGACAATTTAGTCGTAATAATAATTTTGGCATAAGGCTTATTAGCATTAGGCTATAGCCTGAAATGTGTGATTGACGCACTGTTACAACAGTCATTGTTTTTTTTGTTTTTTCAAAATGACATTTGAGTTCATGATTTTAATGTTGTTGTTTTTTTGTGGCAGACTAAAGACTAATGACAGACTGTTGATCTTTGAATAAAAATATGTTTGGTTCAGGTTTTAAATGATCTTTTATGTAGTCTAATATCATAGTAGGCCTACCCCACCAAAGCAAATTAGCGCATATTTAATAAGATACTATCTAATTTGCATATTTAAACATACATATTCTAAAAACTTGTAATACAAAAGATATTTGTCTTAATGTCAGTAATCAACTGGGGAAGTTTCATGGTGATATCTATTAGTTAATTTATTTTTTCCTATTCACCTGGGGTGTCTCCCCTTAAAGCAATGAGTTTGCACAATTGCATTAAGTAAACTGAACAAATTTGTTTTTACGGTGTGGAACCAGGATCGTAACTGAAACACGTTGCATGTTATTATCTCTCAATACAGAAGTAGAAGCGATGGTTATGATTTTATTATTTGTTGTTTAAAAGTGTGTGTTGCATATATATATATATATATATATATATATATATATATATATATATATATATATATATATATATATATATATATATATATGCAACATGCACGTTTGTCTAGTTCTAAAACTTTGTTATACCTTTTTTTTATTTATTTTTTTATTTTATATATTTATAAAATAACATTACCATGCATTTCCATTTTACACTAAGGAACAAATATTATCCAACAGAATGACTGAATTTACATCTGTATAATAATTCCAATCAGAATTTCAAAAGCAGTCCTATTAAAAATACATACATAAATAAAACTTCATGGGGTTCAATATACAGAAAGTTTTTTTATTTTTTTTTTAAACATGGTTGTAAGCAAGGTGCAATTTGCCAGGGGGAAATTGGTCGTGTTGGTCTATTGGTGAAGTACAGCATTGATTACTGTGGAGGGGGGCAATCTTCGCCCCCTGCCCCTCCCCCTGGCAAATTGCACCTTGCTTACAACCATGTTTTTGTTTTTTGTTTTTTACACTTTCTGTATATGGAACCCCATGAAGTTTTATTTTCTTTTTTTTAACAAAACTGCTTTTGAAATTCCGATTGGAATTATTATACAGATGTAAATTCAGTCATTATGTTGGATAATATTTGTTCCTTAGTGTAAAATGGATATGCATGGTAATTTTATTTTATAAATATAAACAAAAACAACAATATGGTGTAACAAAGTTTTAGAACTAGACAAATGTCTCTGCATTAATAATAATAATAAAAAAATACAGTAGACCATGTTTATTCGGGATTTGAACCTGTCATCTAATTTATTGAAACCTAAGTTCTACCCCTTGACCACGAATTTACTTACTGAGAAATGCCCAGAAGTTTGGTTCTGCAGCAGTCAGTGTGTCCACGCACACGAGAGAGAAATGCTCTTCATTAGTCTCATTCCTCAGTAGAATAGTCAAAATAATCAGCGTCATTGCACCTAATTTATTTTCACTGTATATAGGCCTATTTTAAATTTTGATTCACAAATTTTCTTCTCTAAAAGTTAGTTATATTCTGTTTAAAATTCACTTTTACAAAATTACGTTTTGCTTTCGTTAAATGTATCCAATTCTGTTGTAGCCTAATAGGCTATTTAAAAAAAAATTGTATTCTTTTTTTTTGTTCTAAAAGTTTGCTCTATTCTGTTTCGTTTGTTTATTTATTTATTTTTTACATATTTAATCAGTCTCATTCTTGTTGAAACAATGAACAAAAAAATTACAAGACCTTGTGCTGTTTTTTTTCTTAAATAAACAGGGCTGCGTTCTCCGAAACTACCTTAACGCTACGTCGTTCTTAAGTTGTACCTTAAGAAGTACCTTATCGTTAATACGTGTTTTCCGAAACCTTCTTAGTTAAGTATACCTTCTGTAAGTCATACGTTCGTAAGGTTGGTCTGGAGCGCTCTTAGCTATACCTTATCGCTGCTGACGGTTCATACCGCTAGTGGCCACCACTACGCAAAAAGCTTTTTTACATCGCAGTTTAATTACACATAGAAAATTTTATATGAACATTTAATATAAAATCTGATTTAGTATTACAATTACATTTTTACTTTACTTTAAAATTTTACACATAAAATACTTAAGTTGTTATAGCCTACACCCAGTGTATGGAAGTGTTTTCATTAATAAAGTTTCCATACACTAATGGTTGTTAGCTTTTTTAATTACTATCCTAAGGCACATCAGCTGGCGAACCATTTGTCAGAAAAGGCTTAGGAGTCTATATAAAGAAAGATGAGTTTACACAAACTTTATAGCTATGGCAGCGAGACAGCGAGTACTTGTTTTAAATCAAAGACGGCGCCGTCCGCGGAGCCAGTTAGTGTATGTCAACTACATGGCTGGTGGATAATCAGCATACGTTGTGGAGAACATTAACACACTTATGGCCGTGAGGGTTTGGGATTGCACACTTGCTAAATTATAAACACATACTCATATTTATTTCTGCATGTACATATTTCAATGAGCCCTGATAAATGCAGTTTGTACTATTTCTAAAACGCTTCTTTATAAAGAACATTGTTTTCTCAATACTTTACCTATACCGCTGTGAAGGAAAGAACGCACAATCGATCATCGAGGCATCGATATCAACCTATTCAGCACCTCCACCATGGACAGCAGCTGCTAAGGTCGAACTTAAGAAGGTTTACCTTAAGCAACATCCTAAGGTATAGTTCGGAGAACAAACGTAGGAAATGTATACCTGTAGTTAAGGTGTACCTTTTGAGTCTTCGTAGCACGCTAAGAGACAACGTTATCGGAGAACGCAGCCCAGATAACCTACAAACAGAGATATATAATAGTCCACTGTTCGTTCAAATAAAAGTAATTATCTATACTATGTATATGATTGTTTGTTTAAACAACATTAACCAATGTTTCTTGCGCCACCTGGCGGTCATTTCGCGAACGACTTTGAAATGCAACTTGTTTATTTTTTTTTTTTTTTTTTTTTTTTTTTTTTTTTTTTTTTTTTTTTTTTTTTTTTTTTTTTTTTTTTTTTTTTTTTTTTTTTTTTTTTTTTTTTTTTTGTTTTTTTTTTTTTTTTTTTTTTTTTTTTTTTTTTTTTTTTTTTTTTTTTATGCGGCAATTGCTGCTGTTTTTCAAAATGTCCCTTTGCGCCACCTGGCGGTCATTTCGCGAACGACTTTGAAATGCAACTTGTTTATTTTTGCCTCAGTGACTTTGCCGCGGCGGCTAACACGGCGGTAATAGGCATTCTGGTTGACTACCTACTGTAGATTGCACTTGACTATTACGTTCTTGTCCTTTTCTCTGACAAACTAAAAATAATGGGAGTGAGTCCATGTCACAAATGGAATCCGTCTCTGCAGTCATCTCAACCATCGAATTCTAGCAACAGGAAATAGACATGGCATATATTGACATGGCATTTATATATGAAATAGACATAGCAATATATCTATTTTAGATATATTGACAGAAGACTCTGCCCACTTTGGGCTTCAAAAATGCTCTCCAGAAACCTACGGGTGACGTCACGGACTCTACGTCCATATTTTTTTTACAGTCTATGGTGTATAATTTTCTATCAATTGATTTGTGTGTCACTCCTACTTAAATTTTTTCCATGGTCCCCTCTTTTCTAATCTAGACTCTATCCTGAATGTGAATCCCTCATTATCATATAAAATCAAATATAAACAATTATGAAAATTAATAATTAGGGGGAATTATTTTTGATTTTTGCAAGTTTGTAGCAAGGGATATAATGGACCAAATGAAATGCATCAATAATAATTACATATATTGTGAAATGTAAAATGAAATGTAAGCATTTATACTAATTAAGTGTTTGCCTAATTTATTTATGTATGCTGACATTTTGGTTGTTTGTTTTTAATTACAAAATGTAATATATTTTTGAATTATGTTTGTTTAAGTGCCTGTTATTGTCAGGCATGCATGTAGTAAATCCACAAGAATAAAGATGTGTGACGCAGAATGAATGCAGAAATTCAGAATTTGAGTTTTTGGAGCCCATGTTGTCACTCAATACATTATTCACAAACTCAGGTGATTGCAGAAAAAACAACTGTCCTATGAACAAACATATGTTGGTCTTAAAAATGTGTAGAGAATAAAGTGTTCAGGGGTTGAAATGTGCACACAAAGCTGTGAGCCATTATTAATCTTCCAGAGAATGTAAAAGTACTGTAGATTTTTATATGGCAAAGACTTTGAATTTTCTGCAGGAAATCTAGCCCTCATAATAAATGAAGTGTACCAAATTATTAAAATGAATAAGTAATTAAGTAAATAAATAAATAAATAGGAAAACAGACAACACACAGAAAAATCCTCAGTGTTAAATCAACACTGCTCAGTGTTCATTTACAGAATGTAGAAGTACTGTTGTATCAATTAACAAAGTAGGTTCATTCAACAAATGATGGTTGACCATTGTTGTGTGTCTACTCTCTTCTCTTTTTTGTCTGCTCTTGTTGTCTCTTCAGTGACTCTCCTTGTAAACAACAGGTGTCATCACTAATGGTCAATCATCACTTGTAGAGTAAACCTACTTTATTAATTACTACAATACTGCATCATGGTTACTTTTACTCTGGAAACATAAAACAAGAAAGTTTAGAATATGATTCTACAAAGAAATAATAATAATAATAATAATGATAATAATAATAATAATAATATATATATATATATATATATATATATATATATATATATATATATATATATATATATATATATTATATATATATATATATATATATATATATATAGTGCATCCGGAAAGTATTCACAGCGCATTTCATATTTTGTTATGTTACAGCCTTATTCCAAAATGGATTAAATTAAGTTTGTTTGAAATCTTTGTAAATGTATTAAAAAGAAAAAATGAAAAAAAAAAAAAAAAAAAAAAAACGTACATAATTATTAATATCCTTTGCTATATAGCCATTTACAGATCTCTCCAGAGATGTTCAATCGGGTTCAAGTCTGGGCTCTGGCTGGGCCACTCAAGGACATTCACAGAGTTGTCCAGTAGCCACTCCTTTGTTATCTTGGCTGTGTGCTTAGGGTCGTTGTCCTGTAGGATGATGAACCGTTGCCCCAGTCTGAGGTCCAAAGCGCTCTGGAGCAGGTTTTCATCAAGGTTTTCGTCTCAGTACATAGCTGCATTCATCTTTCCTTCGATCCTGAGTAGTATCCCAGTTCCTGCCGCTGAAAAACATCCGCACAGCATGATGCTGCCACCACCATGCTTCACTGTAGGGATGGTATTGGCCAGGTGATGAGCAGTGCCTGGTTTCTTTCAGACATGACGCTTGCCATTCAGGCCAAAGATTTCAATCTTTGTTTCATCAGACCAGAGATTTTTGTTTCTCATGGTCTGAGAGTCCTTCAGTTGCCTTTTGGCAAACTCCAGACGGGCTGTTATGTGCCTTTTACTGAGGAGTGGCTTCCATCTGGCCACTCTAACATACAGGACAGATTGGTGGAGTGCTGCAGAGATGGTTGTTCTTCTGGAGGGTTTTCCTCTCTCCACAGAGAAACAGAGCTCTGTCAGAGTAACCAAGAGGTCACCATCCTGACTAAGGCTCTTCTCCCCCGATCGCCCAGGCGGCCAGCTCTAGAAAGAGTCCTGGTGGTTCCAAACTTCTTCCATTTACGGAGGATGGAGGCCACTGTGCTCATTGGGACCTTCAATGCTGCAGACATTTTTCTGTATCCTTCCCCAGATTTGTGCCTCTATACAATCCTGTCTCAGAGGTCTACAGACAATTCCTTGGACTTTGTTGCTTGGTTTGTGCTCTGAAATGCATTGTTAACTGCGGTAACTTATATAGACTGGTGTGTGCCTTTCCAAATCATGTCCAACAACTGAATTTATCACAGGTGGACAAGTTGTAGAAAAACCTCAAGGATGATCATTGGAAACAGGATGCAACTGAGCTTATATTTAATAAATTTGCAAAGATTTCAAACAAACTTATTTCACGTTGTCATTATGGGGTATTGTTTGTAGAATTTTGATGAAAATAACAAATTTAATCCATTATGGATTAAGGCTGTAACATAACAAAATGTGGAAAAAGTGAAGCGCTGTGAATACTTTCTGGATGCACTGTATATAAATAAAAATAAATTAATTTTGTAATACTTTTCAATAAGGTTTTGTTTGTCAACTTAAGTTAACTACATTAGTTAACGTGAATGATTATTTACTAATCTTTACATATCTTTAATTTACTAATCAAACTAATCTTTGATAATTTCAATATTTCATCATAAATTATTTGAAATGAAAAGTTGTATCTGTTAACAATACTTAATACACTGTGAACTAACATGAACAAATAATGAACAATATGTTGATTAACTAACATTAAGTAAGGAATAATATCTAAGGAATAAAATCAGAATAAACCCCCAACAGGGTGATGAGGACTTTGGTCATGGTCTTGCATCAGCCTGAAGGAGGTTTATTCTGAGAAAACAACCGGCTGGATGTACATTATCCCACTTATTACACGGCTACTTGCCACATAAGTAAATAATTAGACACGAAATATTGATCTGAGTTGAAATATTTGATTAGGTCTTTAACGCAAAGCTTCCGCGGAAGGAGCAGTTGCTAGCACGGCAAGTTCAAACTAGACGATTTAAGAGATACGGTATACAGTCATACCACTTATTACACAGCATTTCACCACATAAATAATTATAGAGATAAGAGATATTGATTTCAGATCTGACTTTATAAAGCTTGGAAGAGCCAGAACATTTTTTAATATAACTCCGATTTTATTCGTCTGAAAGAAGAATGTCATATACACTTAGGATGGCTTCAGGGTGAGTAAATCATGGGCTAATTTTCATTTTTGGGTGAACTATCCCTTTAACTGATGTTAACAAAGACCCTTATTGAAAGATTTAACCACAAATTAAATAGAGAGCTAATTAAAAAAATAAATAAACCATTGCTAGATTGCCCTGGTGATTTCAAGTCTGTCTGAAGCAAAGCTGATCTATTGTTAAGCTACATTTCCCTAGACAATTGAATCAAGGTCATTGTGGTCCTGCAGGAAAAAATCATACTCAAAATATCAAAGATCCTCTTCATTTGTTATTCTTTTCTTTTTATAAGACATTCAAATTCACATGGGGAAAATAAAAGAATCAAGCACCTAAGCATTACTGACATTAAAGAAATGTTAGAATTTCTATGAAAACTATCTAGAGACTTTATTTTAAGAAACATATCCACTGTATATATAGCTCTGTCATTTGTGGCAATGTAGGGAGCTAGAACAAATTATTTTCTCTAACAGCAGATGGTTTTGAAGGCTGAGGTGAAGAGTATTGTGAATTTTTTTTTTTTTTTTTTTTTTTTTGCCTATTAAAGGCCAACTTATTTTTAACACTACTCTCCCACCTCAAATCTTCAACTTTCTACTTAAGATTTCACATACTTCACATGATTAATAATAATAATAAACACAATTAGGTCTATTTTAGGACCATTGATTTAATTCTTGTTTTAACTATTTTTAAATGAGTTTCTTTTTATTACTTATTTAATTAATGATACATTTGGCCCCATCTTGTGTCTTCTTCAACTTCTTTGTACTAACATATAAATGAATCTTATGGTACAATGCACTTAATATATATATATATATATATATACAGGGCTTGACATTAACACCCGCCAACCCGCCAAATGCGGGTGGATTTTGCTCGTGGCGGGTAACATAGTCACTCCAACTAGCCACTTTGGCGGGTTGAATAATTGTAGTCTTTTCAAAAGGCACCTGAAATAAGTGTGACACTACAACACTACAACTCCCATGAGTATTAGGGCTGTCAATGAATATTCTAAATTCGAATATATATTCGAATAGTTTTAAAAAACAGAATTTCGAAGGTTAAAATGAATATTCGAATGTGGAAAAACGCCCGCGGTAGCAGAGGCGCGGCTGTCTGCTTTGCGAGTGGGCGCGCCTGAGGGGTCAGGGACAGGTAACAGGAAGACGCGTTAACGTTAAACAGAAACATTACTAAAGTGTAGGCTACTGTACTGATTGAATAGATAGAATAGATACAGCAGTTTCATGCACTGCAGGCTTCCACTGGTTTGATTATTTACCGTTTCATGTCAAGGAAAAGTTCCATGTTTACCACAGCACAGCTCGCTCGGAGCGTTCAATGTCGGTTCTATATACTGTAAAACTTCAATTAATGTTAATAATATTTGTTTCAATCACTGAATGAAGCCTGCTATATAAGAGTCGCGACCTTAAATTGCTTGTACAAAACTCTTGATCAGCACTCAACATTTGCTTATTGTTGTTGTTCATTTAAACTGTTATGCGCAGAGAGCGTGACGCCTCATTCGCGCCGCAAGACCTCCAGACGCGCGTAAACGCGTCTTTACATTGACTTAACATTGAAATCACTCGCGCCAGACGCTCTATTCGCATTTGGTGTGAACGCAGCATGAGGATGAGGCCGAGAGAGAGAAAGAATGCCTGCGAGTGCGAGTGAGCGAGCGAGAGTGAGGTCTGCGGTCTTGGCCATTAGTTGATTTACTTGTTTTTCTGTAGGTAATATGTTGTCAAATTTTTTAAACTTAAATAAACTACCTATACAAGTAGTTATGTCTCTTTGTATTCATTTGTCCTGTTATTGACGTAATGCGCGTCATTGACAAAATGCGCAACCAGATGTTCGAATAGTTCGAATATAGGCTACGTGTTTTTTTTTTGTTTTTTTAGAGGGAATATTCGAACGTCATTTTTGAGCAATTTTGACAGCCCTAATGAGTATTACATGCACACAGTGTTGCCTTGCGCTTACGCGCTAGTGACCGACAACACAGAATCGAAGAGACAGCTAGCTGCCCTGCTGGAGTTACGTCGTATGCCGGTGGAGCTATGTGGCGACATATAATACATGGTTTTATTTTAAAAAAGGAGCTTTACACACAACCTTATCAGAGCTAATGATAATGACCTGTATTGTTATGTAGTCTTGATTTGGGTGTGTACAGTGGTTTTACATTTAAAAGGGTTGTAAATCTAGCATGCCATAGTCAACTTTTATCAGGTAATTTCACAACAACAAAAATGTGGCTAGTAAAAATGCTGTGTGGCTAGTAACTTTGGAAAACCACTAGCCACATTGGCTAGTGAGCAAAAAAGTTAATGTCAAGCCCTGTATATATATATATATATATATATATATATATATATATATATATATATATATATATATATTAGTGGTGGGCATAGATTAATTTTTTTAATCTAGATTAATCTAGATTAATTTTGAAATTAATCTAGATTAATCTAGATTAAAATGGCTCATTTGAATTCTGCCGAAGGCATTCAGAATATGTGTGCTACCCAAATAAGGACTATAAAAGTAAGTCTTTGAGAACGGGTTTCTCAAGCCAGGTGGCGCATTAGACCAGGGGCTCATCTCCTGTTTCCAAAATGCATCACAAACTGCTTGAGAAAGCTGTTCTACTCATAGACTGTAAAAGGTTACTACTGTACTGTTACCGTACGTAGGCAACATTAGGTAGGCCTATGTTATTATCAACTACTATAGGCTATCAATTAGGGATGGGCGATATGGCCTAAAATCCATATTGTGATATACATTGCAGCCTCTTGCGATAACGATATTAAAATAAAACCATTTCAGAACAGGTTACACAGACCCTGCTAAACAACTGCTAAATGTTTTTTTTTTTTTTTTTTTTTTTTTTTTTTTGAAAGGGTGTATGTAGTTTTGAGAACATATATTGTGCAAAACTGTAAGTATACAACATAATTTTGCAGATAAATAAAATTTAAGTACACTAGCTGCAGAGACTTAAGTAGGTCTAATGTTTATTATGGCTTGGAGCTTATGAAACCCCAAATTTAAAATTAGAATATTGTCTAACTGATGTCTTTTCAGTTAAAAAGAAACACAACAACGATTCTTAAAATTGGGCGCTTTTAATAAAAAGAGATTATGTGCTACACCACTCACTAAGATATATTGGGAATAATACGCGCGCGCTGGTATTCAGTGATATGTTTCGTTTTGAATTTGAGGTGGTAGAACGGATTAGTCGTGTGTTAACTTACCGAACTGTTACCCCACACAGTCTACGTCGGACGGCTTAAATCCGAACCAAGTCCAAATAAGGGTTGCACCGATCTTTTTCACCAGCTTTCACTTTCAGCCGTGTTTACTGATGACGACGAATATGATGCGTTGCAGCCGGGTGTACCTCGCGGCCGCGGGTAGATTGCGTCATCATAGCTTGTGTAGCTTGAGCCAGCTCCCAACGCTCCCAACCCAACTTGGAGAATAGATTAACGGCGATATTTTTTTTATCGCGCGATAAGAGTCTCGCGTTAACGCAGCGCGTTAACGCCGATAACGGCCCACCACTAATATATATATATATGCCTTAACCCACTGTTAAACCTAACTACACACCGTTAAACCATCTAACCAAACCACACAACCTTATTGGTATCTCACCTTAATAGCAGCAAAAGTATTTTGCGTTACAACAGGAGCACAATCATGATCTGTGAACCTTGAACTTAATGTAAATGTCCAATGCAGTAATGTCAAATCAGTGCAAGCATAACTGATGAAGTTTTGAGTGAACTAAGATGACTATAGTGTTTTGTTCTCCTCTGCTGTCTGCAGTATCACAGTACTGGAGGGGGAAGCCAGGGAGGTTCCTGTAATTCCCTGAAGGCTCCTCCATCACCATAGCCTGAGGTCCAATTTCTCATCTTCAGACCAACAATAGAAGAGAATTTATGCACAAGATGTTCTGTCCTGGGATCCAGAGGCCCAAGATCAGAGAGCTCCAGTAGGCTGCTCCTGACATCAAAGGGAACGGTGTGTCATTTTCTTCTACCTGTGCACCTGGAAGCCCTTCCACTGCATGGGAATACTTGATTGTTTCAGCTGCATGTTGAGTGGTCACACACTGTATGGTTATTTTGTGCTACTCATGGTGAATTGGAAAAGAAAATTTAGTGGAAAAAAAGTGGAAAAGAGTATTTTTATGTTGTTCTCAAAGTTTCGATTCCAAGTAAATGTTTTCTAAATCAGTCTCGGTATGTGTTTTTAAATGGAGTGTCAGTGTGTCACTCAATGCTCTTGAGGTCAGAATGTCAACTTCCCTTTTTAATTTATACCCTCCCACTGCGCATGAGTGTGTTTTGGTGTGGTAAAGTTCAAGATGTTCTCTGTTACTTGTTTGAAATGCTCTGTAGATTTTGTCATCAAGCGTCATGGTGGTGAATTGTTTACAGACTTTGCAAGTAAAATGTTATTTCTCATGTTATTAAACATCTTTTTCTTACAAAACTAAGCTTGTTGAAATGCAGTGTTTCTGATTACTGTAATCATTGTGCAAGTATAAGGGTGTATTGGTTCAAAGTTTCTTATCTTAAGATTTCGTGTCAAGCATTTTGGAGAAGTTGACACAGTTCTATTGTTTTAGGCATCTCAAATTGTTCTTTTCATGTAATCCTTGGCTGACTCGAAAAAATATATAAATAACAGAATGAATGGTTTTGGTGAAATCCAATGTGCCTATAGCTTTTTCTCAGTACTTTTTTTTTACACCAACAGCAAATCTTTTTTTTCTTCTTGTTTTAGGATAAAACAACCTCTCTCTCTCTCTCTCTCTCTCTCTCTCTCTCTCTGGGTTTTCATGTTTTATGGGGACTTTCCATACTGTACAAACAGTATGTTCTATCCCTTAACCCTACCCTTAAACCTACCATCACATAAAACTTTCTGCAGTTTTATTTTAAAAAAAACAACAACAAAGAAAACATCATTCTGTATGACTTATAAGCTGATTTCCTAATGAGGACCAAAAATGTCCCCAGAAGGACAAGGATTTCAGATATTGCCATATTTGTGGACACACACACATAAATTGAACTGGAACAATTTAACCCTCGTGTGGTGTTCATATTTTTTGTTATTCAGCCAGTGTTCGTGGGTCTGGTGGATCCGCTGCATTTTTGGGTTTTTAATTCAACACAATCAAAAATGTTATGTTAAAATACTCAACAGATGTTTACTTCATCCCAATTACAAGCAATATAAACAGCATATGGTTAATATTTTCTCTTTATCTTTGTTAGATCACATTTAAGAATTGCAACCCTGTGCGGGAAAAGGCAGGGGTAGAAATAATGTGGTCATTGAAAATGTGTTCAGATATATATTCTTCACAGAAAATGAGCCAAGGCCAATGAGTCTGAGTTTGAAAAAATAATTAATCGTATAATTTTTCTTTTGATAAAAGATTAAAACGGGTCCTACAGATCCGAACACCATACAAGGGTTAAATCCTGCTGTACAGTATATCAGTTTATAAATATTAGAATGTTCACAATGAATTTTAAACTGCAAAAGGCATATATTGAACCAGTAGTAAAACCCACAGTCATTTTCCCTGCAATGACTCCAGAGACTATTGAGATTAGCTAATTTTCTCATACAGTCTGACAGAAATTCTTTGCTCTCATACAGCTCTAAACAAGCATGCTCATTAAAACCAAAGCAACAGACGTGTTGAAAGTGCTGTGTTAAGTATCACAGGGATGGTGCAACTCATGTCAGATGGCACTGATTCACGGAGATTGATTTAGGCATTAATTGATCTGTTCGCTTTGTCGCCAATCACACTCCATTTGTTCCTGTCAGAGTCCCGAGCACTTGCTTTCATCAGATACATCTGTTTCCTCCAGATAGAGATTAGCTTTGTAGAATCTTTTGTTACAAAAAGAGTAGGATTAAACAAAAACCTATGCTTCAGCACATTATCATTTATGTTGCATTGCATTCAAAGTTGGATGTGAAATATTCCTATTTGATATCTGGATTTCAAGAATTTTGTTGTGCAATATGGAGAAGATGGTCCACCTTGTTTAGCAGGTATCAACAAAGAAGACGATTAAGATGTTTTAGACACCTATACCCTGCAAACATTTGCTAAACTGTGGTAATTATTATAATGTAATGTCTGAACTTTTACTCACTGATGCAGTTTATTTGCTTAAAAGGCAATGCAATGTCATTAACTGCATTGATCATGTACGTGGATGTCATGTTGTCTGATATCATACGCAGTGGCGGCTCCAGAGATTTTCTGTTGCAGGTGCTATGGGGATGCTCAACACTTAAGAGAAGGTGCTTTGATTTTGGGGCGTTTCATTATGGAGGTCGCATCAGACCACCATAATGAAATGCCATCATGAACAACACCATAAAGAAAGTATACATATGCGTACATGCCCACATTAACTATACTCGTTCTGCGACTATAAGTATATATATACTGTATATATATGTAAAAGTATTCAATGCAAGGGCTATAGACAGGGACGCAACTACCCAGTGTCAGAGGGGTATGCAGCAACAATTTTGGCAATCATCAATCTGGTGCACTTTGAGAGTTAAAAATTAAAAGCTCCAACCCATATTCAGTGTGCAATTAAACAGAAAAATTCAAACCTCTTTTAGTTTGTGTCAGTCTACATCACACTACTACATAATAACAGTTAATTAATCCCATGATAGTAGCCATATATTGTAAAACAAATGCACTGAAAAATAAAGGAAACTTTCATAATTAATTTTGTACTAATTTCAATACTTGAATGAGTATATTGCTATACTTCACATTAAAGATGTGATTGGGCCAGCCCAGTGTCAATCAAGAAAAGAACCAATGGGCCGCTGATCGACGTGTTTCATGGGGTGTCAGAAAAAAAAAAACTAACACTGACTTTTTTTAACCAATGCATTACACCGGCACTAACCATGCGCCGCCATTTAAGCAAAACAAAACGAATGGGCCGCTGATGTACGAGTTTTATGGGCCGTTAAGACAAAAAAAAAAGTATGAGATGTATCGGCCCAAAAAGCACGTCGGCCCACCGGGAATCTCCCGGTAGTCCCGATGGCCAGAAGCCTACATGCCTGGACGTCACACTTTAAATCTTATACCTGTTGCCTTTCACCATCCACTTATTTACAGTAGCTGCTGTCGCATCAATTGACATGCCATCTCCTTTTCCCTCTTCCTCTTTCTATTTTTAGTCCCCGACAGCTTTTTTGCTTTATCCGACGACAACTCACTAACGTCACTCGTTCCTGCTCGCTCAGCGCTCACGGCGACCGCGTCCGCTCGCGATTTTTAAATTATTATTTAATTCCTATTTTTAACAACATGAAAAAGACTATTCAAACATGACATTAAAATATAAATATAAAAAAATTACAGACATTTCTTGGGGGTGCTGGGCAGGTGCTATGGCTATTATAGGGGGAGCTACAGCACCACCTAGCTCCTCCCTGGCGCCGCCACTGATCATACGGTCACATATACATCAGCAAAATCTAATTTCCCAGATGGAAGTGCAAATACAAGTGGTGTCAAATTTGAATTATGGAGAAATGCATCATTATTGAGCATTAATATTAACATTAAAACTTGGAACACATACCCTTAATTAATGACAGATTAAATAATTATGACTTTTATTATATTTAGGAGCCAATACTGGAGGTCCATATTATTTAAGCAAAATTTTTATCAAAGAGATCCCATAAAACCACGTGGAAAAGGTTGATAAATTTTGCACACATCAAAATAACAAACTTCAAATTTGTGTCTACCTCATACCTTCTAATATACATTCACCTAAAGGATTATTAGGAACACCTGTTCAATTTCTCATTAATGCAATTATCTAATCAACCAATCACATGGCAGTTGCTTCAATGCATTTAGGGACGTGGTCCTGGTCAAGACAATCTCCTGAACTCCAAACTGAATGTCAGAATGGGAAAGAAAGGTGATTTAAGCAATTTTGAGCGTGGCATGGTTGTTGGTGCCAGACGGGCCGGTCTGAGTATTTCACAATCTGCTCAGTTACTGGGATTTTCACGCACAACCATTTCTAGGGTTTACAAAGAATGGTGTGAAAAGGGAAAAACATCCAGTATGTGGCAGTCCTGTGGGCGAAAATGCCTTGTTGATGCTAGAGGTCAGAGGAGAATGGGCCGACTGATTCAAGCTGATAGAAGAGCAACTTTGCCTGAAATAACCACTCGTTACAACCGAGGTATGCAGCAAAGCATTTGTGAAGCCACAACACGCACAACCTTGAGGCGGATGGGCTACAACAGCAGAAGACCCCACCGGGTACCACTCATCTCCACTACAAATAGGAAAAAGAGGCTACAATTTGCACAAGCTCACCAAAATTGGACAGTTGAAGACTGGAAAAATGTTGCCTGGTCTGATGAGTCTTGATTTCTGTTGAGACATTCAGATGGTAGAGTCAGAATTTGGCGTAAACAGAATGAGAACATGGATCCATCATGCCTTGTTACCACTGTGCAGGCTGGTGGTGGTGGTGAGCATTGCAACCTGAGCATTGTTTCTGACCATGTCCATCCCTTTATGACCACCATGTACCCATCCTCTGATGGCTACTTCCAGCAGGATAATGCACCATGTCACAAAGCTTGAATAATTTCAAATTGGTTTCTTGAACATGACAATGAGTTCACTGTACTAAAATGGCCCCCACAGTCACCAGATCTCAACCCAATAGAGCATCTTTGGGATGTGGTGGAACGGGAGCTTCGTGCCCTGGATGTGCATCCCACAAATCTCCATCAACTGCAAGATGCTATCCTATCAATATGGGCCAACATTTCTAAAGAATGCTTTCAGCACCTTGTTGAATCAATGCCACGTAGAATTAAGGCAGTTCTGAAGGCGAAAGGGGGTCAAACACAGTATTAGTATGGTGTTCCTAATAATCCTTTAGGTGAGTGTATCTATCTGATTTTCTACCCACTTTGTATTGTTATAATGTCGGTATGTGAATGAACAATGTTTACTCATTCTCTGTAAAACTGTGTAAGGCCTGTCCAATCAGTCCGGTAAAGGTTTACTACGTGTTACTGTTTTTTTCAGTGTGGCAAAATAATTCCAATTAAACTTTTATCTGACTCCATTTTATCACAACCTCAAATTTAGGTTGGAGTGGCAATTTGTTATTGATCAATTATATAATAGTTTAGCAATACATTTGATAATTCTATTTAACTATTTACTCTTATGATAATCGATCATTCGGATGCCAAAGTCGCACAGGGTCCTCGCAACGGCCGCTATGCAGGCCCACGATCACAAACTCACAAACAGTTTTGGTCACTAAACAGAGGTAATTGGCTAATATCCTAGACGGTCGCATTCATGCTAACACAATCAAATATATTTTTGTAAAACACTTAAAGCAAAGTTTTCTTCAGACAGAGGTCATGGCCACTACTACAGAAATAAGCCGACCAATATTACTTCTC
The DNA here is from genome assembly GCF_949319135.1 of Squalius cephalus. NCBI lineage: Eukaryota > Metazoa > Chordata > Actinopteri > Cypriniformes > Leuciscidae > Squalius > Squalius cephalus. Next base: position 36,493,929 of record NC_137127.1, on the reverse strand, counting down.
TGATAGTAGCTTTGGTTTGGTCATACCATGGTTTCCCATGTACACTTAACTGAAGTAACATTACATTAAACAGAGGTAAGACTCACCCTATTTAGGTTGGTCGAACAGCAGTTTGCTGTCCTAAACGGAAATAGGAAATGGAAATCCCCTTTTGTCTTTACAAAACCAAGTACACTTGAATTTGAGCCAAACATTAGTCCGGAACTCTAAAATCGTTGGTGTGCCCTATGCTCCACTCAAAACTGGAATCTAGTTCGTCACTAATCTGACGTAGATTTGCGGTAACAATGCATACAATGAAATGTACTAAATTTAATAATTCAGAGTGAGTCCAAATAAAATCCAATATCATGGCAATTACATAATCAGTTCAAAGATAATAAATACAAAACATCAAATGATCTGGAACAAAGAGAAAAGATGCATTGGCTACTTGACATTAGAAGAATACATGATGATGACTGTCTTGAGGACATTTGGCATCATGGGCTGATCTCACTACAAAATCGCCCTGAGCCTCTTGTTGCATTTCTTCAAGTGCTCAGACCAAGACATAAACTTATTTCACATGGAAACATTTACTAACAATGGGAATTAGCATTCCGAGTTAACACATTTTGAGGGCAGGGTTCCATTTGCATGAAAGACCCGCCCTCTTCTGTAAGCAAGACATCTCTAAACTCTTATTACCATTTGTTTTACTTCTGTGGAGATGACACCTTTGTACCTGTAACAAATTAGCCCAAAGGGGAAATATTAATAATAACTCATAATTATCAATTATGATTAGTTATTAATATTTGGGTCAGTTAATTGGATTAACTTGAGGTAGCTAAATTAATATTACAATCAATTAATCAGTTCCAACGAACTCTTTTGATTATTCATTTATTCTAAGAAAAGCATATCTTTCATGGCCACCGAAAAAAAAATATTTCTTAGCATGTACAAATGCTTAGAGCATGTAACAAGATCAAGATCGTAAAAGGGACGTGAAGAAGCAGCAGTTGAGGCCAGAAGAGAAGAGCTAAGAGAGGGAAGGGCTAGCGAAGAGGCCTTTTAAAGCTTGACAAAGGTCACACCTTGCAGGGCTGGCTCAACCAATAAGAAAGGGGAAATTTCTGCGCGGGAGTTTCTTCTGTGGGGAGGATTTATGAGTCTTTGTTCTGAGCGTGCTCATTTGCAATGGCACGCTAGATTGGTGTCTGATGACGAAACTAAGAAAGATTCTTGTAATACTAATATGTTGCACAGCTTTTGGCATATCATGTACACAATCATTTCGATCTTCATAGTACCAATTTATAGAGACCAAACATGGTATGTGTGAGGTTACGTTGACTGTTGGTTCTATAATAAAGTACATAATATCAAAGAGATAATAGTATCAACAGATAATAGTTTTAAAAGACACAACACAAGACAGTAAATCATTCACAAAATATTCTGGAATGCATGTTAATTTCATGTTAATCAGGAGAGTCTGTTCTAATGTAGGTTTTGTAGCAGGGGCCTTGTTCACATTGCTAAGGGTCATAAAACCAACTTATCTGATCGTGGTCATGGTAATGAAGACCTTCTTGTCCTGTTTGGGGGGATGGGGCCACAGATGCCAGAATGAGTTATTTTGTTCATTTCATTTGTTCATTATCATTTGTTAAACTATAACAAATACTTGTGTCTGACTTGTCTCAGTCGTTACATACCAGTCGCACTGAGACATTTCAAATGAGACCAAACATGTATAGTGCTGTATGATAATTGTTCACATTAAACCATATAGATATATGGGTGAATTTCAGGTGATCTCAGCATGAGAGACAGATGAGATGGGGAAGGGAGAGAATTGTAAATTTTGATGTGATCAACTCAAGTGTGATCGTGTCTCGAATGGGGATGTTAATATAGAAAGAGAGTTTAGATGTTAATTTCTTTTGTTTTCTCATAGAGTTGCCCTCTCTTCCAGTTCTTCCAGTCACACTTGGACCAAGAAATTAAAGTTCATTTGTCAGCAAATGAACACAAAACAGCCTTTTGACAGCTTATGCGAAAACTCCCGGTTTCCACAGACCAGTTTCACTTCAGATTGATAGTAGACCTTCTCAGAGTGTCAATCACCCAATGTCAGGACTGTCTGATGTTAATTTACAAAGTAACAGCCCTCGGAAATTTCCTTTACAACCTGTTTTGCCTATCAATTCAGATAGCTCTAAAATGGAAACTCCCTGATTCCACAGACCAGTTTCACTTCAGATTGAACATATCACCCCAGAGTGCCACGCACCCAGTGTCAGGACTGTCTGATGTTGAATTACAAAATAAAATCTCTTTGAAAACTCATTTATAACCTATTTTGCCTACTAATTTAGATAGCTCTAAAAAAGTAAGTCCCTGTTTCTACAGCAACTTTTCATTTCAGATTGATAGTAATAATAATAATAATAATAATAAGTTTAATTTATATAGCGCCTTTCCCAAGCTCATGGACGCTTCACAATGACAGTAAATAACAAGCAGTTTACAAATAAACGGACAATGGACATTTGCCCAGTCCAAGTAGTGAGCGATTGCAGTTGCAAATCACATTACATATGCAATACAAACATAAAAACAGAGGCAACAAACATTTATTACAGACAGCATGGTGGGCAATTGGAGTAAAGATGCAGTAGATTATTGGTACCTAAGTTAACATTGTGACTGTGTTATGTCGAATTAACATTTTCATGGCTGATTATACTGATTAAACAAGTGTGTTTTGAGTTTATGCTTAAATTCATACAACGTGGTTGTTGTCCTGAGAGCCAACGGAAGAGAGTTCCATAGCTTAGGGGCTATAACAGAGAAAGACCTGCCACCCATAGACGACAGACGAAATCTCCGCTCACATAGGAGTTCACAGCCAGAAGATCGGAGAGTTCGAGGGGGAATATAAGGAGAAAGTAAGTCAGAGAGATAGGCTGAAGCAAGACCATTGAGTGACTTGAAGGTAAGCAGAAGAATTTTATAAGTGATTCGGGATGACACGGGTAGCCAGTGCAGTTTAAACAGAATTGGAGTGATATGGGCAGTTTTTTTAGTGTAAGTTAGTAGTCTTGCGGCAGAGTTTTGAATATATTGCAAACGTGAGATAGAGTGTGCTGGTAGTCCAGAAAAAAGAACATTACAGTAATCGAGGCGAGATGTGATGAACGCGTGTACTAGTGCTTCAGCGTCTTTTGGACTGACATAGGGACGGAGTTTGGCAATATGGCGCAGATGAAAAAAGGATGCTTTACAAAGTTGACTAATGTAAGCGTCGAACGTCAGTGCAGGGTCAAGAATAATACCCAAGTTTTTGACAGTGGCAGATGGAATTATTGATGCAGCTTCGAGGTCAAGTCTGGGAATGTTACTTAAATTTTTTGTTAGAGATGGAGGGCCAGTGATTAATATTTCTGTTTTAGTCAGATTCAGACTGAGAAAATTGGAGTTGAGCCAGGCCTTTAGTTCATTAATACATGATGATAGTGATGTGGTCTGGTGAATAGAATCCGGTCGGCAAGCAGTATATATTTGGATATCGTCGGCGTAGCAGTGATATTGAAAACCGTGGCGGCGAATAATTTGTCCGGGAGGCAAAACGTAAATAATAAATAGTAACGGGCCGAGAACTGATCCCTGTGGAACACCTTGTTTGAGAGTGACAGTGGGAGATTTGTAATTGTGCATAGTGATGTAGTATTTCCTATCTGTCAGATAGGAGGAAAACCAGGATAACGCGGCTCCTGAGATACCAATCTCTGAGAGGCGCATGAGTAGGACTTTATGGCAGACAGTATCGAAAGCTGAGCTGAGGTCGAGTAGTAAAAGTAAGGAAAGGTTTCCCGAATCACCAAAGAGTAAGAGGTCATTGATAACCCTTGCTAATGCAGTTTCAGTACTGTGATTTTGGCGAAAACCAGACTGAAATAAATCAAAACTGTTGTTGAGGGATAGATATGACTGCAATTGAGTGGCGACAACCTTTTCCATGATTTTTGAGACATACGGTAGATTGGAGATTGAGCGATAGTTAGCGTAGTCAGTTGGGTCCAGATTTGTTTTTTTAAGAATAGGAGTAACTGCGGCCTTCTTTAGTGAGACTGGAACAGAGGCAGAGAGAAGAGACATGTTTACAAGATGTGAGATCTTTAGTAGACAATTCTCATATTTCTCAGATAGTTACTTAGGAATGTTAGGACTGTCTGATGTTGCATTATAAAATAAAAGTTTTTATTAGTTTATGAAAGGCTTTTATTTAGTTATTCCACATCAGACAGTAAATTTTATTTTATTTTGAAATTCTACATTTAATAGTACTAACATTTAAAGGAATTTTCATATCAAAAGGCCTTATTTTGTAATATTTGTGTTATTTTATATTTATTTATGGTGTTTATGTCGTTATTCATGTATTATTTTAATTGACCTATTTTAATTTTTGACAAACAAACTGGCTGAATAAATTAATTTGAAAGACCAGCGGAATATCGTTTTTACTTTGAAATGAGTTTTTACACACTATTACCATACTGCCTAGAATATGTGTGTAAAGCAAAACAACGTGGGGGCTAGAATGACTGTGGAGGCTGGCCTGCTTCAGGGGGTTGGGCAGAATTGACAGAACATCACTTTCCTTCAGTTTTCCCCTCTGTTTGGCCTGAAACACTGTTCGTGGTCATCCAGTTTGAAATGTTGACTACAAACAGAATATTTATCAGATTTTCCATTGTGGCGCTCTCTGTATTTATAACTCTTTGCAGCTTTTAGCCACTATCTACAATGTGCTGGATCCTTCACTGGAAACCGAAAGTAACTATCTCCTGCTAGAGAGTCAAAGAGTTTACTCTTTGAATTTTTGTACCTGGGATCAATACAAGTTGACACCCTTATGATTTAAAGTTTGCTAAGAAGAATTTCCTACTAAAGCAAGGCAGTATTTGACTTTGGTAAGCTATCCATAGCAGACTGGTGGGAGTGCCCTTAGATGGCAACATGCCCAGTGCATTATGGGTGTTGAAGATTTAAAACCTAAAAAAAAAAAAAAAAAAAAAAGCCTTTCTAGTGTACAGGCAGCCAAGATTTATTGAAAGGCAATAAGGGGGTTGCTTGTTAACACAAATTATCCAGTTCCAACCCCTCCACAATGGCCAAGACCAGAGAGGTGTGTAAGGACATCACGGATAAAATTGTAGACCTGCACAAGGCTGGGATGGACTAAAGGACAATAGGCAAGCAGCTTGGTGAGAAGGCAACAACTGTTGGTGCAATTATTAGAAAATGGAAGAAGTTCAAGATGACGGTCAATCTCCCTCGGTCAGGGGCACCATGCAAGATCTCACCTCGTGGGGCATCAATGATCATGAGGAAGGTGAGGGATCAGCCCAGAACTACACAGCAGGACCTGGTCAATGATCTGAAGAGAGCTGGGACCACAGTCTCAAAGATAACCATTAGTAACACACTACGCCGTCATGGATTAAAATCCTGCAGTGCACGCAAGGTCCCCCTGCTCAGGCCAGCGCATGTCCAGGCCCATCTGAAGTTTGCCAATGACCATCTGGATGATCCAGAGGAGGATTGGGAGAAGGTCATGTGGTCTGATGAGACAAAAAATAGAGCTTTTTGGTCTAAACTCCACTCGCCATGTTTGGATAAAGAAGAAGGATGAGTACAACCCCAAGAACACCATCCCAACCATGAAGCATGGAGGTGGAAACATCATTCTTTGGGGATGCTTTTCTGCAAAGGGGACAGGACGACTGCACCGTATTGAGGGAAGGATGGATGGGGCCATGTATCGCGAGATCTTGGCCAACAACCTCCTTCCCTCAGTAAGAGCATTGAAGATGGGTCGTGGCTGGGTCTTCCAGCATGACAACGACCCGAAACACACAGCCAGGGCAACTAAGGAGTGGCTCCGTAAGAAGCATCTCAAGGTCCTGGAGTGGCCTAGCCTGGAGTGGCCTAGTCTCCAGACCTAAAAACCCAATAGAAAATCTTTAGAGGGAGCTGAAAGTCCGTATTGCCCAGCGACGGCCCCGAAACTTGAAGGATCTGGAGAAGGTCTGTATGGAGGAGTGGGCCAAAATCCATGCTGCAGTGTGTGCAAACCTGGTCAAGAACTACAGGAAACGAATGATCTCTGTAATTGCAAACAAAGGTTTCTCTACCAAATATTAAGTTCTGCTTTTCTGATGTATCAAATACTTATGTCATGCAATAAAATTCAAATTAATTACTTAAAAATCATACAATGTGATTTTCTGGATTTTTGTTTTAGATTCCGTCACTCACAGTTGACCTATGATAAAGTACCTATGATAAAAATTACAGACCTCTACAAAACATGCTTTGTAAGTGGGAAAACCTGCAAAATCGGCAGTGTATCAAATACTTGTTCTCCCCAATACTGTGAGTGATGCTGCGGAGCGAGTGGGAAAACCTGGAGCGGATTAGCAGAATCAGCGGAATGCTTTGAGCGGAGGCGGAGCGGTGGGGGTGGGGAAGAGGGGCACCTCAGTCGATGAGGGCAGAGGGGCAGTGGCTGTAGCCACCGGGCCACCCCCCTGTGCATGGCCCTGGCTTCATCATCAAATTCAAATGGATGCTGTATCTTCTCAACACTTTGAGCTAGTTTAACAAATCTTGAAATGTCATCACCTGAGTAGTTTGGACACTACAGCATGTATGAGGGTGGAAAGATAATTCGGTAACACTTTATTTTACGGTGCCCTTGATACAGAGTAATTACTTAATTAGGTACTTAGTAATAGACGTTGTAATAACATGTAACAAAATGTACTTAACATGTAACTAAGTTACGGAACAGCCTGTACTTACAGATTGTAATTACACACATGTAATAGGCAGCTACTGTTACACATGTGTAACAAGCCGAGTTGGATAAGGTTTATAGATACACATGAAGTACACTTAAGTACATTCTTGATACACTTTATTTTACGTAGCTCATACCTGTGTAATATTATGTAATTACAATGTAATTAGGAAACTACTGCATGCATTTAAGCTGTGAACTAGTGAGTTAAATCAAACTAAGGCAGAGAAAGATAAGGTATGTATACACAAAGTACACTTAAGTACATTCTTGATACACTTTATTTTACGTAGCTCATCCCTGTGTAATATTATGTAATTACAATGTAATTAGGAAACTACTGCATGCATTTAAGCTGTGAACTAGTGAGTTAAATCAAACTAAGGCAGATAAAGATAAGGTATGTATACACAAAGTACACTTAAGTACATTCTTGATACACTTTATTTTACGTAGCTCATCCCTGTGTAATATTATGTAATTACAATGTAATTAGGAAACTACTGCATGCATTTAAGCTGTGAACTAGTGAGTAAAATCAAACTAAGGCAGAGATGGATAAGGTATGTATACACAAAGTACACTTAAGTACATTCCTGATACACTTTATTTTACGTAGCTCATCCCTGTGTAATATTATGTAATTGCAATGTAATTAGGAAACTACTGCATGCATTCAAGCTGTGAACTAGTGAGTTAAATCAAACTAAGGCAGAGATGGATAAGGTATGTATACACAAAGTACACTTAAGTACATTCTTGATACACTTTATTTTACGTAGCTCATCCCTGTGTAATATTATGTAATTACATTGTAATTAGGAAACTACTGCATGCATTTAAGCTGTGAACTAGTGAGTAAAATCAAACTAAGGCAGAGATGGATAAGGTATGTATACACAAAGTACACTTAAGTACATTCTTGATACACTTTATTTTACGTAGCTTATACCTGTGTAATATTATGTAATTACAATGTAATTAGGAAACTACTGCATGCATTTAAGCTGTGAACTAGTAAGTTAAATCAAACTAAGGCAGAGAAAGATAAGGTATGTATACACAAAGTACACTTAAGTACATTCTTGATACACTTTATTTTACGTAGCTTATCCCTGTGTAATATTATGTAATTACAACGTAATTAGGAAACTACTGCATGCATTTAAGCTGTGAACTAGTGAGTAAAATCAAACTAAGGCAGAGATGGATAAGGTATGTATACACAAAGTACACTTAAGTACATTCTTGATGCACTTTATTTTACGTAGCTTATACCTGTGTAATTGCAGTGTAATTGCAATGTAATTAAGAAGCTACTGCATACATTTAAGCTGTGAACTAGTGAGTTAAATCAAAGTAAGGCAGAGATGGATAAGGTATGTATACACAAAATACACTTAAGTACATTCTTGATACACTTTATTGTACGTAGCTTATACCTGTGTAATATTTTGTAATTGCAATGTAATTAGGAAGCTAATGCATGTATTTAAGCTATGAACTAGTGGGTTAATTCAGATGGATAACATTTGTAGATACACAGGAAGTGCACTTAAGTACAATCTTGATACACTTTATTTTATGTTAAATACAAGTAATGCTACAGAACATACACATTTACCATGTGTAACTGTAGACCTTAGTAGCCTAACATATTTAAGTACTTGTTGTTACATTGTGTTATACTAAGTACTTTCTTACATAATTACAGTGTACCAAGTCCGTAACACGTAAGTAGCTGCCTATTACATGTGCGTAATTACAATCTGTAAGTATAGGCTGTTCCATAACTTAGTTACATGTTAAGTACATTTTGTTACATGTTATTACAAAGTCTATTACTAAGTAATTAATTAAGTAATTACTCTGTATCAAGGGCACCGTAAAATAAAGTGTTACCGATAATTCTTATTGAATACTTTTGCCTAAATTTGTGAGCTTGAGCTTTTTTGATTCCTTGAGCCACACAGAGTTCAATGATGCTTAAACCTTAATACGTTCTGTAATGTCGGCCATCTGATTTTAAGAATTTTGCTGTAACAATGGCGTACTTACCAACACTTTGACATTAACCTTGTGGAATTTTTTTTTTTTTTTTTTTTTTTTAAATGACAAAACGTATAAATACATGTTAAGATTACTTTTTTTCAAAAGGCTTGCGTGTCATCTTTATCAACTTCATTCCTCTCTATATTTCCCCCTAGGAATTGTACATCTTTTCCTTGACATTCCAAAACTCTTTTGATCAATAACACTGAAAACGACATGAAGTCCTCCACTGTGAAGAGTCACTCAATCTATGGCCACAGTCAATAGAGATCTCTCCTCTTCGATTATACTGATAACATGCACGCAGTGATTTAATTGCCATTTAATCAGACAGCTACTCTAAAGAGCTTCCTATACCTGAATAGATTACATGACATTAAAAGGTATTTCAAGACTAAATGCATTTACATTTTAAGGCACTTTATGCAACGACACAGAAATTCCAAATGCATTTCGACAGATATTGTTAGCGGTTCATTTATGTGCCACTTTCTATTTAGATTCCAATGGTTTGAATGACCAAAAACAAAAAGATATTTCCAGGGAACTATAACAAAGTAGTTATGATAGCCATATATCATGGTATTTTTTGCTAACCAATAAATAAAGTAGTATGATTGTGTTCAGAGATGTGTAACAGTAAGGATAATATTTCTACATTTATACTTAACTAGTCAACATTTAAAGTGAATAACATTACAAAAACCTCCTGAACACCTATAGCAACCTGATTTTACCAATACAGCCGCCAATATAAAAACTAAAATGATCTGTTCTCAAATAAAATAGAGCTTTCTATATTGAAAGCTTTCTATATTTTAAAGCACTTTGGCAATCAGTCAATGCTTGTTATGGGATTAACATTTTGCTCAGTCCTCATACACCACAACCTGCAACTAGTGCCATTCCCATTCCAGCTCTCTGATCATGTCTGTGACTTTAAAAGGTCATGGGTTAGAGATGTAATTGCTAACCAGAGATTTGTTAAAACATCATTACAGTGTAGATAGTCATTAATGTGCAGTAAACGTGTAGTGAGAGCTGCTTGTCTTCTCACCAGTGTGTGTGAGTGTCTGTGAGGGTAAAATGAAAGAGGTCAAAATGAAATTAATTCACTGTCGAGCAACACTCGAATTCTAGCAAACACACTCATATTATGATGACTTATGTAGCATTAATGGTTTCATGGGGCATAAATTAATAAACTATTAATTGTGAAATAATGTTCTAAAATGTCTACTTACAATACAACTGATGGTGGGGGGTTTAGAGATATCTAGGGACTGAAATATCATAGACACATGGAAGTTGGCTCTTTTCAGAATGCAACCAACTCAGAAAACCCTATTAACCACCAACAGTATAGAAATCACCAGGAATAACCTAGCAACCCCATGCCATAACAATTTATGCAAGGCATGTTTTACTCAAGTAACAAAAAAATGTCACCACAAAGACAACCAATGTGTGATTCCAATAAAGTTTGGCTTTTTAATAAATGCATTCCTAGACTGTTTAGGGAGGCTTCAGCAATGTTCAGCCATGTTCAATTCATCTAATTTCTGAACACTTTCTGCTCCAGTGAAATTATATAAGGTAAAATACAACTCAAGAGAGACTGAAGATTAAAAGATTGAAATCATAGAATTACATCTGCTCTCTAAACATGCTAAAAGTAACAAGTGTTACCCGGGAAGGCAACAAGTATTGCATGTGCAGCTTTTGATAAAAGAAAGTGCCTGTTCCAAATGCAAGTGCCCTAAAATTGTGTGCCCTTCTGGATTATAGAATGAAAAAAAATGGGAAAAAAAGGGTTTCGGAGATGGAACTATTTTTATTATAATTTTAATATTTTACATCATAAGTATTAATTAGGACATTTTTTCTGTGATTAAAAAAAAAGTGATAGATGGTATTCACTCAAAGTGTAAAAATAAGTAATGTGCAATTTGTTCTAAAGGTAACATATCTGGGAAATGGTCAGCAGAATTTGTGAAAACAGCCTTTGCCAATATGTTTGTCTATTTGCACTCATTGTACATAGCCACAGCCTTAAGAAGGTCAATTTTGATTGCATGTTGACCTATAAGACACATAGAGATGCTTGCATTCTGTGCCAAGAACAGATATCTATATATTTTCTAAACATAACTTTGAGCTTCCACATGTAGTTAGTTTCGATCTGCTGGTTATTGAGCCCTGCTGTTGACAGAGTTGTGATGTGGGTACATTCATTATCTTGCCTTGCCTCACAGCTATCATCTTTATTGTGTGTGTGTCTGCGTATGTGTGTGAGGCATTGCACGCTCAGCCTCTCTGTTGCCAGGAAACTGAAGCCTGAGCCTGCAAGACACAGGGGGGAAGGGTAGAGAACACTGGTGGAACTGGTTGATTTTTTGCACCTACTGTACATACTGAAGAGGATAATATGGTGAATCTCATGACACATGTTAAAAACATGTCCAAGTCATATGGTATCATTCCCCCAAATTAGAAAAGAAATTATAGGAATTATAGAAATTGAAATTATAAATTATAATAGTCTATTATAGGACTATAAAGATTTTTGCAACTACACAAGACATGTACCCACACACCTTCCTACCCCAGCCTCCCTAAATAATCAATCATGATGTGAAATAAAATCGAGAATTTGTCATTACAAATCATTACAGTAATGTGAAAAAAACAGTGAAATTAATCTAAGTATGCCTCATTGTAAAATCAGTGGCAGTGCTTTTATGCACATATTAGTGAACAATTGTAAATTAAAACAAGTGAGAATACTATGAAAATAATTGAGAACTATGAGAAAAGCTGCCTAAATCTGCAAGTGAGAGTATTCTGTTGGTCTGTTGAACGTTAATAATCATCCAGCACAACCCTATACTTTAAATAGGATAAGTAGTATGGAGGGTGGATTGTTTGCGATTTTTATTTTCATGGTATAATACTTGTAAAATTACTTTTAGTAAGTTGGATTTCTGCTAGGTTTTCAGACAGAACACTTTCTACTAGTGAGACACATTCCCATATATTTAATTTACAGTCAGTTTAAAAATATTATTTGTTTAAACTGTAATGACAGTGGTTGGTTTTATTGAGTAGTGGCAACCATGTCTATTATATGTTGGTGCATGTGCAGAGAGTGAATAGAGTTGACCTAATGGAGATGGCCTAGTGTGCACGGTGGCAGCACGTCATTGTGTAAGCTGCTAAACATCAACGTTCCTCTTCAGTTTATGTGGAGTTTTATATGTTTATTAAAAAGAAATACCCAGACCAAAACAAGGTGTCAGAAGTGGTTTTGAAATTAACGTGTTGACAATATGGATTATAAAAGTGAGAAGAAAAGTTTGTGGATTAAGTGCAAACCTGTGACAAGAAAACACAGGGGAGATGGAATGATTGGTCTGTCTGGTAATGTTGCTGAAAATTGGAGACGATTTAAGCAAAGATTTCTTCTGTATTTATCTGCAAATGATGGAGATCATGAGTATCATTATCATCATTCTTCATGTGGCTGGCGATGAAGTTTTGAAGATATTTAATATTTTTTTTACTTTTGAGGAAGGAGAGTTTGCGATTGTAGCTGATAATGGACAAGTTTGAAGCATTTTGCATACCAAAGAGAAATGTTATACTAACCATCTCTGTCTTGCTGTTCCTCAATCCCATCTGAAGTGTAAGGGTGACTGTGCTTTTTCTGTTGCAGCTCCAAGAATGTGGAATGACTTGCCATTGAAGTTTAAATTAAGAACGGAAAACAGAAGAAAAGCAAGACAGAATGATAGATGAATCGGTTATATCATGGACTTACTTAAACTGTAAAAGTGCTTGGACTCTTAATAGTCCCACCATATTAGAAATTGAGGAGCCTGATGGACATCACTGAAACCTTCTCCATATCAACCTAATGATCCAGAAAGCCATCAAATTACAACCCCATATCAGTGTTCTCAATGTGCACCCTAAGACGGAGGCACTTACTTCTAAAATGTACACAAATGTAGAGAGAGAATTATAAAATTACAATATTACAATATTAAGGAGCTTCCAGAGAATTTGAGGATAGCGATGATACTAGCCCTTATAAAAAGAAAATATATTTCCCTACATATGAATGATCAATATATTAAATGATTATGACAGAATATATTGTATTAATATATTACAATATATTGCATACATAAGGAATTGCCACTTTTCATATATTGAAAAATATGTGACAATATATTTACTAAGATATCATATTGTATGTAATTTTAACACTTCATAATATATATTTTCACACACAATTTTCACACACGGGTTTGTGGCATTTGCAGCAGGTGTCGCAGGTTTTGTTTTAACTGCAGCTTCTCCGAACCTGGCACTGCCTCCGCTTTGGATGCTTCTGCTGCTGACTGGAACCTTGTGCCAACTGCCATACTGCTCTTTTCTCCTCCATGAACTGTGCTCTCAGCTCCTCTGCAAATTGCTGCATGAACTTCCTGCATGAATTTGCTGCTGGTGCACTCCTTGAAGAGAATGTGGGCATTGATCCCAGTCAGGTCGAGGATGTTATAAAACCCTATGCCCTTGCCATCTGGTCTAGGACGTCCACGCTGTACTTGGTGTTATTATAGTACATCACCGACTCTGGCTTTGCCTTCGGCCCATCAGTGATGCCCACGCTTGTGTGCACAGAGCTCAAAATACACACATTCTTCCGCGGCTTTCCCTGGTAGATGGTGAGCGCTGCGTGCTGAACAGCTCCGCTTGTTCTTTCGCGGAAGGGGGCAACTCACGTTTCGTTTTCCCCATGGTGCCAACCAGGCTGGTCTTCTTTGCCTGTAAGGCGGTGGCCAGTTTGAGAGATGTGAAGAAGTTATCCGTGGTCATATTTCTTCCCTTCCCAAGGAATGGCTCCGCCAGCCTCAGCACCACACTCTCTCCCACAAGCTGACCTCTGCTCCGCGTCTCCTCCTTTCCCAGATACGGAGCCCCGTTCAGCATATATTTGGTTTGGACATCTGCAGCCAGCCAAAATTTTATGCCGCATTTATCAGGCTTATTCCCCATATACTGAATAAATTTGCACCGGGCCTTGGTGGGGAACAGCTGCTCATCAATTGTGATGTCGGCACCGGGCTTGTAGCAGGCTATGCTGTTCTGAATGAACTTGTTCCAATTGGCCGATACCAGGGCAAACTTGTCATCCTGCAGGCGCACACATCGGGTCTCCTTTTCATCGAACCGCAGGAATCTCATTATCTCCCTGAAGCGATTTATGGCCATGGTTTCCTTGAAAAATGGAAAGCCCAATTTTTCTGACCACAGGCTGTCTAACTTCATGTTTTTTGCACCCTGTGCGCCACGGATATATAGCAGGGCTATGAAGGCTTTTAGTCCAGCCACTGTGAGGTCCCATGAGCTGTCACCACAATGCCGATGTGCCTCAGCCACAGTGCAGTCCCTGATATGCTTCAGCATGCCATCATCAAACACACACAAGAAGGCAGTGTGCACATCTTCGATGTTGCGCTTGGCGTGCGCTGTGGGGCCAGCAGCTTCAGTCAGGACATTTTGGCTCTGCCTTCTCCCTGCACATTCAGTTGACTGAAGGACCGTCCACACCTTCCCATCCTTCCCCTTTTCCACAGCCGTCTCTGGCTGAGATGGCTCTAAGGGTGGGCTGAGCACAGTTGGCTCAAGAGCAGGTAGGACTACTGGTCTGGGAGGGCCTATAACAATAATAATAGCATAATAAAATAGAATAATATAAAACTACATTTTGCGTATATAAAATGTAGAAGTGCCGGTACTGTGTACCGGTGAGTACCGCCCCACTTCGAGCACTGAGCAAAACACACAGTGCAGGTCAGGGCAGCGGAGCTCACCAGGATCATCCGACATGAACGGAACATCTGGACCTGGCGTGTCTGATGATAGCAGCCGTCACTTTTTCCTTGATGTGGACTCTGACTCTGAACCACTCTCTTGTAACGACTGAGACCAGTCAGACACAAGTATTTGTTATAGTTTAACAAATGATATTTTGTTAATATCATTAACAAATGATATTAGTTCATGTTTATTAGTAATTATTAGTGATATTAGTAAAGTTATGTTTGTGATTTAGTTAATAAAACTTGTGCACAATGTGTATTTGGTTCTGATTCTCTGTTTGCAACAAAGTCCATTTTACGATCTTGATCTTGTTACATGCTCTAAGCGCTGTACATGCTAAGAAATAATTATTTTTCGGTGGCCATGAAAGATACGCTTTTCTTAGAATAAATGAATAATCAAAAGAGTTTGTTGGAACTGATTAATTGATTGTAATATTAATTTAGCTACTTCAAGTTAATCCAATTAACTGACCCAAATATTAATAATTAATAATAATTGATATTTATGAGTTATTATTAATATTTCCCCTTTGAGCTAACTTTTTACACTCTGATGAGGAGGAAATGTTTACGTGCACCCATGAAACGTCGCTGTCACTTTCCACCTATGATTATTCCCCTGCATCCAAATCATCACACTTCAAGTTCTGAAGCATCTCCAGGGCCAACACGATCTCATGAAAGTGCGTATCTATAGCACGAATGATATTTCTTGTATCATTTATACGCCAAAACGAGTTTTTTGCATTCAAATGATACGCACTGTAAACCCCTTGGGTAGGATTAGGGATGAGGAGGGCGTGCATATTACACGCCATAAAGTGCGTATCATATGCACGCGAAAACTGTGTATCATATGTACGCAAAAACTCATTTTGGCGTATAAATGATACGAGAAATATCATCCGTGCTATAGATACGCACTTTCATGAGATCGGGCTCCCAGGGCCATGGTTCCAGTCATGTTCCTCTTCATTCGCTCATTCATTTTAGACATTTTAGCCTAGCAATATACACTCACCTAAAGGATTATTAGGAACACCATACTAATACTGTGTTTGACCCCCTTTTGCCTTCAGAACTGCCTTAATTCTACGTGGCATTGATTCAACAAGGTGCTGAAAGCATTCTTTAGAAATGTTGGCCCATATTGATAGGATAGCATCTTGCAGTTGATGGAGATTTGTGGGATGCACATCCAGGGCACGAAGCTCCCGTTCCACCACATCCCAAAGATGCTCTATTGGGTTGAGATCTGGTGACTGTGGGGGCCATTTTAGTTCAGTGAACTCATTGTCATGTTCAAGAAACCAATTTGAAATGATTCAAGCTTTGTGACATGGTGCATTATTCTGCTGGAAGTAGTCATCAGAGGATGGGTACATGGTGGTCATAAAGGGATGGACATGGTCAGAAACAATGCTCAGGTAGGCCGTGGCATTTAAACGATGCCCAATTGGCACTAAGGGGCCTAAAGTGTGCCAAGAAAACATCCCCCACACCAAGGCATGATGGATCCATGTTCTCATTCTGTTTACGCCAAATTCTGACTCTACCATCTGCATGTCTCAACAGAAATCGAGACTCATCAGACCAGGCAACATTTTTCCAGTCTTCAACTGTCCAATTTTGGTGAGCTCGTGCAAATTGTAGCCTCTTTTTCCTATTTGTAGTGAAGATGAGTGGTACCTGGTGGGGTCTTCTGCTGTTGTAGCCCATCCGCCTCAAGGTTGTGCGTGTTGTGGCTTCACAAATGCTTTGCTGCATACCTCGGTTGTAACGAGTGGTTATTTCAGTCAAAGTTGCTCTTCTATCAGCTTGAATCAGTCGGCCCATTCTCCTCTGACCTCTAGCATCAACAAGGCATTTTCGCCCACAGGACTGCCGCATACTGGATGTTTTTCCCTTTTCACACCATTCTTTGTAAACCCTAGAAATGGTTGTGCGTGAAAATCCCAGTAACTGAGCAGATTGTGAAATACTCAGACCGGCCCGTCTGGCACCAACAACCATGCCACGCTCAAAATTGCTTAAATCACCTTTCTTTCCCATTCTGACATTCAGTTTGGAGTTCAGGAGATTGTCTTGACCAGGACCACACCCCTAAATGCATTGAAGCAACTGCCATGTGATTGGTTGATTAGATAATTGCATTAATGAGAAATTGAACAGGTGTTCCTAATAATCCTTCAGGTGAGTGTATATAGCCTATAGATAACGTAGTCAGGTATTATTAGCCTATGTCTGATCAACAAATTTAATCTATATACTTTTTGTTTGTAGAAATTAGCATATATGCAAACACTCAGGAACACTAGCCTACTGACCTTTCTGTTGACAGTGAGAGAGACAAAGGTCAACCGCGGGAAATGTAACAAAAGAATACCGCGAAATTCAGTGCGGTCAATATGACCGTCTATAGCCAAAATAGGTAAATATGTTCATTTGTTTTTTTGCCTTATGTGTAATTTATATGAAAAAAAAAAAAACATTTTAAATGAAAATACAGACACTTTTAGGAAAAGTCAGGTACCAGCAGGATTTTATTCATTTTATTCAAAGTTATTGCAGATAAAAAATTAAAAACGGTCAAAATGACCGTCATAGCACTTCTATTGTTAACAAGACACACCTGAAATGAACTAACAATCAATCAGAAACTATAGAAGTGAATTGCCTGTCTGCCTCATTTCTTCTGCTGCTGTTGCGTTGGTTTGTGTCTGTAAGCTTCGTATATCTTTGTAATGATGGAGGCAAGTTGAAGTGAACCCAAAAGCAACTTTAATTAACAAAACAAACATACATCAAACAAAGGCTGGAAACTGGAAACAAAGACAAGAACCTGGAAAAACATGCAATACTAGACAAAGACACAGGGCAAACATTAGGGCTTAAATACACAAGACTATAACAACAAGACAAGGGACACCTGTGAATAATAATCAGACAATTAACCAATGACAAGACAAATGGCAGGATCACATGACAAACAGGGAATCACATGACAAGACGAAAACCAGGAACAAGAAACAAAACCCAGAACGTGACATAGCCCTCCCTCTATGGGCGGCTCCCGACGCCCATCAAAACAAAAAAAACAATAATTCAGGAGGGTGGTGGAGCGGAGGCGGACCCGGGGGCGGGATGGAGGGCCAGGCCCGTGGAGCGGCAGAGGACCTGGAGACTGCGGCAGGATGGGAGGCCAGGGCGGATCAGGCTGTGCAGGCGACCAGGGCGGATCAGGCTGGGCAGGCGACCAGGGTGGAGCAGGCAGTGGAGGCGACCCTTCAGGAGGCCAGGGAGGAGACGACCCTTCAGGAGGCCAGGGTGGAGCAGGCTCAGGAGGCCATGGCTCAGGAACAGGATCGGACACCGGCTCAGGGACAGGAACAGACACCGGCTCAGGAACAGGAACAGGAACAGACACTGGCATTAATGCGCTGGCGAGCGGTGTGATCACTGGACTGCCCTACAAAGGCAAAAGACCTTAAGTCGCTAGAGTGTGGAACTGAGAAAAATGACTTTAAAGATTTTTAGTTGTCCCGTCATATTAATTATAGGTAGGAAACTGGAAATCTGGCAAATAGATGTTTTAGTAATGGAAATTATATACATAAAAAAATCTTGAGCTCAAACTTGACTTTTGACCACTATTTTAAAGTTACTGTGCTCTGCCTTTGTATTGTCAGCAAAAAGTGAGAAGTCATGCCAAGGCAAAAGGCAGTAACTTCCACATTATCAATATTTGGTTGCTGATCACCATTAACAAAATCATTATAGTAACACCTGTATAAAATCTAGTGATCATGGCATTTATTTTGTATGATTTACAATTATTTATAGCCATCTACTTATTGCTATCATGGGCTTTGGTTGCATTCTGATGGCATTATAATACATTTGACTTGACAAAATACCTCCATAGATATATTAGTCCAGCATTGGCTCGACCGTGTTTAGGGCGGGGCTGAAGGCGCCGGGGAAGTTTTGGCACTCTGCCAGCTAGATGCATGAGTGTTTCAACCAGGTCCTGTACCCGAACTGAGTGAGGCGGGGCTTTAATTATTGGTTGTATTCATCTGATACGGCAAAGTGTAACGTTTTTCTGTCAACTCTGCATAATCCTTCGCGATCGATATTGCACGTTTGTCGACGGCGGGTTCAGACCATAAATGTTCTGACCGCAACTGTGCAGGACAAAGCTCTGAGGACATCAGAAGTTAGAGGGACTGATAAGCGTACAATCTGGTAGGTAGCATTATCTGATAGAACACCGGCACAGTAACTTCATATTGACGCGCGGCTAAACAAAGGCAGAGAACCGTAACTCCATTTCGAGCGTTCCAAAACAAAGCCAAAGAGCCGTAACTGATGTTACGGTGTTCTGCCTTTGTTTCTCATGGGCTTTTGGAAGTTACTGTTAAGACAATTCATTATTTTCTCGAAAAAACAACAGAATTGATTCAAGATACTCATCCACATGATAAAGGAGGTCTTGAATGTGCCAAAAATATAAATAACTCATTTTCGACCAAAAACGAAGTTACGGTCTTTTGCCTTTGCACGGCAGTGGAGTTGCCAACATTAAAGTGGGCATGACGTGAATTGGCTCAGGCTTAGGTATTACTGTGAGCTTGTGGGGCTCCACATCCGTAAAGCCCACAGTAAATGATGAACCGCACCACAAGAGGGCAAAGTCTATATATTTCACCAGAGTGTAGTGAGGGGTATTGACAGGCATGAGATAGTACAGAGGCTTATGAAGTCCAAAGCGAAACATGTCTTTTAAGATCTCATCAGAATAGTCCACTTCATTGCAAAGTTCGAAAAACTCCCTCACATACACCTCAATTGGATGGTCATCTTGGCTGAGAAGGAAGAGATGGGTTGCTGGGTCCATATTTTGGTCTAGTATTCTGTAATGATGTAATCCTGGAGGCAAGTTGAAGTGAACCCAAAAGCAACTTTAATTAACAAAACAAACATTAAACAAAGGCTGGAAACTGGAAACAAAGGCTGGAAACTGGAAACAAAGGCTGGAAACAAAGGCTGGAAACTGGAAACAAAGGCTGGAAACTGGAAACTGGAAACTGGAAACAAAGGCTGGAACCTGGAAAAAACATACAATACTAGACAAAGACACAGTGCAAACATGAGGGCTTAAATACACAAGACTAACGACAAGACAAGGGACACCTGTGAATAATAATCAGACGATTAACCAATGACAAGACACATGGCATGATCACATGACAAACAGGGAATCACATGACAAGACGAAAACCAGGAACAAGAAACAAAACCCAGAACGTGACAATCTTTCTGTTTTGAATCATTATTTACTATCATTCCTTGTTGTTTATACTGATAAATATAAATTTGTCAACATCACACATTAACCTGACATTGCTAGCTTCAATCTAAATCGTTATTGCTATCACAACACGTTAGTAATTCGCTAGCCTGGTAGCGTGCCATCCGTGCGCTTTATTTATTTATTTATTTTTCTTGCGCCTTTTACAAGTCCAGTCAACAAACACGGTAAGTCATGACATCTTCTCCGTTTATTGTTACTTGCACCTCATGTAACATGTATAGCATATCCTTCTCTGTCAGCATAGGATTTACATGTGATAAATGCAGGGAGATAGTCAAGCTGACGGGGAAGATTTCAGAACTAGAGACATGCATCCAAGCTTTAATCAAGGTTAACTGTAAGAGTGCAAGGGCTTTAAATACTGCTTTGGATGCGACTAGCTTAGTGAACTCTGTACATTGTTCGGTTCCGGCTGTAGTAGAGCCCGTGCAGCAGGGCAATTGGGTGACAGTGAGGCGCTGTAGTCGCGGGACAAAACACCGCTCTTCCATTCCGATTTCAACTTAAAATAGATTATCCCCTCTCAGTGAAACACCCACTTAGAATCCTGTTGAATGTGCCTTAGTTATTGGCGATTCTATTACACGGAACGTGAAAATAGAGACACCAGTCACCATAGTCACATGTTTGCCGGGAGCCAAAGCGCCTGACATCAAAGCAAAATTAAAAGTGCTGGCTAATGCTAATAGTAAATTTTCTAAGATTATTATTCACGTCGGCACTAATGATGTTCGACTCCGCCAGTCGGAGATCACTAAAATTAATGTTAAAGAGGTGTGTGAACTCGCAATTACGATGTCAGACACAGTAATTTGCTCTGGCCCCTTTTCCTGTTCGCAGGAGTGATGAGATACTAGATTGTCCTCACTCAATGGCTGGCTGTATAAGTGGTGTCCGCAAAATAATATAGAATTCATAGACAATTGGAAACGTTTTTGGGGCAGACCTGACCTGTTGAAAAGAGATGGTATTCATCCCTCCTGGGATGGTGCTGCTCTTCTCTCTAGTAATATGGCACATTGTCTTAGAGCTCAAGCATGTATTGGGGCTCAGGTCAGGAAGCAGACAGACTGGCTAAACCGACCGTCTGCTAGCTGTCTCACGTCACCAAGGTCAGATAAATCCCATCACATAGAGGCTCTTTCACCTAGATATCATCATATAGAGACTGTGTCTGTTCCCCGAATTAGGACATACAAAAAACTTCCAAACCCATCGAAGGGTAAAAATTTAATTGATGTTCAACAAATTAAAAAAACAGATATAATACAACTGAGCAAATGATAAAGCTTGGGCTGCTGAATATTAGATCCCTTACTTCAAAAGCACTTATTGTTAATTATATGATTACAGACTATAATCTAGATGTGCTGTGTTTGACAGAAACCTGGCTAAAATCAAACGATTACATTACTTTAAATGAGTCCACCCCGTAAGATTACTGTTATAAACATGAACCTAGTCTGAAAGGCAAAGAGGGATGTATTGCTGTAATTACTAGGAAGTCTAGTTTCAAATATAATTATTTTGAAGTGTTGGTGCTTAATATTGCAATATATAGTGTAAATGATAAATCACTTTTGAGATTTGTGCTGGCTACTGTATACAGGCCACCAGGGCACCATACAGACTTTATAGAAGAATTTGCTGACTTTCTATCAGAGTTAGTACTGGTTGAAGATGAAGTCATAATTGCTGGTGATTTTAATATACATGTACATAATGAAAAAGATGCATTGGGATTGTCATATAAAGACATTCTTAACTCTATTGGAGCTAGACAACATGTGTCAGGACCTACTCATTGTCGTAATCATACTCTAGATCTAATATTATCACACGGAATCAATGTTGATGCCATTGAAATTCTGCAGCAGAGCGATGACATCTCAGATCATTATCTATTCTCATGTAAACTTCATTTAGCCAGGGCTGCAAAGCCAACTCTGTGTTAGAAATATGTTAGACCTATAACTTCTGCCACTAAAGATTGCTTTATTAATAAACTTCCTGATCAGTTTCATAATCTCAGCGTCCCAGATAGCTTAGAAGAACTCGATATTGCGACAGAAACTATTAACTATCTCTTTTCCAGCATTTTAGACACAGTTGCTCTGTTGCGCTTAAAGAAGATTAAAGAAAATAGTCCAACGCCGTAGTACAACGAGCACACTCAGGCCCTTAAGAGAGCAGCCAAAAAAATGGAGTGCAACTGGAAGAAAACAAAACTAGAGGTATTTCGCATTTCATGGAAAGAGAGCTCGATTGCATACAGAGAGGCCTTAAAATCTGCTAGATCTGCATATTTTTCAACCCTATTAGAAGAAAATAAACAAAACCCTAGGTATGTATTTGAAACAGTGGCTAAACTAACGAAAAATAAAGCTTCAAGCCAAGAAGTTTCCAAGCAGCACAGCTGTAATGACTTTATGAACTTCTTCACTTATAAGATTGATCACATTAGGGAGAAAATTATTACTAAGCAACATTCTACTACAGTATCAGATCAGGCAGTGCATTGTAGTCTCCCTGAGGAAAAAGTTGATTCATTCATTGCTATAGAAGAGGAAGAATTCGTTAAATCTACGAAATCAACAACATGTATGTTAGACCCTATACCGACTAAGCTACTGAAAGAGATACTTCCAGAGGTCAAAGATCCTCTTCTTAATATCATTAATTCATCTTTGTCATTATGATACATACCAAAAACCTTTAAGCTGGCTATGATTAAACCGCTTGTTAAAAAAACGCAAATTGATCGTACAGAATTAGTCAATTACAGGCTGATCTTGAATCTACCTTTTCTGTCAAAGATACTAGAAAAGGCAGTATCCTCACAACTATGTTCCTTTTTAGAAAGAAATGATATTTGCAAGGTTTTTCAGTCAGGATTTAGACCGTGCCATAGTACTGAGACTGCTCTCATTAGAGTTACAAATGATTTGCTCTTATCATCCGATCGTGGTTGTATCTCTCTATTAGTGTTACTTGATCTTAGTGCTCCATTTGATACCGACAACATTCTTTTAAATAGACTCAAAAATTATGTTGGCATTATTGGAATTGTTTTAGCATGGTTTAACTCATACTTATCTGACCGTTATCAGTTTGTAGCAGTGAATGAAGAGATGTCTCATCGATCACAAGTTCAGTATGTCGTACCACAAGGCTCAGTACTAGGACTGTTGCTTTTCACTCTGTACAGTACATGCTACCCTTGGGAGATATCATTAGGAAGCATGGCATTAGTTTTCACTGTTATGCTCATGATACTCAGTTCTATATTTCTTCACGCCCTGACGAAACTTACCAATTCACACAATTAATGGAATGCATAGGTGATATAAAAAATTGGATGACTAGTAATTTCCTACTACTTAATTCTGAAAAAAAACAGAGATTCTAATTATTGGACAAAAAACTTCCTCATGTAATAATCTAGAATACTGTCTAACACTTGATGGCTGCTCTGTCAAGTCTTCGTCGTCGGTTAGGAACCTGGGTGTGCTCTTTGATACCAATCTTTCTTTTGAAAGTCACGTGTCTAGTATCTGTAAAACCGCATTTTTCCATCTTAAAAATATATCTAAATTACGTCATATGCTCTCATTGACAAATGCGGAACAATTAGTCCATGCGTACATGACATCAAGGCTAGATTATTGTAATGCTATTATGGGTGGTTGCCCTGCACGCTTAATAAACAAATTACAGCAGCAGCTTGAGTTCTTACTAGAACCAGGAAGTATGACTATATTAGCCCAGTTCTGTCAACACTGCCTGCATTGGTTCCCTATTAAACATTGTATAAAGCAGACACACTCTGTCAGTTCAAAGCTAGACTAAAAACACATCTCTTTGACCTAGCATATACATAACATATTATAGACTTTTATAATTCAATGTTAGGCTGCATAGATTAGGTCAGCCGGAACCGGGAACACTTCCCATGAATCCTGATGTACTCGTTACATCATAAGAAGAATGACGTCTACGCTAATATTAGGCCCCGTTTACACGTACATGGTTATTTTGAAAAACGGAGACATTTCCCTTTGTTTGTGCCCTTCGTTTACACGCAAACGGAGAATTCGCCTCTGAAACCGATTCTTTCTAAAAACTCCGGCCAGAGTGGAGATTTTGAAAATCTTCGTTTGCATGTAAACTGAGACAAACGGATGTTTAGGCAGCCAACGTCACAGTATGCGCCAGAGCTCGCACCTACGCCAAAAGTGCAACCCATGTTTACATTTTCATTTGGCTATGGTGATCATGGAAGCGTTCAGAGTAGCAGTCACATTTATGTTGGTGCAAACTCTTTTCGTGTGTTTGCATTTGTAAATACAGCTGCTCCATTATGTCGAGGAGCAGAGACGAATGAGTGCTCGGAGGTCAGCAATTTTGCAACAACTTCTCCTCACTCCAACACGAAGAACCAGTCCGCGTCCGCCAGCACCGCCGTTTTTGGGTCCGACCTGGGCGAACTGCTGTCTGGTGGGAGAACTTCGAAAATGAAGTGGTTGTCCCGGATGAGTGGCGTGAAAATTTTAGGATGTCAAGGTCATCACTGCTGTCACTCTCCGAATTGCTACGTCCCTACATCGAGGCTGAGACGACCGGCATGCACTCCCCTGTCGGTGTCATAAAAAAAAAGTTGCCTGCACCTTATATTACCTGTCCAACGAGGGTAGACTGCACAAGACAGCCAACACTTTCGGTCTTTCTCGATCGACCGTGTCAATAATAGTAAGGCAAGTGTGTGAGGCAATAGCTGTCCACCTATGTAAATACAACTGCCCACATCTGAAAATTTGAAGAAGTGCATGGCCTCCCTCAATGCATAGGTGCTGTGGATGGTACACATGTGGAAATAAAGCAGCCATCTGTAAATTCCACATACTATGTCAATAGAAAAGGGAGGTTCAGTTTGAACGTGCAGGCTACCTGCGACTATAAATATTGTTTCATTGATGTGGTAGTTAAATGGCCTGGGAGTGTTCACGACACCCGATTTTTGGAAATTCCACACTCAACGGCCATCTGAAAGATGGAAAAATCTCACCATGTCCCAAGCAAATAGTTGAGGATGAAGAAGCCATACCAGTGTACTTGGAGATCCTGCATATCCTCTGCTCCCATACCTAATGCAAGAGTATGCGAATGGGGGGACCAATGCTCAGGAGCAGTACTTTGGACTGTCTTTGTGGCGTGCACAGATGGTTATCAAGTGCGCGTTTGGGAGGCTGAAAGGCCGGTTTGGAGCCCTGAGAAGAGCAACGGACATTAACCTTAATGACCTTCCCTTCGTCGTATATGCATGCTTCGTCCTGCATAATTACTGCAAGGCTGCTATGGACACTGTGGATGACACCAGGGTTACAGAGGCTATTCAATATGACCGGGACAACCAACCTGATAATCCACCAACTGTCAGAGAGGGAATGTCAGCTGAAGGGAAGAGGGTCAGGAGAGTCCTGACACAGTTTCTTGACCCATAAAGGGACCTCAAGTGTGTGTGTGTGAGTGTGTGTGTTAAACTGGTTTAACAAACATGTTGAAGTAGCCTACTCTGTTTAAATGTATACATTTTAGTACAGGCTAATGTTTGTGTTTAAGCATTGTAACCGCACTGGGTAGTACATTAGCATTAGCTCAAATGATCTATAGGGAATTTTAATAATTAATCATGAATATGATTAATATATTGCATATTACAGTTACATTAAATTGTCGAAGATGAAAATAGATCATTGTATGTATGAATAATCAATCACAGCGAATTATAATTCCTTATTCATATATCAATAGCCCTATTTCAGATCGATTTTACGAGATAACCCTTAATGGAAATTAACATAATTATCAAACAGTTGTTTGTCCAGCAAAACGGCCGTAAGATTAACTTATCAACTTCTCAATAAAGTTATCACTTCTTATAATTTCAGGAAGAATAGTTACTGGCCATGAAACTATTATCCTGTCCTTATAAAATGTAGGTTACTGAAAAGTACCAAATCGTAAAGCTTCGTATAGCTAGGATCAACAAATCATTGACTTCGTAATGTGAGCATTTTAAACAGAAGCAGTCAAGGATATATTGGTTTTAATAATTGCAAACTAAGGAATACATCGAACTACAATTCACACAGAATATATGTATGTATATACAGAACACGTAAAGAAATACAAGACAAAAACGTATAACAGATGAGAGAGAGAGAATGAAAAGGTGAGAGAGATGAGATCGGAAAATGAGAGAGATGAGAGAAAGTGAAAGCAAAAGATCATTTGAAATGATCACCGTAGACTAAATCACAGACAGTAACCTTTTGAAAGACAACAAGGAATCAAATCACCTTGAAAAAGGGAATAACCAACCTTAAGCAGTGTTTAAAAGCTCGATTAAGCTCGATTATACTTGCATATAGTCTGTGGTGTTGCTGAGGCAAGAAGACGTGTGTCGGTCTTTCAAAGCTGTGCGTTCTTTTCTCACGTCTTCCGGTGCGAGCGCGGTCGCGGGGATTTCAAAAGAGTCTTTTTCTTTGAGTTGAAGTCGCTTCGCTGAACGTAGGGAGAGTCCAAAGACGAAAATAAAGAAAATACTTAAAGAAAAAGAAAAGAGAAACGGAGAAAATCTCCCGAAGGAGCCATGGGACCAGAAATTCTCTCAGACGAAGTGCTCTCTGAAGAAACTTTCCGTGTCAGTCTCTTATGGAGAGACTTGGTTCACGCCTCTGTTCGCGCAAACAACCAATGACCGTTCATTTACATAGTTTATGATGGTATAACATTTCGTCATTTCTACCCAGAAAGATTGTACACACAGAACAATACATTTTACTGTAATCTCCTATGTATGAGTGGTTCAGTCAAAACAAGACGGTTAAACAGATACCAAGAATGACAGGTAAAAGTAGTAGGAATATACGGTTACATTATGCAGAATTACACACATTTAAAGTTCCCTCACACGACTATCAAGCCCTGATATCAGCTACTATGACACGGGAAAATCAAATCCATGTTTATACATTTCTTAAGTGGTTATACATATGGAAACTGTAGGATTAACACTTTATTCCTACTCTCAGGAATCTCAGCTGGCTTGACATTCCGTTAGGGGTCATAAAGATTTTATGGTCTAGCAAGGGGGTAGGGTCACAGGACAATGTGGTGGATCATTCTTAAAATACACACTTAGAATTCAAAACTACACATTAGAGAATCACACAAATAGAATAAAACAAAACTAATCAAACATGCAGGCTTTAATATGTCACCTACAGATTCTGACTCATTTGTTTTCGGAATTAAAGGCAAAGGGATGTTTGCGTGTGTATGTGTGTGTGAGAGTGTGTGTGTGTGAGATCTCCTGGCCACCTGGGTCTCTGGCTTGGAGAGAGAGGGATGTGAGCAGATAAGAATCTCTTTGAAACCATCTCCTCGAGTTCTGAGATGTTCTCTGTTAAGCATCACTTGGTAACAAGCGTGTCAAAAGGGATCAATTCAGTCCAGACTCACGGCGCCATGCTTTAATTTACAATTATGAGTTTAACCCCCTGGGGTCGGCGGTATCGCCGGCGATACTAGCTCGCTTTTTTTATTATCAGTTAAAAAGAAATTAATTTTGCTCTGTTGACTTTGATATTACAAACAAGTTTCATACATCAATCGATTCTGTTAAATGTGTATTATTTTTGTGTATACTCACAATAAAAACAAAGTGTTGTGCTTTTTGCCAAATAAAGAAAAATAAACGTGATGCGAGTTCTGCCTTCTCTCTGTCAGTTAAGTCCATTCTGAAACGCGTCCGAAAATGAACTGTAACTCAGCGAATACTCAGTCAAACAGGCATACAGACGCACAGGCATGAAGCTTGAATTCTCTTCTTTTAAATGAAGTAATTTATATAAAAAACAAATATTCTCATCTTGTGAAATCTGTATTAAAAGAGAGCGATTCCAGTCGAGCTCATTAGAGCTCATTCAAATGTTATGTGACCCCGCCCCAGAGAGCGCGCGCTATTCAAACGCAAATTCTGAGAACCATTTCAGACCTGTGAAACGCCCACATCAGCTGTAAACACAATGCGCCTACCTAATAATCCTGGAGAAAAGTTTCCTCAGAACAGTGCTGATATGAGGAGCAATAGATCCCGCTGAGGAGTGAGGTAGGCTAAGTTATCTTTTCTCAAGTGTTAATGTGGAATAACGTTATGGAATAACGTTAGTGTAGGCCTATGTAAACTGCAAAAAGATGAATCGCGTTTCTATAATATGAATCGCGTTTCTGTGAGATGAATGAAGGGTACATATTTGTAAAGACTGTTTAGCCTAAATATGAATTGCGTGTCTGTGTGTGAAAGAATAAACCGCTTTAATCAACTAAAATGCTTTGCTATACTGAGATGAGTAAAAATCGACTGAAATATGTTGAAATAAAATGTCTTTGTATAAGCAACGTATTAAACTGCAAATTAACATTTATATGCCCTAATATTTCATAAAAACAACGTTACAGTCAGGCGAAATATGAAAGACAACATTTTGTTGACTAGATTTGGGTACAGTTTTTACTGTAGAATATACTGCCACATCAAATAAGCTTTTGTTTAGCAATTTCTGCTCATATGTTATATATATATATATATATATATATATATATATATATATATATATATAATACTATTTTTGTCAAAAATAAAGTCATAAACTAAGATGTTAGATGTTCCAATGTTGGCTATATTCAAACTAATGAATACATATGATAAAATGTAGGCCTATAATCATTTTTTTTACAAAGAAAGAGTACACTTGAAATATTGTTGAAATTGTAATTATTGTTGTAATTGTAATCTTTTTAATAAAATATCAAAACATATTTACAAGATAGATGTAAGCAAAATCTTAAATGGTCAATATAAGTCTTCTTCTAAATATATATTTTGTCCTTGCATTCATTCTTGGCTCAGTCAGTGTCACACCTGAATGAATGGCTCATTATGCAGAGTGGGTGGGACATTGTATTCTCAGGTGTAAACTACTCCTCCTTCACGCCCCCCTCGCATATTGGCTTTCCAAGCAAAACATGTTTTACACAATTTAAATCAATGTATTGTTTTACGTGAACGATAAAGCAAGACTATTTTCACATCATTTTGAAGCCAGAACTCGATGCGACAACATCCATTAGTCAAAAGTCTTGTGGACACATATTTAGTATGTTTTTTGTGGTCTTATTTCAGCAACTTTCATTTTTATTTTTTTCAATAACCACGCATAAACATTATTCTCTTAAAAATACAAACATCTACATACATGTTGCTCACATATTATGGTTGCCCTGTTTGTGCTATATAGAGTGAATTTACACCTTTGTCATTATCATGTTTATAAATAACTGAAAAAAGCACAAATGTCAGGGCATGTCAAAACATCCCAAGGGCCCCAAAAACACCTTAGACCCCAGAGGGTTAAGGGTTAAAAGCTTCCTTAAAATTTATAATGACAAGCAATCATGAGTCCTGTCCATATGCTACAGCATTTTTCTTTACAATTTTGTTCTTTGTATTTGATACTCAACAGTTTTGTGGGCCAGGTTTACAGTAACAAATGGTCTGTGGTTTTATAGTTGCCCCAGCATACTTCACTGTGTGAGTCTTACACAATTACAGACACAAGTCTGAATGCTTTTCAACCAGTTTAATTCTGATCAGACACAATAATTGTTTGTCATTACAGCATTAAAGAAAACAAACACTGTACAAATAAAATGCCTCTGTACTGTTTACTGCTTATAACTAACATATTACAAAACAATAAATGAAACAGCATTCAAGTGACATTTCCAAGAGGCTTCAAGAGGTGTGTTTGATCTTATTTTTATTTGATTAGGACAATACACATTATATTTCTGTAAATGTGCCAGTGTTAGCCAGTTGGCTAATTATCAACTGTAGTCCTAGTTACCTAGCACATTACAATAAACAAATTGTATAACTGTTCAAAAATAGGGCATACAATAGGGCATACGAACAGTGTTCAAATGAACTCAATTTGGAATTCAACTGACCTCAATGGTATAAAAAACATTCCAAAGGTACATTTAACACTAAACAACCAAAAAAGTGCAATTTATGTAAACTCTTATTGCAGCTGCCAAAGACATCTGACAAGGTACATTTAACACTAAACAACCAAAAAGTGCAATTTCTGTAAACTCTTCTTGCAGCTGCCAAGACATCAGACAAGCCTTTATACTTTCCTTTAACCCTCTGGGCTTCTTCGCCCGAAAACAACCGAAAACTTGAACATTTCGAATTGTTTAATTTTTTTGCATCATCGGATGGGGGTGAAACTTGGTGACTTTTGTTGTATTACCTATATGAACACACAAAAAAATCAAGGAGATGATTCTGATATGTTAAAGGGTCGTAAAAAAAATAGTCACACTTAGCTTCCTCCCGGTCAAAAAAGGGCGACATAGGAAATGAATGGGAAATACGAAAAAATAGGAAAACTCAGAGAAACTTTTGGTGGTACAAGCTACAGATCAGCCACTGTGCTGAAAAAAAGTGCACAGCAAGGAAGGGGTGACACTCTAAAACATCAAGAGTGCAAATAAGACACCCCCCCCCCCCCACCCCCACCCACACACACAAACACAAACACACACACACACACACACAGAGAGAAATGAACTGGTAAGACTGAAACAGCAAATTTTGCCCCAAACTATATAAAAATTATATAATCATAATAACTCCAAAACTATAGCAAGGAGAGTCAAAAGGTAGGTATCGTTTGAAAGAACTCTTTTTAAATTTTTTGAAAATATAAATTACATTACATTTGGACATTGTCCTGCCAAGAAACGGCAGATAAAAGACAATATATATATATATATATATATATATATATATATATATATATATATATATAATTTTTATTATGATTTTGCATATCTTTCTTATTTGTCATGGAATAACTCAGGAAGGAAATAAGGTAGGAGGAAAATTCTTTTTTAGTGAAGTCCCCCTACATGTTAGCTGCATCTGGATAAAAAAATAATAATTTTTGGATAAAGGAATCAAAAGTTACAGCATTTGGAAAAGAGATAGCCTTTTTGTACAGTCTTTGACACCCCCTCATGGGCAATTGTTTCTCCATGAAGAATATCTTGTCATAAAAGCAATAGATTATGTTAATTTTGGGCTCATTTTAATTGTAATAATATGCTGTAAAAAATGAAGTGCCATTTTCAATTATCTGAGAATGTTTCATGAGCTGTATGATGTTTTTGACACATTGCAGTACATTATTTTATAGATTATGAAAAAAAAAGAAATTCTATTTATCAGCAAATAACTAAGCAATACTTAAGAGTTTTTCAAAGTGGATACATTCACTGTAAAGTTCAGACTCTAGGCTTTCAAATGACATCAACTTTGTGTTAATCAAGGCAAGATTTTTGAAAAATATGGTAATGAATATTTTCACAGCTAGGTGGTGCCTGCTGGCGGTACACTCGGTTTTAGAGGGATTACTCAGCACTCGTTAGGAGTTAATAAATGTAATTAGATGCATTAAAAAGCTGGGATCCTAAGCTTTAAAATGATATATAATTCAGTGGTTGCTTAGTCATTTTTTTTTTCTTTCCGAATGGGAATAAATAAATAAAAAAGCTATAGGCCGCCTATAGGCGGTTATAGGACATGACACATATTAATACATTTTGAAGCCACTAGATGGCGCTCTTCTCACTTGAATTTTTTTTTTTTTTAGGCCTGCACTCTATTTTGATGTGAAATGTTGCATTTATTGAAAAATAAAATAAAATAAATAAAATAAAAATATAAATATTAATTCTAATGGAAAAAATAGCTCATAAAAATTATATAATTAATGCAAAGTATCATAAAAAATTCTAAAAATTCTAAATAATAATCAGAAAATATTATAGAACAAAAATATATTTTGATTGGTTATCCTGGGAAAAAGTAAAGTAAAATTTTAAGGCTTCGTCCGTTTTCGGGCGGGAGGAAGCTAAGTGTAACCCATTTACGAAGAAGCCCAGAGGGTTAAAAGTGCAATTTGTGTCAACTGCTGAAACATTAGACAAGCTATTATACTTGACTTTTTACAATCAAAAAGTAGCCGTAGCCAGCAGAAACAACTGTAAGATTTTCAATCTTTCTTGAAAAGTGCTTGGGTGTACGAGAACTGCCCTGGGCCCTCAATAGGTATGAAGGACATATCTGCAGTGTTAATAGTAATAGGCATTACATTGTGTGTGTGTGTGTTCTATTGCCTGATGAGTTTTGTGGGAATACCTGATGTATTTGATTTGGCAGATATGAGTGTTTTGATGGCATATGACCTTGCTGGGCTAGTGTTGTGGGGTAGTGTGGTGGTGGCGCATGTGCTAGTGGTGGTGTATGGAGTGTTTCCCGCAGGAAAAAAAAACATCAACAATTGAGGTTGTAAGCCTATCCAGTGTATTGGAAACTTTAGAAAAGTTGTCAGCGGCTCTTTTTTCTGAGGCCTCAATGACGTTAAGGAGTTGTCTTTTAATACGCTGGTCTTCTTCAACAGCATGTTGTTGCAGAGCCTCTGCTGAAAGCCGTTTATTCAGACGCTCCTGGCGGTGTCCTCTTAGTTTGGCCTTTACAAAGTAGATCAGAACTAAATTAATTACAACAGCATAATTTGCTGTAAAAAAAAATACAGTGTTACAAACATTACTTTTCCATTCTATTCTAGTATTCACTTAAAAAATAAAAAATAGTGTCAGCAATTGCCAGAGCTCTTAGTAGTAGGAGCTTAGTAATAGGATTAGGAGCTGTAGAATTTATCTTGAATGTTTCATGTGGTGCCATGGCAATGGTTGAGTTCTAAATTCTAGCTTTCATTGACATTTACCTCTGCCTAGGGGCAAGCCCAGATAGGCTACAATATAGTGTCTCTCTCTCTCTCACTCAGTCTCTCTCTCTCTCTTACATACACACATTTCAATAATGCTTACTAGGCATAATCAACCTAGTTTGCATAATCAGGGGGGGGATTCACTTGGAGCTGCAGTTTAGGTCCGAGGACAAGAGCTAAGAGGGCCGGATCTTGTGGTCAGTGACTTTTAAAGCGTGAAGATGGCACACCCATTTGGAGGTGTAAGAGCCAATAAGAAGTGCCTTCCTTTGGAGGGAAAATGTCTTTTTTATGACCTTTGTTCAAGAATGCTCATTTGCAATGTGTACTTTCATTGGGTGTTTAAGAAAATAATCTTCAAGATTCTTATAATTCTAATGCGTCACAAAGTTATCAAAATGTAATGTAAATTAACAAATTGGGGACGCAGATTGGATTTTTTAGAGACCAAACATGCCACACATATAATGTGGTTAACTATAATATGCAAAGTCTGAAACATTAAGCCAATAGAGTTTAAAAGAATACAAAAGCCACACCACATAAAATAAAATCATGAGATGGGAAAATTAGATACATGTTTACACATTTCTCAAGTGGTTATATATATAGAATATATAGGATTACAGGGTTTATTTCTCCTCCTCTGCCAGTATTTAAGTGAGATTCACAGCTTTCTGGAGACATTCCGTTCGATCGTAAAACTCAGTCTCAGTGTGTGTCCTGTAACAAGACACCGCGTCCTGCCATAGTGTTCCTTTTTGGGGGACGTTTCACAAGCCTTATTTGGGAGAGTGAGTTTGCTGGATTATTCATTAAAAAAATAATTTGTGTGTGTCTGATTGGTCCAGACGCTACATCAGGATGTCCTTCAACTTCTACGCTGGAATCAATGACATCCAATGTTGACGAGCCTTGAGGCGAGGCTTGGGACGAGGGCTCCAGGTCATTAGTTTCGACACCGGTGGGCAAAGTGGTGGTGGCCGGCGAACCAACCCATACCTGCTCGCACATTTCAAAATACAGGAGGACTACTCTTCCATGCCCAGACCTATGGCCTGTGTCCACAGCACCTCTGTATTTCACCCGAACTGCCTTTAGCTTGGTTGTGAGGACGGCACGGGTAATGTCCTCCTTTTGATGAGGAAAATCATCGGTAGATGCGTTGGGGTAGTGCTTTAAAAAGAGGGTCAGTATGTCGGCATATTTACTTTGGCATGTCTCCCAGTCAATGTTCTCCTGTAATTTTGTGGTTTTGTAATCTAAAGTTACATTTAACATTTAGCTCTACCTCCTGGTCAGTCATTCACAGGAGTGGGAGGGTGGGCGCCCTGGAGGCTGACAAGGACGAGGCCTAGCAGGACAGGGATCCTCCAGGGCGGCGCTGGTTCTGGAGGCCAGCAAGGTGAAGGCAGTTCAGGGAGCCACCAGGGCGGTGCTGGTTCTGGAGGCAGGGGAGGTGGAGGCAGTTTAGGGGGCCACCAGGCGGCGCTAGTTCTGGAGGCCAAGCTGGGAGCTGCGGGGGCCATCTTGACCGAGGGCTCAGGCGTGGCGGCGGCCATTTTGTTGCTGTTACAGCAGCTCCTATAGCTGCTGACGGCTTGGTTATACAACGCACTTTTTACACACATCAACAGTCTTGTAGTCCATTTCTACTTTTCTGTTTCTTTATTTACCAAATGCAAACATTAAACATACTTGAGAGACAGTGAACATCTAACTTTGTGTGTGGTAAAAACTGTATGCGTTCTCCCACCAAGCCCAACTCCCTCTACGTGTAAAACACCAGTTTAAAAACACTCTGTGCACATACTGCCCCCACCTGGTGACAGCCCGAAATACATATACATTGACACTGGCTCCAACACACCGGCCCCATAATTGTTGGTGTAACTACAATTATTTCTTAAATTATCAAAGGAGTCAAAAAAAAAGGTGTATGTGTATTTCTTGTTGAAGATCGTCTGAAAGCTTTGTGATAGGTCGGTCATTAAGAATGACTTCAGCTTCACAAAGAATAGTGTAAAAGCTCTCATCATCCAAGCATTGTTGTCGAAGAGTGGAGTACAAAACTTTCTTTACAAGGCAAATGAGCCTTTCCCACACGCCTCCATGATGGGATCCTGCAGGAGGATTAAAGGCCCATTTTATGCCTTCTGATAGAAAGGTATGCTGAATTTCATCATGATCCAATGTCTTCAAAGCTTCCCTAAGCTCCCTCTCTGCTCCAATCAAATTCGTTCCATTATCAGATCTTAAATGTGTCACAGCCCCTCCTCTGCTTTGCAGGGGTGGTTCCTCCTGCAGGCAGAGGAGGGTCGTTAGTGATTGGAGCCACCTGGGCTCAGGGTATTTAAACTGCTTCACTAACCACTCTCTCTCTCTCTCTCTCTCTGCTCCTCCAGGTATGATCCTGTTTTGTTTGTTCCTTTGTAGTTATGACTTAGTTTTCACTCAGTCATATACACACACAGATTCACGCATCCATGCATTTTATATACACCTTACATTATGACATTTCCACACCTCATTACTTTTTCTTTGTTTAAAGATTATAGTTTTGATTTACAATAAAGACCTTTTTGGTTGGCCTATACTTCTTGTTTGTGTCACCTCATTTTTGCCACAGGCCATGAGCCAGCCTGTGACAAATGGGGGCTCGTCCTTAAGTTAAAGTTAATTGTACTTTAGTTTACTTTAACATTTTTGTCATAGTTGGTTAATTTTTTTTTTTTTTTTTTTTTTGTCTAGTTTGTTTTGTCTTATCATTGATACGTTTGTTTATTTGCAGTTTGGCTCATTTGATTATTGTTTTGTAGTTAACTTGGGTTCATTTTGTCAGTTTAGTTTAGATTGCCAAATTGTTTTTGAGGGGATGCTTTGGTTGGGCCAATATTGTTGGAGAGAGCGTTGAGAGCCATGTGTTCCTTTTGTTTAGTTAGCTTTGTAGCTAAAATTGGTTCGCAATTCACTCTGGGCCTTTTCTGGGTTTTTTGTTCAGGTGGGAGTCCTCTCCTGTTGAGGCTTATCAGCGAGTGTCAATAGGAGGCTTGTGGTGTTTTTTTTTGTAGGTGGCAGTGAACGTGGGTAGAGCTTCCCTTTCCCTTTTTCCCCTACATCGGCTCGGGAGCACCTCCGTGGATGTGGGGGGCCACCAGTTTCTGGTTGTCTTTTCCACTCCACTGCTTTTGTGTGCATAAAACCCCACCACATGTGACTGCACGAAGACCAGGGGCCAGTTAGTTAGTAGTTTTTGGAGGATAGTGGGGTGTGGCTCCTGTCCTTAAAACCCAGACTGGCAGCAGGTGAGTTGTATAAAAATTTTTGGGGGCATTTGTAATAGTTGTATTGGTTGAGGAAAATGTCTTCCTTTCGGAGTAGTTTTGTTCAGGCTCCTTCAGAGTTAGCCCTAGATTTGTGTACTAAGGAGCAGTTAACCCTTGACG
Source organism: Squalius cephalus (assembly GCF_949319135.1). Classification (NCBI taxonomy): domain Eukaryota; kingdom Metazoa; phylum Chordata; class Actinopteri; order Cypriniformes; family Leuciscidae; genus Squalius; species Squalius cephalus. The sequence continues at coordinate 36,457,372 of NC_137127.1, read as the reverse complement.
CCTGAATTTATTTACAATTAAATAAAAAAATATATTATGTGTGTTTCTGGCTCCAAGCTGATGCTAAATTAAGTTGATATTGTTAATTTGTCTATACCATATAGAATAGATATAAATTTAGGTATGTTGCAAATTAGCGACAACAGGCATTTAGGGTAATTTTTTTTTTACAAAATGGTAAAATTAATAAAACACATTTTCCCATCTCAGGTATGTAGATTTTATTCATGGCGCAAAGTTATTAGAACTTATAAACTTTAATTGACAAATTAATGAATCTTGACAACAGCAAGAAACAAAACACTCTCCTACTCCCTAACATTGACAGTAGTTTTTATACATTCCATGTTACACTCTGTTTAACTCTTTCCTTGTTTCTCCAGTGCATACATTATATATTCTTATAGTGTTATATCCTAACATGCTATTTATTGTGAAAAAAAAATATATATATATTTTTTTGGCTGAAACCATCTAAATACAGCATTGTTATATGTAGCCATTATAGCCCAATCCAGCCGTTATGGACGAATGTCGTGAATTTGCTACAAACAGAAATCTACAAAGTACGTAAAAAATATTCGTCACATGAAGTCTATATGAATAACATAGCTATAGAACCAATCAATAAGCTGGTACATATTTTTATCTTAGCACAACTTAACTCATTTTGGGCAATTTCTCCACATTTGCGCCCTTGATATGCGGATTTTGCAAACCAAAATATTAGCTTCCGTGAACCGGATGTAGTTCCCACTCTGACCGCTCCTACGAGAAACCAGTGCGTGCAAAAGGTTCCTAGGTATGTATCGAATGTGCACAAACAGGCATTGGGGGAAAACACACGCTATCTCGCCTGCAGTCTGAATGGAAGGGGTTTGTTGCGAATTCGCGACAGTAGGCGTTAAGGGGTTTTAATTGAAATAGCTGAACATTATCAGATTGAGATTACTGATAAAAAACTTAGAGACTGTTAAAGCTGGATTAAAGCAGGGTTTTAGGGAAGTGGGTGTTTTTTGGGGTCAGTCTGCTAGTAGTGAGGGTGCAAGTTTTCAGTCTAGCCCTTCATTAACTTTTGATCAGCAGAGGGAGCTTTTGCAGTTAGAGAGCACAATTGAGAAATGCAAATAGACCAGAAGGAATACCACAGTTTGATGTTTCACAGAATCTTCGTTTGTTGCCTAAATTTGATGAGTCAGATCCAGATTTATACTTTACTTTATTTGAGCGTATTGCAGGAGCCAGAGCTTGGTCAGATGTGGACAGGACTATGTTGTTGCAATATGTACTTACAGGTAAAGCACGTGAGGCTTTTTCAGCACTTAGTGTAGCTGACAGTAAAGTGTATGCTAACGTTAAATCAGCAGTTCTGAAGGTCTACAAGCTTGTGCCGGAAGCATATCGTCAACGCTTTCGTTACAGGAAAAAGCTAGATTCACAAACCTATTGAGTTTGTTCATGATTTGACTTCTGCATTTAATCGTTGGTGTACAGCATCTGAGGTAAGCACTTTTGAGGGTCTGTCTAACTTGATTGTGTTAGAACAGTTCAAAAATTCTGTATCTGACCAGGTTGCTACATACATTAATGAACGTAAAGTTAAATCTCCAAGTGATGCAGCAGTCCTTGCAGATGAGTACAGGCTAACTCAAAGTAATTTTGAGTCAAACAGTGACATGCACCATGCAAATAACTTTACTCCTAGGAATAGTAGGTCATCTTTTTCTGGAGCTTTTTTCCAAAGGCCTCAGCAGAAGTTTGGTTCTGGAGGACCTAAAGCACCAGTTAATGTTAATACCTGTCACTACTGTTTAGTTGAAGGACATTGGAAGAAAGATTGTCCTCTACTTAAATCAAAAAAGTCAGGTCAAGTTAAACCTGCTATGATGGTAGCTCCTGTTACAGCCTCTGACCACCAGGTTGAGTCTTTTCAGCCACTAGTTGAGTTTGGTTCTCAGTCTTCCCACTGTGATTTTTCAGCCTTTATTTCAGATGGTATGGTTTCCCTGGTAGATGGCAACCAAAATGTTCCAGTTAAAATCTTAAGAGACACTGGAGCTTTAGATTATTTTATTCTGGAATCTGTTTTGCCGTTCTCTAAGGCACAGGTGTCAAACTCAGTTCCTGGAGGGCCACAACCCTACACAGTTTTGTTCCAACCCTGCTTCAACACACACACACCTGCAGTTTTCAAATAAGCCTGAAGGACTTGATTAGCTGATCAGGTGTGTTTAATTAGGGTTGAAGCTAAACTCTGCAGGGCTGTGGCCCTCCAGGAACTGAGTTTGACACCCCTGCTCTAAGAGGTCTGATACTGGCAGTTGTGTAATGGTACGTGGTATGGGTTTAGTTCCATTCTCTTCTCCTTTACATGAAGTTACCCTAAAATGTGGTCTGGTAGAGGGTTATGTAGCTGTTGGGGTTAGACCCCAGTTGCCAGTAGAGGGAGTCCACATGATTTTGGGGAATGACTTGGCCGGTAGTAAGGTGTGGGCAGATGGCAAATTAAACATCTTTAAGAAGCAACCTTCAGTGCCCCGTGAATGTGTATCTCCAGATTGCAGCAGTGTGTCTCCTGAGGTGTTTCCAGTTTGTGCTGTTACTCGCTCTATCTCTCGTAAGGAAGTTGATAGTAAGCCAGAAAGTCTTGAGTTGCCAGTTAAACTACAGACAGAACAGTTGACTAGTTCTAGAGATTCATTGGTGGCTGAGCAAAAGGCCGATACTACTTTGGCTGATCTGTTTGATAAAGTTGTTCCCGATTCAGTGGTGAGGAATAGTGATCAGTGTTATTTTCTTCTTGATGGGCTGTTGGTCAGGAAATGGATTCCACACTGTGGTCAGGGTTTAGGAGAACCAATGTTTCAAATAGTTGTACCTACTACTTTGCAAAATAAAGTGTTGCAAACTTCACATGATGATGTGGCAGGTCATATGGGTGTTCGTAAAACTTATGATCGCATACTCCGTTATTTTTTCTGGCCAAGTTTAAAGTGGGATGTAGCTCAGTTTATTAAAACTTGTCTTACGTGTCAGCGCACAAGCAAGCCAAACCAAGTTGTAAAGCCAGCACCTTTATATCCAATACCAGCCATGGGGCAACCTTTTGAGCATCTTATTATCGATTGTGTTGGGCCTTTACCACGGTCCAAGTCAGGTCATAGCTACTTATTAACTGTTATGTGTCAAGCAACTAGATATCTGGCAGCTTTCTCTTTGCGTACTATAACTTCTAAATCAGTAGTTAATCAGTCAATTTATTTCAACATTTGGGATTTCAAAAATCATCCAGTCAGATCAGGGGTCTAACTTTACCTCACATTTATTTGCTCAGGTTCTCAAACAGCTTAAAGTTAAACACAACAAATCTACTGCGTTCCATGCCCAGAGCCAGGGAGCTTTGGAACGTTTTCATCAAACGTTGAAATCCTTGCTTCGTGCATACTGTACAGAACTGTCTGCAGATTGGGAGGAGAGGTTACCTTGGCTGCTACTAGCTGCTCATGAGGCAGTACAGGAAAGCACAGGGTTCAGCCCAAATGACTTAGTGTTTGGTCATAAAGAGCGTGGGCCTTTAGCAGTGCTGCAGGATGGTTGTTTGCCTGAGGAACCACCTCGGAGCCTTATTGACTATGTAAATGGTTTTAGGCTGAAGTTGTACAGGGCTGGTGAACTGGAGAAAGAAAAACTAGAATGTTCTCAAAAGAAAATGAAACCGAGATATGACAGACAGGCTGAGCTGCGTGAGTTTAGTCCCGGTGATCGTGTACTCGCTCTTTTACCTCTTGTAAGTTCACCTTTTCAGGCTAAATACTGTGGTCCTTTTACTGTGTTGCACAAAGTGTCAGATTTGAACTATCTTATTGAAACCCCTGGTCATAGGAAGTCCTCTAAATTGTGCCATGTGAACCTGTAAAGATGTTATCATTCCCGTGATCTAAGCAAGGTTGAAGGCACTCCAGCAGTGAGGCCAGCCTTGACTGTTGCTCCAGTCACTGAATCTTGTGGCTTTAACTTTGTGGAGCGGAGTGAAGAGGAGGTAGTTATGGTTTCGGATGAGGTTTTGCAGGGTCGGCTGACAAACTCCCAGACTTTGCAAAACCTTGGGGTTTTGGTAAATCATTTAGACTCAGAGAAACGTGATGAATTGGTAACTCTTATTAGAAACTACCCTGTTCTGTTTTCTGACACCCCATTGCAAACCCACTTAATTAAGCATGATATAGACATCGGAGATGCTAAGCCTATCAAACAGAGATTTTATCGTGTATCTGAGGAGAAGAGACTGAAATTGGAAACAGAGGTACAGTATATGTTGGACAATGGTATTGCTGAGCCATGTTCAAATTGGGCTTCACCCTGTCTTCTGGTCAAAAAGTCTGATTCCACTTTCAGACCCTGCAATGATTATAGAAAAGTAAATAATGTTACTAAAGCAGACCTTTACCCTCTTCCTAGGATGGAGGACTGTATTGATCAAGTTAGGTCAGCAAAGTATGTTAGCAAATTTGATCTTTTAAAGGGATATTGGCAAGTACCCCTTACCAAAAGAGCTTGTGAGATTGCTGCCTTTGTAACTCCATCTGGTTTGTTCTCTTATACAGTTATGCCTTTTGGCTTGCGGAATGCTCTAGCCACCTTCCAGAGGCTGATGAATCAGGTGGTCTCGGGTCTGGAAGGGTGTGCCGTGTATTTGGACGATGTGGTCGTCTACTCGGACTCCTGGGAGGAGCATGTATCGCGCCGGCGCGATAGGCTCGTTTTTTTCCTTATCAGTGAAAACAAATAAATAAAATAAAATATTACTTTTTATCTTATATGCTTGTGTTATACATCAATCGATCCTGTTAAGTGTGTATTATTTTTGTGTATACTCACAATAAAAACAAAGTGTTGTGCTTTTCGCCAAATAAAGAAAAATAAACATGATGCGAGTTCTGCCTTCTCTCTGTCAGTGTAGTCCATTCTGAAACGCGTCCGAAAATGAACCATAACTCAGCGAATACTCAGTCAAACAGACATACAGACACACAGGCATGAAGCTTGAATTCTCTTCTTTTAAATGAAGTAATTTATATAAAAAACAAATATTCTCATCTTGTGAAATCTGCATTAAAAGAGAGCGATTCCAGTCGAGCTAATTAGAGCTCATTCAGATGTAATGTGACCCCGCCCACGGAGAGCGCGCGCTATTCAAGCAAATGTCTGAGGCAATCCACGCAAACTGTGAACGCCCCCATATCAGCTCGAGAAAACACATCAGATCATTGTACTTGTTTACACAGTCTCGCAGCGCTGTGAGGAAAAATACTATAATGGAAAATTTACCTCAGAAGTACGAGGAGCAACACATCCGAGGCTATGGAATAATGTAGTAAGTTTTTTTTTCATTCTCAAGTGCGCGTATCTGTGCATGAATGAATGAATGAACGGCAGAGATGCCGCTGTTTACCACAACTGGCAAAAGACGGTTTAAATTTGAATCGTTTCTGTCTGTGAATGTTTCGCTTTTAGCAAACTGTATTGCTATAGGCTACTGAGTAAAAATCGAGTGAAATATGTTGAAATAAAATGTATTTGTATAAGCAACGTATTAAACGGCAAATTAACATTTATATTTCTTATAATAAAAACGAAAGTTACTATGTTACAGACATATGAAAGACAACATTTCATTGATTAGTTTTGGACAGATTATACATTTTTACTGTAAAATATCTGCCACCTCAAATAAGCTTTTGTTTGCCAATTTTTGCTCGTATGTTAAATATAGTATGTTTTGTCAAAAATAATCAAATATGTTATAGAGTTTATTCCAATGTAGCCTAGGCTATATTCAAGTAATGAATCCTTAACTTTGAAATATGTATGATAAAATGTATACTTTAGTTTTTACAAAGAAAGATTACACTTGAATTGTTGTTGTAATTGTAACCTTTTTAATAAAATAAAAAAATACAAGGTAGATGTAAACAAACTAATAAAAGGTAAATATAAGCCTTTTCTTTAAAATAATTTTTTATTGTGTTTTATTAGTGACAAATTTGGGGAGAGGATAAATATTCCAAAACTGAAAATACAGTATGAGAATTAACTGCACAATTACTAGACATGTTTTCCTTTTGATATTATAGGCCAATTTGCAAGCACAATTTGTGGAAAAATAAAAAAAAACACAAGATGCTTCCAACTGTTGCTCTTGCATTCTTTCTTGTGACACACCTGAATGAATGGCTCATTAAGTATGTGGGCCCCATTGTCTCCAGGTGCGAATCACTAAATATGCATGATTGTTGACGCCCACTCAGCATATTGCCTTTCCAGACAGAAAGTGTTTTGCAAAATTTAAATCAATGCATTGTGTTATGTGAATGATTAGGCAGGATAATTTTCACATCATTTTGAAGAAAAAACTCTAGGCGATGGAAAAAAGTCTTATTGACACATATTTAGAATGTGTTTTATGGCCTTTTTTCAGAAACTTTAGTTTTTAGTTTTTTCAATAACCATGCATAAACATTATTCTCTCAAAAATACAAACATGTACATGCATGGTGCTCACATATGATGGTAGCCCTGTTTGTGCTATATAGAGTGAATTTACACCTTTGCCATTAATATGTTTATAAACAACTGAAAAAAGCAACAATGTCAGGGCATGTCAGAACATCTCAAGGACCCCAAAAACACCTTAGACCCCAGGGGGTTAACTATTAATTTGGCAAAGTGTGAGTTTGCCAAAGCTACAGTTACATACCTAGGCAAAGTTGTTGGTCAGGGTTTTGTTTGTCCTGTGGAAGCCAAGGTTCAGGCTGTGAAGCAGTTTCCACAGCCCTCCACAAAGAAAGAACTGATGCGCTTTCTGGGAATGGAGGGGTACTATCGTGCGTTTTGTAAACTTTTCGGTAGTAGTGTCCCCACTGACCAATCTGTTGAAGGCCAAGGATGAATTTATCTGGTCCACCCAGTGTCAAGAGGCATTTGATGCAGCTAAGGCTCTTTTGTGTTTGGCACTCGTGTTGGCAGCACCAAATTTTGGGAAACCTTTCAAATTGCAGGTAGATGCCAGTCAAATCGGTGCTGGGGCTGTGCTTCTCCAGGAAAATGATGACAATGTTGAGTGTCCAGTCAGTTTCTTCTCCCGGAAATTTAATAAGTATCAGCAAAACTATTCTGTAATTGAAAAGGAGGCTCTAAGGTAATTTGGGCTCTACAGCATTTCGAGGTCTATGTTGGTTCCGGTTTGACCCCTTTAACTGTGTTCACTGACCACAACCCGCTCATTTTTCTTAAATCCCTGCAAAATCCCAACCAGCGTTTGATGCGTTGGGCTTTGTTCTTGCAACCATTCAACCTTGATATTAGACACATTAGCGGTAAGGATAATATCATTGCTGATGCCCTGTCCCGTGCTCCTTTAACCTAGTTTGTATCTTCTCACTGTTGGCCCCTGCTGTCTGCGCCTCTTTCTCTTAAATTGCTCCCCGGGTTCCAGGGCTGCTGAGTTTGAGGGATGGAAGGTCAGTCAGGGGACACTGGGTGACTGCTAGGAGTTGGGACTGGTATTTATTATTTTATTTTTTTTCATTTTGGGGAATTTTGGATTGTTTTAAATATGTTGGGCCAAATTTTGGGCTGAGGGTGGGACCCTCATTTTAAGGAGGGGGGTGTCACAGCCCCTCCTCTGCTTTGCAGGGGTGGTTCCTCCTGCAGGCAGAGGAGGGTCGTTAGTGATTGGAGCCACCTGGGCTCAGGGTATTTAAACGGCTTCACTAACCACTCTCTCTCTCTTTCTCTCTCTCTCTCTGCTCCTCCAGGTATGATCCTGTTTTGTTTGTTCCTTTGTAGTTATGACTTAGTTTTCACTCAGTTTACCAAACTCTATTGCTATACTGAGATGAATAAAAATCGACTACAAAAATCGGATAGATTATAAAGTTTTTACTGTAAAATACTGCCACATCAAATAGTCAAGTCAAGTCAAGTCATCTTCATTTATATAGCGCTTTTAACAATGTAGATTGTTTCAAAGCAGCTTTACAGATATAAGCGTATAATTTAAGGTAACAGAGACTGTTTTGGCTTTATAGCAGAGTTAAGTTATTTTCCATCTAAAGTTAGTTTTGATTGATTTGCTTCCGTCACAACGATCATTTGTTATTAAATTAGGGGCCGCTAAGACGACACCATTCCCTCTACACAGACTTTAAACGCGAACCTGTGAGAAACGCTGATGGCGTTCACATGCACATTTAGAATGGGTTCTATAGTTATGTGCGTTTGAATATACGCAGGTTTGGAATTCCCTACAAGCCAAGCCTAAACAAAGCACTTGTCTTTCCTTATAAATTTTGATAAATTATTTTATTTTATTTTGTTGCTTTGGGGTAGGAACGCGAAACGAATTTTCCCGACAACGCCTTATCTGTATAGTGGTAGAGGGATCCTCCATAGGGAGAGACTAGTTGGCACTTCAGCACTGCGTTGTCATCGGTCCAGGCGAAGGTCCTTCGTCAGATCTGGATACGGCCTGGATCCGGCAGGCTGCAGGAAAACCTCGGGATAAACACAGACACTAAAATTAGCGTAGATGCCATTCTTCTCATGATGTAACGAGTACATCAGGATTTATGGGAAGTGTTCCCGGTTCCGGCTGACCTAATCTATGCAGCCTAACATTAAATTATAGAAGTCTATAATGTATTATGTGAATGCTAGGTCAAAGAGATGTGTCTTTAATCTGGCTTTGAACTGACAGAGTGTGTCTGCTTCCCGGACAATGTTAGGAAGACTGTTCCAGAGTTTTGGTGCTAAATAGGAAAAGGATCTACCGCCAGCAGTCAATTTTGATATTCTAGGTATTAGTAACTGGCCGGAATTTTGAGATCGCTATAGACGTGAAGGACTATAATGCGTTAAGAGCTCGCTCAAGTACTGCGGAGCTAAACCATTTAGTGCTTTGTACGTGATCAGCAATATTTTAAAATGTATGCGATGTTTAATAGGGAGCCAATGCAGTTTTGACAGAACTGGGCTAATATGGTCATACTTCCTGGTTCTGGTAAGAACTCGAGCTGCTGCGTTTTGAACCAGCTGTAGTTTGTTTATTAAGCGTGCAGGGCAACCACCCAGTAGGGCATTACAATAATCTAGCCTTGAGGTCATGAACACAAGAACTAATTGTTCCGCATTTGTCAATGAGAGCATATGGCGTAATTTAGATATATTTTTAAGATGGAAAAATGCAGTTTTACAGATACTAGACACGTGACTTTCAAATGAATGATTGGTATCAAAGAGCACACCCAGGTTCTTAACCGACGACGAAGACTTGCCAGAGCAGCCATCAAGTGTTAGACAGTAATCTAGGTTATTACGTGAGGACGTTTTTTGTCCAATAATTAGAAACTCTGTTTTTTCAGAATTTAGAAGTAGGAAATTATGAGTCATCCAATTTTTTATATCCGCTATGCATTCCGTTAATTTTGTGAATTGGTAAGTTTCGTTAGGTTTTGAAGAAATATAGAGCTGAGTATCATCGGCATAACAGTGAAAGCTAATTCCATGTTTCCTAATGATATCTCCTAATGGTAGCATGTACAGAGTGAACAAAAGCGGTCCTAGTACTGAGCCTTGTGGTACGCCATACTGAACTTGTGATCGATGAGACATCTCATCATTTACTGCTACAAACTGATAACGGTCAGATAAGTATGATTTAAACCATGCTAGTGCATTTCCCGTAATGCCAACATAATGTTCTAATCTATTTAAAAGAACGTTGTGGTCAATGGTGTCAAATGCAGCACTAAGATCGAGTAACACTAATAGCGAGATACAACCACGATCGGATGATAAGAGCAAATCATTTGTGACTCTAACGAGAGCTGTCTCGGTACTATGGTACGGTCTAAATCCGGACTGGAAATCCTCGCAGATATCATTTCTTTCAAGAAAGGAACACAGTTGTGAGGATACTGCCTTTTCTAATATCTTTGACAGAAAAGGTAGATTCGAGATCGGCCTGTAATTGACTAATTCTGTAGGATCAAGTTGCGTTTTTTTAACAAGCGGTTTAATCATAGCCAGCTTAAAGTTTTTTGGTACGTATCCTAGAGACAAAGATGAATTAATGATATTAAGAAGAGGATCTAGGACCTCTGGAAGCATCTCTTTCAGTAGCTTAGTTGGTATAGGGTCTAACATACATGTTGTCGATTTAGATGATTTAATGAGTTTAGTAAATTCTTCCTCTCCTATAGCAACGAATGAATCAAATTTTTCCTCAGGGAGGCTACAATGCACTGCCTGATGTGATACTGTAGTAGACGGTTGCATAGTTATAATTTTGTCCCTGATATTATCAATCTTATAAGTGAAGAAGTTCATAAAATCATTACTGCTGTGTTGCTTGGAAACTTCTGGGCTTGAAGCTTTATTTTTCGTTAGTTTAGCCACCGTTTCAAATAAATACCTAGGATTATGTTTATTTTCTTCTAATAGGGTTGAAAAATAAGCAGATCTAGCAGCTTTTAAAGCCTCTCTGTAAGTAATTGAGCTCTCCTTCCATGAAATGTGAAATACCTCTAGTTTTGTTTTCTTCCAGTTGCGCTCCATTTTTCTGGCTGCTCTCTTAAGGGCCCGAGTGTGCTCGTTGTACCACGGCGTTGGACTTTTTTCTTTAATCTTCTTTAAGCGCAATGGAGCAACTGTGTCTAAAGTGCTGGAAAAGAGAGAGTTAAACGTTTCTGTTGTAATATCTAGTTCTTCTAAGCTATCTGGGATAATGAGATGATGAAACTGATCAGGAAGATTATTAATAAAGCAATCTTTAGTAGCAGAAGTGATAGGTCTCACATATTTAAAACACGGAGTCGGCTTTGCAGCCTTGGCTAAATGCAAATTACACGAGACTAGGTAATGATCTGAGATGTCATCGCTCTGCTGCAGAATTTCAACGGCATCAACATCTATTCCATGTGATAATATTAGATCTAGAGTATGATTACGATGATGAGTAGGTCCTGACACGTGTTGTCTAACTCCAATTGAATTTACAATGTCTTTAAATGCCAATCCCAATGCATCTTTTTCATTATCGATGTGTATATTAAAATCAACAACAATTAGTACTTTATCTGCAGTCAATATTAATTCTGATAGAAAGTCCGCAAATTCTTTGATAAAGTCTGTATGGTGCCCTGGTGGCCTGTATACAGTAGCCAGCACAAATCTCAAACGTGATTTATCGTTTACACTATATATATATTTACATTAAGCACCAATGCTTCAAAAGAATTATATTTAAAACTTGATTTCTTAGTGGTTTTGAAACTATTACTATAAATTACAGCAACACCACCCCCTTTGCGTTTCAGACGAGGTTCATGTTTATAAGAGTAATCTTGCGGGGTGGACTCATTTAAAGTAATGTAATCGTTTGGTTTTAGCCAGGTTTCTGTCAAACACAGCACATCTAGGTTATTATCTGAAATCATATCATTAACAATGAGTGCTTTTGAAGTAAGCGATCGAATATTCAGCAACCCGAGCTTTAGCATTTGCTCATCTGTATTATAGCTGTTTTTTATTTGTTGAACATCAATTAAATTTTTAACCTTAGATGGGTTTAAACGTTTTTTGGATTTCCAAGTTCGGGGAACAGACACAGTCTCTATATGATGATAGCTAGGTGAAAGAGGCTCTATGTGATGTGATTTATCTGACCTTGGTGACGCGAGGCCGCTAGCAGACGGTCGGTTTAGCCAGTCTGTCTGCTTCCTGACCTGAGCCCCAGATTGTCATGTTTGAGCTCTAAGACTATGAGCCATATTACTAGAGAGAAGAGCAGCACCATCCCAGGAAGGATGAATAACATCTCTTTTCAACAGGTCAGGTTTGCCCTAAAAACTTTTCCAATTGTCTATGAATTCTATATTATTAAGCGGACACCACTTAGACAGCCAACCGTTAAGCGAACACAATCTACTAACTATCTCATCACTCCTGCGAACAGGAAGGGGGCCAGAGCAAATTACAGTGCTTGACATCGTACTTGCAAGTTCACACACCTCTTTAATATTAATTTTGGTGATCTCCGACTGGCGGAGTCGAACATCATTAGTGCCGACATGAATAATGATCTTTTTACGATTAGCATTAGCCAGCACTTTTAAATTTGCTTTGATGTCAGGCGCTCTGGCTCCCGGCAAACATGTGACTATGGTGGCTGGTGTCTCTATTTTCACGTTCCGTGTAATAGAATCGCCAATAACTAGGGCACAATCATTCTCAGTGGGTGTTTCACTGAGTGGGGCAAATCGATTTGTTATGGTAATTGGAACGGAAGAGTGGTTTTTAGATCCGCGACGAGAGCGATCCCTCACTGTCACCCATTTGCCCGGCTGCACAGGCTCTACTTCAGCCGGAACCGACTCATGTAAAGAGTTCACTATGCTATGCGCATCCAAAACATCTAAAGCACTAGCACTCTTACTATCCTCAATTAAAGTTTGGATGCGTGTTTCTAATTTTGAAATCTTCTCTGTCAACCTAACTGTCTCCTTGCATTTATCACATATAAATCCTATATTGCCGACAGAGAAGGCTATGCTAAACATGTGACATGAAGTGCAGGTGACAATAACAGGACAAGACATTACTCACCGTGTTTGTTGACTGATTCTTACTCACCTGATCTTTTTATGAACTCAAAGGCGCGGACGCGCGAGAGAAAAATAAATAAATAAAAATAGCTGAGCGCACGGGTGGCGCGTTAACAGGCTAGCGAATTACTAGCGTTTTGTGCTAGTAGTACTAATAACAGAAGCTAGCGATGTCAGGTTAATCTGAGATGTTGGGTAAAATGTAGTAGTATAAACAACTAGAAATGGTAGTAAATGATGGTTCAAAACAAAGAAATACAAGGCTAAGAGGGAGCTTACAGCACCGAAGCAAACAAACACACTCACAGCAGGCAGCGAGGCAGACAGCTTATAAATAAGCTTATAATGTTGCCAATTTCTGCTCATATGTTAAATATATATATACTATGTTTTGTCAAAAATAAAATCATCAACTAAGATGTTATTATAGTGTTTGTTACAATGTAGGCTATATTCAAACTAATGCATCCTTAACTTTGAAATATGTATGATAAAATGTATACTTTATTTTTTACAAAGAAAGATTACACTGGAAATATTGTTGCAATTTTAATTGTTGTTGTAATTGTATAACCTTTTTAATAAAATAGCAAAAAAAAAATACAATTTGCAAGCACAATTTGTGAAAAAAAAACAACAACTGTGTTTCCAACTGTGAACCAATATTATATATATATATATATATATATGTATATGTGTGTGTGAGAATCACGCCCACTCGCATATTGCCTTTCCAAACAAAAAGTGTCTTAAAAAATTTAAATCAATGTATTGTTTTATGTGAATGATTAGGCAGGATGATTTTCACATCATTTTGAAGAAAAAACTCTAGGCGACAAAATGCATTATTCAGAAGTCTTGTGGACACATATGTAGTATGTGTTTTGTGGCCTTATTTCAGAAACTTTAATTTTGAGTCTCTAGAGGCATCATCAGCAGGATTCATTTTTGTTCCAACATGTCTCCATTGTACAACGTCTGTTGCGTCCCTGATGACTGCCACTCTGTTTGCCACACATGTATGGAACCTCTTTGCATCATTGGCAATGTACTTCAAGACAGTTTGACTGTCTGTCCAAAACATTGACTTGTCCAAATCCATTTGAAGTTCCTTCTTGAACATCTTGTCAACTCTGACTGCTAAAACAGCAGCTGCAAGTTCAAGTCTGGGTATTGTTATCTGTTTTGAAGGAGTGACTCTGGATTTTCCAAGCATAAAGGAAAGTCTTACCTTTTTGTTTCCATCTTCCAGACGCATTTAAGAGACGTTCCATAACCACACTCACTTGTATCTGAAAAGTGATGCAATTGAGTCATCTTGATCTTTCCAAAATCCTTTGGCATGATGCATCTGTCTACTTTCACCATAACTACCCTTTTGAGATCTTGCAGCCACTCTGACCACTGACATGCCAAAATCTGTGGCATTTCATCATCCCATCTGATGTTTCTTTTACATAGTTCCTGTAATAGTAACTTAGAAGGCAGTATTAATGGTGAAAGAAATCCCAAAGGATCGTAAATAGAGCTGACAACAGACAAAATGCCTCGTCTTGTGTATGGTCTTTCACTTACGGCAATCTTGAACATGAATGCATTAGATTCCATACACCAGTGTAACCCAAGCGCTCTTTCCACAGGTAAGTTGTCTTTATCCAGGTTGAGATCTTTTGTTGATTTTGACAGGTGTTCTTCTGGAATACTTGCTAGTACCTTACGACTATTACTCATCCATTTGGATAACTGGAATCCTCCTTTAGAACAAACTGCAGTTAACCCTCTGGGGACCAAAAACGCGCCGGCGCGTTTTGCTCGTTTTTTTTTTTAGCAATGAAAAATAAACACAAAATGCTCTGTTAATTTTGATCTTTAATTTTCGTGTTATACATCAATCGATCCTGTTCAGTTTCTATTTTTTTTCTGTATACTCACAATAAAAATAAAATGTTTTGCTTTTTGACAAATAAAGAAACTTTAACATGATGCGATTTCTGCCTTCTCTCTGTCAGTAAACTCCCATTTGAAACGCGTTTGAAAATGATCTATAACTCCGCGAAAATTCAGTCAAACAGGCAAACAGACCCACGGGCATAAAGCTTGAGATTGCATCTTTTAAATGAAGTCATTTATATAAAAAACAAATATTATCAGCTTCTGTAATCTGTATAAAAAGAGAGCGATTCCAGTCGAGCTCATTACGAGCTCATTGACTTTAATTCGTTCACGCCTACTCACGGAGCGCGCTATTCACAAGATAATGTGCTAAGCCATCTATGCAAAACAGGTAAACGCCCCCAAGCAAATGCATTAAACGCTTCAAGTTTCATCATTTCGTCACCTGCGCGTTGGGAAGATGACACGGTACACCGGTGCGGAAGCCCTTCAGTTCGTCCTGGATACTAGCGACGAAGAGTCCAGATTTTCATCAGAAGAGGAGCGCGACTACTCTGATGACGACCGTTTGTATTTTGAAGAGCGACTTGATGCAGCCGTGGATAGAATTTCGGATGAGTAAGTATTTATTCTTACTTGCATTAGTTGACAAGCTATTCAAAACATGAGCTTACATATTATACTGGGTGGACTTGCCATCCAGAGTATTGACATTTGATATCTACCTATATTCAACACGATCTAATGAAAGTGCATATCTATACCATGAATTTAATATCTCGTACCATTTCAACGTCAAAAATGTTTTGTTTTGTTTTTTTGTGTACACATGCTACACCCCTTGGTTAGGAAATTTGTATTTGTATGTGTAGCCTAAATGATATGTTTAGATCATTATGTATGAAAGATAGAATTTAGAAATTATTTTAGAAAGTAGGCCTAGTAGGTGTTTAGATTATATTTTGACTATATAAATGCTGCCTCATTATCATTAACGATGCATGCTCGCAAATATCAGTTGTAAATGTGTGTAAATGTGCTGAAATGTGTAAATATACCCAGTTAATGAAGTGCACAAATGTGTTAGGCTAATGTTTGCGGTGTGCCTCTCCGGTAATGGCCCATTGACACGCATATAGGCTTATTGCACGCGTCTAAAATTATTTACATCAGTTATTCATTATAGACTAATGCTACTATAGTTATATTTATGTAATAATATTCTTCAACTTTTTTAAAAGGAATGTAGCTTCATCACTACCTCCGCCTGCAACTCGGAGTGCGCTTAGCAACACAGTCAGAAATCAGAAAGAGTAAGTACATATTTACCCACTATTTTACAGATGTAAGACCTGCCTTTTACTTTTGTTTATTTATCGCTATAGCCGACTGATTATTTATTTTGGTCACATTTGATTTGCTTAGAGCTCGCATCAACGGGGCATAAGCATTTACTGTGAGATACCTGCCTTTACTTTTGTTTTTACAAAATTACAATAAAACAGATTGAAAAACAAAACATTTGAATCTCCTCATTCTTTGTTCAGGCTGCCTCACCTGATGGCCCATTAGCACTTCTAGGAGCGTCTATGTCACACCCCTGGTCTGAATCTCATTAATATTGATGACCCATTACCACTCCCACGCATAAACCTCTTCTGACAAAAAAACTGTTTTACAATGTTTAAATCAATGTAGTGTTTTATGTTTTATAATTAGGCAGGATGATTTTCACATACTTTTGAAGCTAGAACTCAAAGGGACAACATCAATTTGTCAAAAGTCTTGTGGACACATATTTAATATGTGTTTTGTGTTCTTAAATCAGCAACTTTCATTTTATTTTTTTCCGATAACCACGCATAAACATTATTCTCTTAAAAATACAAACATCTACATACACGTTGCTCGCATATTATGGTAGCCCTGTTTGTGCTATATAGAGTGAATTTACACCTTTGCCATTAACATGTTTATAAATAACTGAAAAAAGCACAAATATCAAGGCATGTCAGAACATCTCAAGGACCCCAAAAACAGCTTGGTCCCCAGAGGGTTAAATCTTTAACCATGTGAAGTGCCTCCTCTTCAGTGTGAACAGATGTTAAACAGTCATCTACATAGAAGTTATGCAAGATGGTATTCAAGACTATGTTTGGAAAGCAATCTTTGTAATCCTCCGCAAGTTTTCTCAAAGCATAATTGCTACAGCTTGGTGATGAAATTGCCCCAAACAAATGGACTTTCATTCTATATTCTTTAAAACTTTGTGTAATGTCACCATTTGGCCACCACAGAAAACGAAGAAAATCCACATTCTTCTGTGACAACTTTACTTGAAGGAACATAGCCTCAGTGTCCGCCATCAAAGTCACATGATCTTGCCTGAACCTGGTCAAAACCCCCAACAATGTGTTGGTGAGATTTGGGCCTTGCAGTAATTGTGAATTCAAGGACATTCCTTTAAACACTGCACTACAGTCAAACACAACTCTAATTTTCTTTTTTTTTAGGATGGTATACCCCGTGATGTGGGATGCCTTTCCATCATACCGCTGTAACTGATCTTGTGGTACTGCTTCAGCATACCCCTTGTCGATAACATCAGTGACGAAGGCTGAGTATTGTTCTTGAAACTCCTGGTTCTTAGTGAACTTTCTTTTCAATGTTATTAAACGCTGTTCCACAAGGCACCTATTATTAGGCATTGTTACGAACTTTTAGAGTCTAGGGAATGTACCGTAACATTTATATATTAACGTAATGCTGGAGGTGAAATGAGGTGGAAGAACATGACAGACAATCTTGGAAAGAGAAAAATACTGGACGTTTATTCACATAAAGCCGGAGCCACTAGATCCAGTAAAATAACAATAATAATGTGTACTATGTACAATGTGATAATATAAACAAACAAACAAACAATAAATGGGAAAAGAACAAAAGCGGCGCCAAAGGAAATAACAAAATATAACAAAGCAATCCTTAATCTAAACCTAATCTAACCAAAGCAAAATGTAGAAAATAAACCGAAATCTTCAGTGCATCCTGCACCTTAACCCTCTGGAGTCTGAGCTGTTTTCTGGGCCCTGGAGGTGTTCTGACATGCTCTGACATTTGTGCTTTTTTCAGTTATATATAAAAATGTTAATGGCAAAGGTGTAAATTCACTCTATATAGCACAAACAGGGCTATCAAAATATCTGATCAACATGCATGTATATGTTTGAATTTTTAAGAGAATAATGTTTATGCGTGGTTATTGGAAAAAATAAAAATGAAAGTTGCAGAAATAACATCACAAAACACATACTAAATATGTGTAAATAAGACTTTTGACTAATTAATTGTGTAGCTTTGAGTTCTGGCTTCAAAATGATGTGAAAATTATCCAGCCTTATCGTTCTCATAAAACAGTACATTGATTTGAACTTTCTAAAACAGTTTTTTTGTCAGAAGAGGTTTATGCATGGGAGGGGTGGCCCATCAATATTAATGGCCCAATGGCCATCAATATTAATGAGATTCAGACCAGGGGTGTGACATACACTCTTCCAGTGACTAATGGCCCATCAAGTGCCTGAACAAAGAAGAGGAGATTCAAAGGTTTTGTTTTTCAATCTGTTTTATTGTAATTCCTCTATGTGGAGGAACTAAATGTTCTAAATTTGCTATAAACAAAGCAATTGTGAGCGATAAACAAAAGTAAAGGCAGGTATCTCACAGTAAATTCCTGTGCCCCGTTTATATGCGGGCTACAAGTAAATCAAATGAGCAAAATAAAGAATCCTGAAAAAACTATCACAGGTTATAAAAAATATATTTTAAGCAGCACAACAGTTTCCAACATTGATTTAAAAAAATAGTCATCATATCAGAATGATTTCTGAAGGCTGATGGTTAGTGGAAGGTGGTCAGCAGAGCACACACATCTGAACACAGTCACACATCTTTATGCCACTCCTGAAAACAGTTCCTGTTTAACTGAAGACATAAGTGAACATTGCATGCCTGGCATTTCCATGGTGTTAAATTCCTTTTACCATGCTGTGCTTTGCAATGCACACATTCGCGGCGACCAACTGTGGCAACATCCCTGTCATCTGATGTCAGCTCAGCTCCTGGAACCGGTACATGGTCACTATTGGTCCGTTTTGGTGCCGTTTTCTGTGACACACCACAGAGCTCTGTTATGAGTTGCTCCATAAACTCTTTATGGGACAAGTTACCATGCAGCTCTTTGTGCACAATGAAAGAGTTGGTGGAAGCAATGTCCAAGAAGTGTAGAAAGATCTTTCTGTACCACTTCATTGTTTTGTGCTGTGTTGTGTAGTACTGTATCAGCTGATCTGACAGATCCACACCCCCCATGTGTTTGTTGTATGCAGTCACAGGTGCAGGACATGGAAATGTCTTTGTCCTCCATGTATCTTGTGTTTTCACCCTCCTCTGTGCAGTGTCTCCTGTATAAGCAGGA
This sequence comes from Squalius cephalus, assembly GCF_949319135.1. NCBI lineage: Eukaryota > Metazoa > Chordata > Actinopteri > Cypriniformes > Leuciscidae > Squalius > Squalius cephalus. Next base: position 36,438,337 of record NC_137127.1, on the reverse strand, counting down.
TGGATGGTAGAACAGACAGATACCTCTCGTGTGTCCATCCACTTTACAAATACAAGAGGTCCATCCCGAATCCACCTGATGGATCCCCTGGCAGATCTTTTAGAGAGTGAATTAGCTGCATTCCGAGGGCAGTCCTTTCTGTTGTCCCTGTAAGTCCCACATGCACCAAACTTCATTGCAAACAGGTCTTTGAGGAGCTTTGGACTTGTATAAAAATTGTCCATGTACACATGGTACCCAGAACCCAAAAATGTAAGATCTAAAAGAGATATTACAGCATCATATGACAGTCCATGGCCTGTGGGAAAGTTGTTCTTTCCTGTGTACACAGAAAAGTCCACAGTGTATCCATTCGATGAGTCTGCAAGAACAAACAACTTGAAACCCCATCTGGTTGGCTTGGCTTTCATGTACTGTGTCATACCTGTGTGTGCTTTGCATGCCACCATTCTCTCATCCACAGCTAAGTTTTTTTTAGGATGATAGATGGCTTTACAAGCCTGACGAATAGTGTCCATGAGAGGTTTGACCCTGAAAAGACGGTCATGTTCAGCTGTGCCCCTCTTTCTGTCATTCTCCTTATCTGCATCTGGGTGACTCATGTGCACATTCCATGAAATGATGCGGTATCTGTCCCGGGACATAACTGTAGCTGGAAAGGGTACGGAGAAAACACTGCTTTGCCGCCAGTAGTCGCTGATGGAGCTCACCTTCACCATGGCCATGTAGAACAGCAGCCCAATGTATCGGTACATCTCACTGATGCTGATATCTGTCCATTTATATTTGCAGCCCTTTGCAGTTGCCTTGGCAGCCTGAGCATTGGTGTTGTGGCACAGAGTTGAGACAGCACTTTCTGAAAAAAATTGTTTGAATAGACTCATGGGCGAATGTGAGTCAACAGAACTCGGTTGTGGTCCAGTTACCCGTGCAGGACGGAATCGCACAGTCTGTGGAACCATGTCAACATCAGTCTCTGTTTTCCATGCCAGAGCTGACTGCCTGTTGCTTGCCTGCTGGTTAGCCTTGGCTCTCTTCGGGACAGGTGCTTGAACAAGTTCATTGTCACATCTGTAAAAAACAAAAACAAAAAAACAAACATGTGAGCATGCTAATAACACAATTAAAGAAATTGTATTATAATTATGAATCACTAATGGCCATGGATAAAAAAAGACAGCGTTTTTTGTCATTTCACACAAGAATCGGTGGCTACTTTTATATTATGATGATGTAAAAACAATTAGGCTACATTTCATTTGTAAAATATTACGTCCTATGCACTTACTCAGTATGATTCTCGATCGCACTGAGCAGGATGGATGGTAGAACAGACAGCTTTGGACTTGTATAAAAATTGTCCATGTACACATGGTACCCAGAACCCAAAAATGTAAGATCTAAAAGAGATATTACAGCATCATATGACAGTCCATGGCCTGTGGGAAAGTTGTTCTTTCCTGTGTACACAGAAAAGTCCACAGTGTATCCATTCGATGAGTCTGCAAGAACAAACAACTTGAAACCCCATCTGGTTGGCTTGGCTTTCATGTACTGTGTCATACCTGTGTGTGCTTTGCATGCCACCATTCTCTCATCCACAGCTAAGTTTTTTTTAGGATGATAGATGGCTTTACAAGCCTGACGAATAGTGTCCATGAGAGGTTTGACCCTGAAAAGACGGTCATGTTCAGCTGTGCCCCTCTTTCTGTCATTCTCCTTATCTGCATCTGGGTGACTCATGTGCACATTCCATGAAATGATGCGGTATCTGTCCCGGGACATGCGACACCTGCGTGCCCCTCTGTGGGGAGCTGGAGAAGGAGAGCTGGACACATTCCTTAAAAAAAAAAAAAAAAAAGGTTAGCATACATTATTCAAAGTAAACTGATGAGCAATGGATGGTTATGGACGTACAATGTATATATTTGTTGATGGCCCATAGGATGGAGAAATATATTTATGGGCCATTGACCGCGCCACCGCAAGTATCTGTTGATGGCCATAAAGACCGCACGCATTTAGTGACGCACGCAATGATCGTTCGCGAACGACACACATCACTACATTTCAAACATTTACACCTGTATTCACAAACATCTGTGCATAAGGCAGTATTGAAGCGTAGCATAACCAAAACCGAACATTAATATAAAAATATAATGTATTTAGACAGTGTCACATATTTTACCGGAGGATGAAATATATTTGCACTAAATCACATTATAGGCCTATTACCTAAGCAGATATTTGCAAACAAGCTACATTACGCATAAGGCAGCATTTTGGCATGATAATGTCATAAGCTAATCACAACTGAGTGAAATATATTTAATATATTTAGTATACAAATATGTTTAAATAGCAATATCACATTTAAAAAAAGTTTACACGTGAGCATATAGCCTACACGAATGTTAGGATATTGTAAGGCAATCGCTCCTGTAAGATGTCAAAAGCTAGCCAAAACTAGGCAAAATATAGTCTGAAATTTCATATGTGTTCTATATTATCAGAAAAAGAATTATATAACAGTAGCAGCTAAACAACTTACCCCGAACGTGTGTCCTCAGCGGGATCAATTCGCTCTTCAAAATGCTGCCGTTCCTCGTCCGAGTCTTCATCTTCCTCCGAGGAAAAGGTGAATTCTTCCTCGCTGTCCAGAATCATCTGAAGGGCATCTTTACCGGAGAAACGAGCCATCCTCTCTAAACGCGATGCACTATCAGTGAATCTGATCTGATGAAACTCGTGTTTTCAAGGCATTGATCGGGGGGCGTGTACACTGCATAAATCACCTCCTAAACGATTTACCATGTGAATAGCGCCGGGGGCGTGGCGGCCACAGCTTATTAGAGATAATGAAGGGAGAACGAAAAAACGGTACCTCTCCTTGCTTTTCCTTGGATTACATAAAATGGGAATATTTGTTTTTTATATGAATTACTTCATTTTAAAGAAGAGATTTCAAGCTTCATAAAGACATATCTCACGTGCCTGTGTGAGAAGTATTCGCTGAGTTACGACAGATTTTCGGACGCGTTTCAGAATGGTCTACACTGGCAGAGAGAAGGCAGAACTCGCCTCGTGTTTATTTTTCTTTATTTGGCAAAAAGCACAACACTTTGTTTTTATTGTGAGTATTCACAAAAATAATACACATTTAACAGAATCGATTGATGTATGAAACTTGTTTTGTAAAATCAAAGTCAAAAGAGTATTTTGGGTCTCAATTCAACTCATAAGGAAAAAAGCGAGCAGATCATGCCGGCGTGATCTCCGACCTCTGAGGGTTAACTAAACTATCTAACAAAACAGAAGATACATTAAGTGGCGCTCACTTCTTACCTAGTGTGTCTAGACAATCATCTGCTACGTGTGCAGTGTATATCGCGATATACTGACCTGCGTTCTCTTCCCACTATATCAGCTGTTGCTCAATATATCAGAGCAAATGAAAAGGTAGACAACACAATACAAAGAACAAAGCACATAGCACACAACTCAGACGCGGGCAGAGACAAAAACTCGATTCACTACAGAAAACTAATTTCGCTACAAAGAGCTCAGTCAGCTACAGAAAACTCATTCCACTACAAAGAGCTCAGTCCACTAAAGAAAACTCATTCCGCTACAAAGAGCTCAGTTCGCGATCGAGAGAGAAAGCATGAATGAACACGCCATCCTTTTGAACCAGCTGGACGGCCTCCGATTGGCTCCCAAGCGCCGCCTTAATGATGACTGACGTCCGACTCGGCCAATCACAGCAACCTGCGAGCAGAGAGAGTGGGCTAGAGACAGAGAAAAGATAATGAGCACAACAGCCAACACGTGTGAAGTACACAAACGTGCACCAAGCAATGAAAACAAAACACGCATGGAGCATAACACCTCCCCCCTTAAGAACCAACTATATGGAATAGATCGGACATATAGTTGTTCAAACAATTATCAAATGCCGCAATAAGCAACTCTAGATAGTGTGTCAGCGATCACATTTTCGACGCCTTTCTTATGTTTGATTACCAGATTGTAACCTTGTACAATCAGAGACCAGCGCATCAAACGTTGATTCTGATTATACATACGTGACAGAAAAACTAGAGGGTTATGATCGGTAAACACAGTGACTGGAATATTACTCGAACCAAGATACACATCAAAGTACTGGAGAGCCATCAGAAGTGCTAACGCCTCCTTCTCGATCGTCGAATAGTTTAACTGATGTTTATTAAACTTACGCGAGAAGTAGCAGATGGGGTGATCAATGCCATCTTTACCTTCCTGTACTAACACTGCTCCAGCACCAACGGCACTCGCATCCACGTCAAGTTTAAACGCAAAAGCACAATCTGGTGCGGCTAAAACAGGTGCATTACACAGAAGAACTTTGATCGAGTTAAAAGCATACTGACATTCATCAGACCATACAAACGTTCGAGATGGACTAAGAAGTGAAGTCAGAGGGTGCGCAATCATCGAAAAGTTTTTACAGAAGCCACGATAGTAGCCAGCCATCCCTAAAAATCGACGGAGTTCACGTCGGGTGGTTGGAGCTGGGAACTCAGCTATGGCGGCAACCTTAGCTTCTAACGGGCGCACTTGACCTTGACCAACTTCCCTCCCAAGATACGTAATTGTGGCCTGGCCGAATTCACATTTAGCTAGGTTTAACGTCAACAAAGCCTTCTCAAGTCGCTCAAAAACAGTTCGCAATGAAGACACATGTTCTGACCAATCGGTAGAGTAAACTACTAGGTCGTCTAAATATGCATTGCACTTAGGTACCCCAGCCAGCACAATGTTGATCAATCGCTGAAAAGTGGCTGGTGCGTTACGCATGCCGAAAGCCATCACGGAGTACTGGAGGAAACTATCAGTTGTTACAAATGCCGAAATGTCAGAAGCACGAGCCGTAAGAGGAACTTGCCAGTAACCTTTTAACAAATCTAATTTACTGACATAATGAGCTGAACCGAGGTTGTCGACGCAATCTTCCATGCGCGGTAAAGGGAAACAGTCGGGTACGGTTACTGAATTTACTTTCCGGTAGTCGGTGCAAAATCGCGCAGTGCCATCGCTCTTCGGCACTAATAAACACGGAGAACTCCAGGGACTACAACTGAACTGAGCAAGTCCATGCTCTAACAAATACTCAACCTCATTCTGCATAATATCTCTTTTCGCTGCGTTCACGCTATTTGATCGGAGCAGCATCAACCACGTTAATGTCGTGCTCTAGAACTGTAGTACGAGAAGGTACATCATTAAACAAAGCAGGAAAATCATTAATCAACTGCATAATATCGCATCCTTGTTGTTCAGATAAATGAGATATATGAGATGTAAAATCAGTTACTACCTCCGAGTTTTTAAGACGAGCACACTGTTGATGAGCATGGCGCAAAATCACTCCATCATCCTCCGGATCACCAACCTCGACAGCAGCACAAGCGATCAGCACAGGAGCCACAGGACATCACTCTGGACAGCTTCTCTGTTGTGGAAAGTCTTTAACATGTTCACATGACACAAATGAGTCTTTCGTTTCCTATCAGGAGTCCCAATTATGTAATCTGTATTACTAAGTTTTCTCACCACCTCATATGGTCCAGAAAACCGTGCTGATAAGGCAGACCCTACCATAGGCAACAAAACCAGCACCAAATCGCCCTCGTTAAAGGAAAGCTGTACAGATTTGCGATCATAATGACACTTCATTTTTTTCTGAGCAACTTCGAGTGACTCCCTTGCCACCGAACAAGCTTTATGCAATCGCTCACGGAACTTACTCACATAGTCTAACACATTCACTTTAGGACTAGACTCAAAAGACAACAGATTCTCCTTGAGCATTTTCAAGGGTCCTCTGACAGTGTGTCCGAATACTAATTCAGCAGGGCTGAATCCAAGACTTTCCTGAACTGCTTCTCTGATCGCAAACAAAAGTAACGGTACACCCTCATCCCACTCTTTACCCGTATCCATGCAATATTTTCTAATATTTGATTATTATAATCTATAGTAAACTAGCGTTTGATGGAAACGCTCAAGCGCCCCCTGGCTTTCAGCGTGATAGGCACTTGCGACCCTGTGGGAGATATTTAAACTGGACAACACTTGAGAAAAGATCCTCGAAAGAAAATTAGTGTCTTGATCGGTCTGCACAATTTTTGGTAAACCAAACATAGAAAAAAACTTCAGAAGTGCTCTAGTTACAACAGGAGCTGTAATCTTCCTCAATGGAATTGCCTCCGGGAATCTGGTCGCAGTACACATTACCGTCAATAAAAACTGATTACCGGTCTTAGACTTCGGCAAAGGGCCGACACAATCGACGATAACGTGTTCAAACGGTTCTCCTATCACTGGAATAGGAGCAAGTGGAGCACACGGAATAACTTGATTCAGTTTGCCAGTGATCTGAAAGGTGCGGCAGGTGCGACAAAACTGTGTGACATAGTTTTTAATCTAGGCCAAAAGAAAGGCCTCAGAATACGGTGATAAGTTTTCTTTATCCCTAAATGTCCTGACAAGTCGTGATCATGAACTAAGGATAGAACTTGCTGTCGGTAACAGGAAGGGATCACAATCTGATACACACTACTCCAATCAGAATCATCTGCAATATTAGGGCACCACTTACGCATCAGTAAACCGTTCTCCACGTAATATGCAGCTTTTCTCTCTTGAGCTTTCTTTGAGGAAACAGCGGCAACGAAACACTTTTGAAGGCTTTTATCCTCCTTTTGGGCAGAAATAATTCTCTTGCGCGTCACGCACAGATTTATACTCAAGGAACTCGGAACAAGTGATTTTTCAACAGTCTCACTCTCATCAGATAAAACATCATTGATAAAAACAGGTGCCATAAAAGATGTAGCCAAATCTTCAGCATCCATTTTACGACCCTGAGCTCGCGTAACTACACAAACTGGAAAAGTTTCAGGACAAGACCTCGACAGTTCATCAGGCTGATCTGACAGAACTGGTCTATCAAACACTTCCAGCAAAGGCATGACTTTCCCACCAGCTAAATCATTGCCAAGGATAAATTGTACTCCACTAACAGGCAAACTCTCACGGACGGCCACCTTCACGAAACCTGTACACAATTCTGACTCTAAATGAATCTGGTGCAACGGAACTTGGACAAGACCCATCTCAATACCCTGTACTAGCACATTACTGCCACAGAAAGTCTGTTCAGAAAACGGCAGTACTTCTGCACTAATAAAAGACTGCATTGCCCCAGTATCACGCAGCATTTTAACTTTTATCTGTTCCGCAGAATTCCCAGTAATGGAAATGAACCCTTCCATCAGAAAAGGTGCATAGCTAGAATCAGGCTTATCACTACGCTCGACTTTAGCAGAATCCACCAGTTTAACAAACCCAGCGCTCTTAGGTACAGAATTTGACTGCTTTCGTTTTAACACAACACAATCAGCAATTAAATGACCAGATTTGTGACAATAAAAACATTCTCGATCCTCTTTCGACTTCAGATTAACTGGTTTCGGTCGTGACGAACTACTCAAATTCACTTGAAAAGGCACAGTTTTCTCAGAACGCGCAGGAGTAAACACATTTTTATGCGTCAGTGTAAATTCATCTGCAAGGACAGAAGCTTGAGATAAGGACGTCACTTTTTGCTCATTTAAGTAAACGACAACACGCTCAGATAAACAATTCTTAAATTTCTCTAAAATAATTAATTCTCGCATGTCTTTAAAGTCATGTACCTTACTCGGTGCACCACTTATCAAATAAAATGCCTTTCTCCCTCGCAAATTCAACGAATGTCTGACTGGAATTTTTCCTATGGCTTCTAAACCGTTGCCTGTAAGCTTCGGGTACCAGCTCATAAGCGCGCAAAATTACAGCTTTTACTGCTTCATAATTCACGCTATCCTCCAAAGACAATGTAGCGCACACATCTTGAGCTTTGCCAGTTAACTTGCTCTGTAACAGCAATGACCAGACCTCTTTAGGCCACTGAAGTGTAGACGCAATCCGCTCAAATACATTAAAATATGAATCAACCTCTGTTTCTCGAAACTGCGGCACAAGGGAAATATGTCTACTGACCTCAAAGGTGGTCCCCCCCAAGCCAGCACCAGCGGGCTGTAAGGGTTGCGTAACTGGAACAGGTGTCACCTTGCCTGCACTCAACTCAAGTTCACGCAGCTTCACCTGCGTCTCCGCCTCGATTTCGAGTCTGCGGATTTCAAGTCGGAATTCCATATCAGCCCGACGGTCTTGTGCCCGTTCGCGTGTCTCCATTTGTAGTCGCGCTAAGCGGACTTTAAGCCGCACATCACCTCCTCCAGACTCAACCGAGCCCGGAGTAAAAGGCTCAAAGGGCGGCAGAACGGCCTTGGTCTCGGAGTCCTCCACCTCAGCCATTCCACCTCGCTCCTCCTCACCAAGGCGACCGTCAGCACCAAAGGAACCTTCCCCGACTACTATAGGCAGCTCTAGAACATCCAATTCCACCAACCTTTGGGATACAGTAGACTTAATCTCTTTTTTAAGCCGCTGCCTTGAAACAGCGATCTGGAAATGAGCAGCGATACCCAGCAAATCATCTTTCCTACACCTATCAAGTTGCTCCACCGTAGGTGCATTAACAAAGGTATCTAAATCAAAATCAGCCATACTTACTCCTGTCAGAATCACTAACCATATAATCAACCAGCCCATCCGCTAATCACTGCCTCGCGAACACTAACGCTCTACAAAGAAAACACTGAACATGGTCATTCCACCATCCACACCAGCAGTAATTAATATCTCGGGAAAAATATAAATATTATCCCGGACGAGCCCCCATTTAATGTTACGAACTTTTAGAGTCTAGGGAATGTACCGTAACATTTATATATTAACGTACTGCTGGAGGTGAAATGAGGTGGAAGAACATGACAGACAATCTTGGAAAGAGAAAAATACTGGACGTTTATTCACATAAAGCCGGAGCCACTAGATCCAGTAAAATAACAATAATAATGTGTACTATGTACAATGTGATAATATGTGATGCGATCTGGGAAAACCCACCACATGGTGAAATTTTACCTATTACAGGTTTTGATATCATATGGAAGCTGGTATCAAGCCCTTTCCAAATCTGTTTTTATTTTTATCATAGCTTGTTGGTAGCAAAAGTTATGTTTATCTGAAGTCGGCCGATCGCTATGATTTTCTGGAACGGAATTTTGAGAAAAACAGGTTTAATTAACGGTCACCGTCGAGACGCTTCTTGTCCATCTCGTGATTGTTATAAAACTGCGTGACGTTATTTAAACAGGATTGGCGCGAAATGCGCACTATACACATTCACTGTACATGTATGTGGTTTATTTTAAAGGTAAACTATCTTTGTAGTGTTAAGAGATGGACAGGTGTATGGGATATACGGCGATTGTTTTTTTTTTCACCTCTGCCGGGCGTTAGAGAAAATGGTCACATAGAATGCATTAGAGAGAGTATTTTCAGCTTGACACTATAAATCGCTGTTTTTCTGCACTAAACAAGGGAATTTTGCCAAGATATTTTCAGAGATAAGAGAAAAGATGTTATAGAATAATAATTTAATGGAAAAAAAAATTGACAAAAAAACTGACATTCAAACTATTTTGGAATTTACTGAAAACGGCCCAGCGCGACATCCGACGGGTTTTCCCAGATCGCATCACATATAAACAAACAAACAAACAATAAATGGGAAAAGAACAAAAGCGGCGCCAAAGGAAAGAACAAAATATAACAAAACAATCCTTAATCTAAACCTAATCTAACCAAAGCAAAATGTAGAAAATAAACCTAAATCTTCAGTGCATCCGGCACCTTAACTAAACTATCTAACAAAACAGAAGATACATTAAGTGGCGCTCACATCTTACCTAGTGTGTCTAGACAATCATCTGCTACGTGTGCAGTGTATATCGCGATATACTGACCTGCGTTCTCTTCCCACTATATCAGCTGTTGCTCGATATATCAGAGCAAATGAAAAGGTAGACAACACAATACAAAGAACAAAGCACATAGCACTCAACTCAGACGCGGGCAGAGACAAAAACTCGATTCACTACAGAAAACTCATTTCGCCACAAAGAGCTCAGTCAGCTACAGAAAACTCATTCCACTACAAAGAGCTCAGTCCACTAAAGAAAACTCATTCCGCTACAAAGAGCTCAGTTCGCGATCGAGAGAGAAAGCATGAATGAACACGCCATCCTTTTGAACCAGCTGGACGGCCTCCGATTGGCTCCCAAGCGCCGCCTTAATGATGACTGACGTCCGACTCGGCCAATCACAGCAACCTGCGAGCAGAGAGAGTGGGCTAGAGACAGAAAAAAGATAATGAGCACAACAGCCAACACGTGTGAAGTACACAAACGTGCACCAAGCAATGAAAACAAAACACGCGTGGAGCGTAACAGGCATGATGACATCATGCTTCCTAAATGGCATGTCAATAGAGTAATGACCATTTTCAGTGGTAATTGACTGATCCATTATCTCCATAAAACGTTGATCCTCTCTAGACGGTTTGAAGTCATCTTCTAAAGATTTCTCATTGAAATCGTGATTGTACTGTGCAACCAGTAATTCTTCTATCTTGGCAACCGAGATCCTATTAGCAGTGACTGATTGAAAGCCAGTCTTCCTTCCATCATCTGCTTCTTTTACAAGACCGTTTATGACCCATTCATCTTAACGGCATAGGGTCCTTGACCTTCACTATTGATGATCTCCCATGGTTCCAAGAGCTTTGGAGCATTTGTACCAATTAACAATTCAACTTCAGCATCCAGTTTGGGAACATTGACAACATCCAAATATTTCCATTTTCTTAGATCCTTTTGATCAACTACATTGCTTTTGTTTACAGGTATTGTCTTCTGAGTAAAGACTTCTGGCAATTCCAAGAATTTATCCTCAGACATTCCTGATATCTATAATCCAGTGAGCACGGATGTGTTTACCACATTTTCGTGTCCCATTGTTCGCAGCAATATGCACTTCTTTGTCCCATTCATCTTCAGCTTCCGCATAAGCCCTTCGGTACAAAAAGTGACTGTACTCCCTGGATCCAAGAAGGCATATGTTGTTACTGTAAAGTCGCCAAGCCTAGACTTCACCTTAACTGGCACAATAGACAATGAACAGTCTTGTTCTCCGGCCCCAGTATGAGCATAAGTCTGCAGAGTAACAAGAGCATTACTCACTGGCTTTTCTTCAAAGGTTTTACTAGTTTTTATAGTAGGATGCTTCTGACCACACACACAACAAGTCCGTCGACTTGTGCAATCTTTACTAAGGTGTCCAATTTTCAAACAAGCAAAGCAAAAACCATGATTCTTCAAAAACTCAATCTTTTGACTGTGAGTCATCTTCTGAATCAAAGGGCATTTTTCCAAAACATGGTTTTCTTTGCATGCATAGCAGCAAGATGAAGAGCTGTGCTGTGATGACTGGACTTTAGGCTGAAAACCTTCAACAGTGTTTACTATAGCCACTGTAGCTGAACGCTGCCCTTTACCACTGTAAGGAGGAGCAGATTTGATTTTATGTGATATGGGTGGTTGTATATCTTTAATATCTCCAAAGAGAGGATCTGTGAGAACCTTAACCTGATGTTCAATGAAGTCCACCATATCTGTAATCTTAATCCTACAACCATTGCGTTCTTGTAACTCACAGGCTATGGCTCTCCATTTTTCCCTGAGTCGGTAAGGCAGTTTCAACATGATGTTCTTAAGATTCGATGAAACATTAATCTCATCCATATACTGCAAGTTTATCATCACATTGCAATACCCTCTTAGAAACAAAGCATACGCTTGCAAACCATTGATGTCGTCAGGTTTTATTACAGGCCAATTCAAAGCCTTTTCCATATAGGCTGCTGTGATTTTCAACTCATGTCCAAAGTGCTCCTTCAACAAATCCTTGGCCTTTTTGAATCCTTGTTCAGCTGGCATATGCTGACAGCTTCTCACCAGTTCTCTCAGTTGTTCTCTAGTGTACTGTTCTAGATAATACAAGCAATCCTTTGAATTTGTGGTCTTTCTTTCAATTCCATTCTCAAAAGTTTGAATAAAAGCAGTAAACTGTAATGGATCTCCATCAAAGATTGGAATAACTCGAGGAGGTAAAGAAGCCATGTCCCCCCGATGAGCAAGCTGGGCTGTTATATTTGCAGAGAGTGCCCTTCTACTACTTCCATCATGCATGGTTGTTAAAACTGACAACTTTGCATCGTTGGCTGCTATTTTTGCATTCATCATGAGTTGTTCCTTTTGTTTTTTGAGTCTTTCACTTTGCATGCAAAGTCTCTCTTCCTCTTCCTCCAAAACATGTCTCATCTCCATAGCAGCAGCATGTTGTAATAATGCAGCTTTTTCTGCCATGGCCTTTATCCGCGCAGAAGATGTTGAACTTAAAGTAGTAGTTGAACCATTTGATGCTTTGCTATGATGAGATCGTTTTGTGGACACATTTGAAATACTGTCATCAGGTCCTATTTCATGGCTTGTTATAGATGAAGCATTGCAAGTTTTATCCACATTCAAAGATTTTCCAGTATCAGCCAACCATTCTCTGACATCTTTATAAAATTCCTGGTTTTCAGTCATTTTAGCACAGAACCATTTGTTTTGCTTGTCAGACTCATCCTGAGGTATCGGCATTTCAACGATTGAATTATGCAGTTCTTCGGCCTCTTTGCAATATTTATCAAACTTGTTAATTTGTTTTTCAACATCTGTTACAGTTTGACATGTGATCTTGAGAGAAAACAGATCGTTCACCTTTTGTTTGATTTTGTTTACTTGATTTAACTTCTGTTTTCTAGTCCTTTGCAAATTTTCAAATAGCAGAGTAACCCCCTTAGCGGTCATTTTCCTCATTCTTTTTTTGCGACTCATTTTCATCAACAGCACAATCATCATTTGCAACCTTTTTGTAACAACATCTCCACCATCAACACCAGTAGCCATCTCAGAGTCTGATTTCTCCTTTCCATCCATGAACAACAACACAACCAGCACGTAATACCAGCGCAGCATGACTCTGTTCAATTCAAACTTCAAATTCTGTTATATGAAGCCTTTAAACAGCGCTCCACGTATAATCCATTAAACGCCTCTTCACGATCCAACGGGAACCCAGTTTTTACTAATGTTACAGCAGCTGCTATAGCTGCCGACAGCTTGGTTATACAACGCACTTTTTACGCACATCAACAGTCTTGTAGTCCATTTCTACTTTTCTGTTTCTTTATTTACCAAATGCAAACATTAAACATACTTGAGAGACAGTGAACATCTTACTTTGTGTGTGGTAAAAACTGTATACGTTCCCCCTCCAAGCCCAACTCCCTCTACGTGTAAAACACCGGTTGAAAAACACTCTGTGCACATACTGCCCCCGCCTGGTGACAGCCCGAAATACATATACATTGACACTGGCTCCAACAGGAACCAAGATATAACAGGGAATACTCATTTCGATAGGGGCTCAGACATAAGTCGGAGCCGCCTAGGAATGTAAAGCAGGAAGAACTCATAGAGGTCAATCCTGCCCTAGAAAATCGTTCCAAGAAAACCTGTATGGCCTAGGCACTAGAAGGGCTGGTCAGGTAAAATAAGGCAATAGCCTGTTACCAGTGGCCCAGGGCCTTCTAGATTGTAGAACCTGGTAAATGTGGACGGCGATGACCAGCCGGCCGCCTCACAAATATCACCAATGGAGACACCACTGGACCAGGCCCAGGACGAAGCCATGCCGCTATTGGAATGAGCTCTTACTCCAATGGGGCAATGTAGGCCCGTCGAAGTGTAGGCTAGTGCAATTGCGTTCACTATCCATCTGGATACCCACTGCTTCGTGACCGGATGCCCTTTGGTGCGCCCTCCGAAGCATACAAAAAGCTGTTCTGCGTGTCTAAAAGAGGCGGAACACTCTATGTATATTCTCAAAGCCCTGACAGGGCAGCGTAAATGCAGCTCTCGTTCATCCGAGGGGGGAGGAAGTGCTGAGAGGGAAATGACCTGTGCTTTGAACGGAGTAGAGAGCACCGTATACAACCATGCTTTGGTTTGAGAACAACTTTGCAGTCGCTAGGCCCAAATTCCAACCATGAGGCACTCACAGAGAGTGCCTGTATGTCACTTACACGCTTAGTGCTAGCCGAAGTATGGTCTTTAGCGGCCGACTTCCCTCATTCGACCAGGAGCCAAAGGCCGGTTTGCCTTCACACAGGGCTCCCCAACCTGTGCTGGAAGCATCTGCCGAGATTCCTTCTGGTAACCGTCCCCAGCGCCACGCCAGACTGGAACCAACAAGGATTCCTCCAAGAGGCCAGGCCTGACACATAGGCCTGGCTCACCTTGATACGTAGGCGTCCGTGACGCCAGGCAGGGGCTGGTACTCGAGGTTTCAACCAGTATTGCATGTGCAGCAGACCTAGATGAAGTACTGGAGATGCAGAGGCCATGAGGCCCAGCATCTTCTGAAAAGACCTGACGGTGGGAGAGGCTCCAATTTTGAAAAAGGCCGCAAGCTGCTGAATGGTCAGAGGTCAGATGGTCAGCGCGCTCTGATGTGACTGTTACCAGGAACGAAATCCATTGGCTGGGGGACAGTGAGCTCTTGGAGAAATTGACCCTGAGTCCCAGGCACTCCAAGTGGCTGAGGAGCACGGATCTATGAGAGTTTAGCTCCGCCTCCGACTGGGCCAAAACAAGCCAGTCGTCGAGATAGTTCAGAATGTGGATTCCCATCTGTCTCAGAGGAGAGAGGGCCACATTCATGCACTTCATGAAAGTGCGAGGAGCCAGGGACAGACCAAACGGCAGGACCTTATACTGATATGCCACTCCCTTGAAGGCGAATCTCAAGAGTCGCCTGTGATGGGGGGCTATCTGGATGTGAAAGCATGCGTCTTTCAGGTCCAGAGAGAAGAACCAATCCCCTGGGCATATTTGTGAGAGGATCTGTTTCAAAGTAATTACCCTGAATGTTCGTTTCATAAGGGTGCGATTCAGGCATCTGAGGTCTAAGATGGGTCTGAGACCGCCATCTTTCTTGGGGACGAGGAAGTAATGGCTGTAAAAGCCTGACTCGCTCTGTGCTGGCGGGACCATTTCTATGGCTCCTTCTGTCAGTAAATTCATCACCAAGGAATCATGCTCCTTACCAAGGTGGGAACCACGCTGCTGAAGAGCGGGGCTCTGCGAGGCATTGGCCCATGTGGCAAGGGGTTCTATTAGGTCGAGCGACAGGCCACTGTGCAGGGGCCTGGGGCTCGGGGTAAGTGGAAGAGGAAAAGAGCTCTCTCTTTTGAGTATGTTTGTGTTCGTTATAACAGCATGGGAGCATGAAACTGAATGGAGGCTGCAACAAACTGAACCGATTGCTAGGAGGCATAAACGAGTCTATTTGGGGTCCCATTCAATCAGCATTGCGATTCCATTGTTTCTTTGTCTCATGTTAGAGGGAAAGGAAACAATGTAGAATGAGGGGAGGAGCCTGTGAATGCAGCGAGGCGAGACTCGCACTCTGGTAGTGAGCGAGTTCATCTTAAATGGAGGCGGTTTGTGAGTGACACGCTCGGAAGTTCTGGAATAATGCTCTTTTAGATAGGAATATATTCCATGAGTTCCACCTGACAGTTATAGGGGAGAACGTCATGTCAGAGAGCTGTCAGTGCTGTAATTCAGCTGAGCACTGTCAGTGAATGCAGCGAGGCGAGACTCGCGCCCTCGTAGTGAAAGCGCTCAATAAATGCGGCTTGCGGGGGCGGAGATGCTTGGCATTTTACAACAAACGCCGGTGAAAAAATGCTCTTTCAGAAGGAATATACTCCATGAGTCTCACCTAAGTCATAGGGGAGAATGTCACGTCATATCCAGCTGAGCTGTAATCAGTGTTGAGCCCGCTCTCACAGTGCGCGCAGCACTGAGGATACTCTCTGCTGCAGGAAAAGTGAGACAAGCAGGATATACGTGAGCTCACTTATACCCGCTCACTCAGCCTTCTAACCCACTGTTTTTTTATCTCAGCTTGAGAGAAAGAGAGCAGTGAGAACGAGGATGGAGAAGCTTTCTAGAGAAAGCAGTTTGTGAACGCAGCGAGGCGAGACTCGCGCTTCTCGTAGTGAAAGCGCTCAATGAACGCGGCTTGCGGGAGCGGAGCCGGCAAGTGACACGTTCAGGTGTTCGGCTATTTTACAACAAATGCCAGTGAAAAGTGCTCCTTTAGAGCATACTCTGTATACTCACCTGACAGAAGTAGGGGAAGAGCATCATTCTCAGAGATCTAAGAAACTAGCTTCTCATAGAAACCGCTGGATACCAACAGGGGATGCAGCCGAATCAGCTCGCTGCAGAGGTTTGTAATCAGCTCCATGCAGAGCTAGATAGCAGATGCCGGCGCGCTGAGTCAGCTTATCCGCTGCGAGGGTTTATTCAATGGAGAGAAGGCTTCTTCAGCTTAGTCTCTAAGTCCAGCGAAGAGATAGTCTGAGTAATTGATCTGAGTATATTATGCCAGATTGCCTGCTTTATAACCAGATACCACACCGAAATTGGCGCGCTCTGGCAGGCTTCTCTGCCATAGGCTCGTGCAGCTCCGCTGCCTCGCCATTGGTTCGTTTTATTACTATGCACAAACCAATGGCTGTGCAGTTTCACTGCGTGATTAAAAAGGCTTCAGAATTCAGAGAAAAAGGAGTTTTCCCCATAACAGCATCTAGCGACGCTGTATGAGTAAAGTTTCGAAAGGGAACTGATTAACAGATAAACTAAACACAAAACAGAACAGAAATCAAAATAAACTGACATTGTGACAGATGTATATATGCAGATATATTTACTCATGCAGCATACACACACATATATAGAAAAATCTATAATGTAATACATTTCTTATATTTTCTAATTATTTACATTTTAAATGTTTCATATTTTCAAGCTAGTTAACAATAGCTCAAGCACACCTGCTTGAACAAAAACATTTAGTCAAGAAGAGACTACCACTGTAGTGAGGAGTGCACAGCCATTACATTTAAAATATTGTAATTACAGCCTTGATGGTTTCGGCCAATCATCAACCTAACCACAGGCTCCACTCTTCAGCACAATGGTAACCCAGGCATACCAGAAAACCTTTTAAACCTTTTCCAAAATAATAGAACATTAAACACTAACAGATCTCGCCCCATATTAATATTGAGTAAAACACAATAAATAACACTTAATGTTAACATTTGAAACTAGAAATCTGTTGTCAAGTCACCTTCATTTATATAGCGCTTTTAACAATATAGATTGTTTCAAATCAGCTTTACAGTGATAATAGGAAATTAAAGTAACAGATTGTTTTGTCTTTACAGCAGCTCTAGAATAATGTTATTGTCCAGCTAAAGTTAGTTTTGATTGATTCACTTCCACTGCAAAGATCATTAGCTATTAACTTAGGGGCCGCTAACACGACACCATTCCAACAGAAAACCCTTAACGTGCTCCGGCCCGCTCATCCGCACAAAACAGTGCTTGGCGGCTCGAGAATGCAAACCCAGAAATAGGTTCCAAGGTGCAAGCCCTAAAAATATATATATATACAAATTTTAATCTCTGCGCAAGCTTTAAAAACGCAAACCTGTGAAAATGCTGGCGGCGTGCACATGCGTATTACGTGTTCAGTCTATAGGTATGCGCATTTGAATATATATGTGCGCAGGCGTGTAGTCTTTCTTTACAACTTGACCTCAACAAATTACTTTTCTGGCCTTAAAAATGTATAATACAGAATATTTATCGCTTTTGCGTAGCCATGTAAACCGTAACTATTTTGACAACGTGTTATCTGTACAGAGGTGAAGGGAAGGGAAGGAGCCCTTCACAGGGGAGAGACTAGTTGACACTTCAGGACTGCGTTGTCGTTATGTCCAGGAGCAGGTCCTTCATCAGATCTGGATACGGCCTGGATCCGGCGGACTGCGGTAAACCTCGGGATAAACGGATAGAATAATATTAGCGTAGACGCCATTCTTCTTATGATGTAATGAGTACATCAGGATTTATGTGGAGTGTTCCCAGTTCCGACTGACCTAATCTATGCAGCCTAACATTGAATTATAGAAGTTTATAATATGTTATAATATACACATG
This sequence comes from Squalius cephalus, assembly GCF_949319135.1. NCBI lineage: Eukaryota > Metazoa > Chordata > Actinopteri > Cypriniformes > Leuciscidae > Squalius > Squalius cephalus. The sequence continues at coordinate 36,420,149 of NC_137127.1, read as the reverse complement.
TATGCTAGGTCAAAGAGATGTGTTTTTAGTCTAGATTTAAACTGACAGAGTGTGTCTGCTTTCCAGACAATGTTAGGAAGACTGTTCCAGAGTTTTGGTGCTAAATAGGAAAAGGATCGGAATTTTGAAATCGCAATAGACGTGAAGGACTACAAGGAGATTTGTGTTCGAAGGTGTCGTGCTCCTTGTACGTTCACGAAAAGTACGAATGCCACTTCCCCTTTGGGACTCAGTGGGGAGCGCATTCTGGACTACCTAGACTGATGGCAGCTGTACAAAGCACACAGGCTAAACCGTACACAGTAATTTCATATTGACGCATGGCTAAACAAAGGCAGAGTACCGTGTTATACTCACTTTCTGCCCCAGAAAGGGAGGCCATTGAGAAATACATTTCTGATTCTCTGACAGCCGGGTTCATCCACCCTTCCTCTTCTCCAGAGGGGGCAGGGTTCTTTTTTGTGGGGAAGAAGGATGGTTCTCTGCGACCGTGTATTGACTACCGAGGGTTGAACAACATGACGGTAAAGAATACCTATTCTTTACCATTGATGTCTTCAGCTTTCGAGCGGTTGCAGGGAGCATCCATCTTCACAAAATTGGACTTGCATAATGGTCATTTGGTTCGCATAAGGAAGGGGGATGAATGGAAAACTGCTTTTAACCCTCTGAGGTCGGCAAATCCGCCGGCGCGTTTTGCTGGATTTTCTTCACATTGTAGCACTATAAACTTAAATTTCTCCGTCATTTATGGTCATACAGAAAAAAGAAATATAAAAAAAGAATCTGTGATATTTCTACTTTTGTATGTGTCCACTTACAATCAAATCAAAACATTGTGCTTTTGTAAAATAAAGAAAATAAACAGGGTGTGCGTTCTGCCTCTCCGTCGCGGTGAACTTTTTTTCTTGAGCACGTCTATAAACTGAAACAAAACTCAGCGAATACTTGTCACACATTTATGAGCCATATACCTTTATAAACATTTAAGTGTGCACTTTTAAATGATCGGATTTAAACTGAAAACAAATATTCTCTGTTTAAGTAATTTGTATAAAACCAACAAGATGTCCAGCTTCTCAAACGCTTCCTAATTATTTTTAATTTGACCACGCCCACTCGCGCAAAAGAGATTCACATGCAAATTTCCACATGGAACGCGAACGTGCTCATTACCTCAAAAACAAAACACCAAAACACTTCACAAGTCTCTGCTTTTCGTCGAGTTTGAAAGACGCGCCGTGAGCTTACGTTGGATTTACATCAGAAGAAGAAGAACGTGATTTGAAGACAAGAAAGATGTAAGGTAAGAAATTCTTACATATTAGTTTGTTATTGTTGCATAAATTTCACATTGCAGTTGAACTGTTGCTAGATATATGGTGAATATTATAATATTTAGACCCGTGTTTACTGTTACTGTGTTTGTGGATATCTGCTCAAACGTAGATATGTAGGCTATATGGTAACCATAATGTTTTATATTTGAGCGCGATCGCGTTTGAATGTATCATATTTTGGATCGCGATCGCGTTTGAAAAGCAAAACGCACCAAACGGCTTCATGTTTTTACTATTATCTAATTTCATATCATCATAACGAATGGAAACATTTGAAGTAACATGATAATCAATATATTTTTCTCTAGCTTAGTTGTTACTGAAATCTTTTGGAAGATTTATAGGCTGCTATAGTGTTATTATTTTATGCAGCACTGCGCATAGCCTATGCCTACAAGGCACAACAAACCTGGTGTTCATTATATTATATATTGTTGGAAACGTGTGTGTGTGTGTGTGTGTGTGTGTTCTGTGAATTTTAAAAAGCAATTTTAACCAGAAAAATCTCAAATTTATTCCCAAAAATCGTGCAGGCCTTTCTCTTGATATCAGTGTTCACTTTTTTTTTTTTTTTCAGGGCCCAGATGCCACTGAGTCCTGCTGACTTCAACATTCACACGAGTCTCTGTACATGAACATGGTAAAGTGAAAATCAAACACCTTGGAAATGAAAGGTATGTACAATGTTTTTAGGAATGGCAGAAAGGTCTCTGTCTTTGGATCACTGTTTTCAATAAGTGCTTTTTTGTCATTTGTTGTGTATCTTTGGATTATGTTGTGTTGTAAATAAATCCAAACAATCTAAAAGCCATTCTTTTTTAAATCTCCTCATTCTTTGTGAAAGGTTGCTCAGAATGACAGGGCCTGATAGCTCCTAATAGGGCCGTTAGGGGAGGGTCTTTGTCTTTCTCAGGTGTGAAAAGCTTACATATTAATGACCTCCGCATAAAGCTTTCTCACACAAAACACGTCGTAAACATTTTAAATCAATATATTGTCTTCTCTGAATGAGCAGTCAGGGTGATTTTCACATAGTTTTAGAGCAAATATTCTAGGCTACGTCATACAATTTTCAAAAGTCTTGTGAATAAATAATCAGTATGGGTTTCATGGCCTTATTTCAGTGAGAATTTTTTTTTTTTTGTATTTTCACAAACCACGCATAAATGTCATTATCTCAAAACTACAAACTTTTACATACATGCTGCTGATATATTATTGTAGCAGAGTTTGTGCTGAATACTGTGAAGCTGCTTTGATACAATCTGTATTGTGAAAAGCGCTATATAAATAAACTTGACTTGACTTGACTTGACCGTAAGCAGGTGAATCGTTGAAGCTATCTCTATAGTTTATGAGGTGAGCGGGCTGCCCTCACCTCTCTCAGTTTGAGCTCATTCCACCCGAAGCATGGCTTCTTCAAAGGCACTGTGGTCGGGGGCATCATTCCAAGATGTATGTAATGCGGCGGGGTGGTCCTCACCACACACCTTTGTTAGATTCTACAGTTTGGACCTTCCGGCGACCCTGAGGTCTCAAGCAATCATGTCCTGAGCTGTGCCTCATTTCACACCGGGACAGACTTTCGTCAGCATGGCGAAGTGTACATATCGTTCCCCAAAGTGTCGTCATTTCGACGCAGCGCGAGTTCCCTCGAAAGAGAACGTCTCAGGTTACCCATGTAACCATGGTTCTCTGAGAAGGGAACAAGATGCTGCGTCTCTTTGCCATGCTTCCTGCACACCTGAGAGCGGCTTGCTTCAGCCGATCAGAAGGCTGACAACAGCTGTGATGCCGGCTCCTTTATAGCTTCCGCATTCTGCCGGCACACGTCACGGGACGACGTTGCACCAATCAGGATTGGACTAAGTTGTGCATGTGACTTCAGGAGCACTGATGCTGAAGGGATTCCCCAAAGTGTGTAATTTCTCAGGTAACCATGGTTACATGAGTAACCTGAGATGGGTTTTTTAGCTTTTAGTATGAATATGTTAGCCTTAAGGTTATGAAAAAGCTGGTGTGTTCCAAAACAATGACAAAATTTGCATTTAGGAGATATAAGCGTTCAAAACTAACAGTCTCTCACTTCCGCTAAAATGGATCACAGATTTTTATGACATCACTGCGGACTGCAAAAAAATATGACGTAAAGGTAAGTAAAGTAAGGTAAGGAGTTATTAAATGGGCTACACATTGTGACGTTGAAGCAAACTCAAAAGACTTTGCTGTATTAAATTAGTATCTATATTAGTTCTGCAAAGTGACTTTTTAGACTGTTTTACTCAACAAATGTGACAAAGATAACAGGGAAGGGGACACAGAGAATAAAGTCCTGACAGTACCACGATTTGTGGCAGCAACAGGAGGCATTCCTTTGTCATCAAAACCATTTTGGATCAGAATCTGTGGATACTCTGTAAAAATGATAGAGCAGAAGTATTTTAAGGTTTATAAAACACATATAATACACAAGGCTATTGCGAATACTAAAATCAGGAAAAATGGAATTAAAAAAATGCCATTTTAACACTTTTACTCCAAATGTCAGTTTGTTCGCAAAGCCATTTCTGCCTGGAACCTGTGGATGCCCTTTTGGGATTAAAAGGGCTACATTTGAAAGACCAAGAGGGGAAATAAAGGACGACCATTTAAAATGCATTTAATTTGATTGTCCTATATGCATTGCACATGCATTTTTAAGCAAACAAAATTGACAAAAAAAAAAAAAAAAAATTACCTCAGAAGTTAGAACTTCCAAAATGTAGGATGTGTTACTTAATTATGTCTTGTCCATCTGTGTGCCTCTGAATTCTATCAATGATCCCCTTTGTCTGTTGGCAAAAGGCAGTGCACTCAATGTTGTTACAGTATATTGGTTATTTCTTAAGTGTAGCTTATTTCCAAATGATAGTAAATGTGTGTTAATATTTGTTGTTTTTCTACAAAATTACTTATTTGTTTGTTTGTTTATTACAATAAATGTTGGATGTTTGTGCAAAAACATCCTGTTTGATATTATTAGTATTGCTTGTCAAGCTGTTGTGTGTCACGGGTGGTTGCAGGAAGGCAGACGAGGATATAATTCCAAAAACGAAGGTTTATTGCTAATTAAACAGGACGGCAGAACAGGTAGCAACACACTAAATATAACTGAGATCGGACAATGACTGACTGAACAGACGGAACTTAAATACAAACACTGATGACACCGATTAACAGAACACAGGTGATACAGATAACGATGATAGACTACACAGGTGATACAACTGAAATGATAATGACATTAACCATGGAAATGAAGGAGTGGTGGGAAAAGAACAAAGGAAAACAGGAACCAATCAAAACACAAACTGAAAGTTCAAACATACACTGACATGTGACATTGTTCAGTTCCTATAATGTGAAGAAATGGTTCATTCCAAATAAGTCATGCAGTATTTCTTTACAACAAGTGCAACAAATATAATATTTATCTAATTGTTCACTTCCAAAAAATTCCAAAAGATATGCATATACATGTCACAGAGACAAGATATGCAGATGAGCACCTTACAAAAGGTAAGTGACATTTATTAAGTTATTAGTGTGATCATGAAGTATTCATCTTGTTTACCATAATGTCCTGATCTGCCATTACTATGTTCATCACAAATCCCTGCTTCAACAATTATAGTGTTCTGTAAAAAGAAATGGGAGGGTTACAATAGCATTCAATGTATTTGTAATGCAGTGATTGAAGTTTGTTTGAAAATGTAAACTGCACACTTCTCATAAGGATATAACTCTTTAAAGTCACATCCACAGCTGAATGACATGCCAGCACAGTCATAGTGCAGCCAATTATTACAAATGTTACACTGAATCCATTGCAGTGTTATAACATCTGGATGCATGGTTCTGCAGAGGAAATAAGATTCACATTTATATAACTGCTCAGTCAATATAGTATAACATGTTAAAATGCAGTTTGGTCACTTATTTGGTCCGGATTTGTTGAAGTATGCAAACACCAATCTCCTGGGCCAAACATCTGTTTGCAGCCTCTCAAGTTCTCATCTTAGGTGGGAAGTCCTAAGAACAGAAGATGAGCAAACCAGTATATAGATTTAAGAAAAATAAAAATTATATTTATTTTATATTTTACTCAAATATTAGACAGACCATACATACATGTTTATTGGAGAAAAATACACCATAATTTCACATAGAGCTTGAGACTCTGCTTTACCTCAGTCTGTATATTTTCAACCAAAAAAGAGGCATGGTAAACTTGAAGGTGAATCATCTGTTCAGTGTGGAGCAACTCCATCTCTGCAATCTACAAAAATGAAAAAGGCTTTATATAATGTACTGTATTTATTTGTGAACAATTTTTGTTTAATGTCTCATAGTATGTATTATATAAATGTTAATTAATGTACAGTAGTGAACATAAATCTCTGTCCACTCACTGTACAAACAAAAACACCACAGCTGTTTCCATCATTTCTCCGCCATTGCTGCAGATTGCACACTGACCACCCATCCAGGAAGTCTAGATTTCTAAACGCACCTCTGGAAAATAAAATGAATGTAAAGTAGACTGTACCCAAGTCATTAAATATTTTTTAAAAACATGTGTACAAACAGTAAATAAATGATAGAACGTACTTCGGAATGTCCATGTCTGACAGTGAAATGTTAATGTTGTGCTGTGTGTCATAAATTCTTATTTCTTTTTCCATCTTGTCAAAAACAGAAATTGACAAAAAAAAAAAAAAAAAAAAAAAAGAAAGAAAGAAAGAAAGAAATTCAAGAAAAAGCCAATTTAAAACACAACAAATGTAAAATTTAGTTATTTATACTATTTTTGGCTTCCCTACTATCTCTGTAGTATCTAATTTCTTCCTCATGTATTTAACGCAACTTGAGATGTACTAACCCAAAGAATGAAGTGGCATCCTCTCTGGTGTCTTATCCGTACCAACAATTCTTGGTAACAGCATTTTCTGTGCATCATTCTGAGATGAAAGAAATAGGGAGCACATCAGGGTCGTGCACGGGGGGTGGCCCAGTGGCTAGAGCCACTGCCCCTCTGCCCTCATCGACTGAGGTGCCCCTCTTCCCCACCCCCACCGCTCCGCCTCCGCTCAAAGCATTCCGCTGATTCTGCTAATCCGCTCCAGGTTTTCCCACTTGCTCCGCAGCATCACTCACAGTATACAGTGGGGAGAACAAGCATTTGATACACTGCCGATTTTGCAGGTTTTCCCACTTACAAAGCATGTAGAGGTCTGTCATTTTCATCATAAGTACTTTATCATAGGTCAACTGTGAGTGACGGAATCTAAAACAAAAATCCAGAAAATCACATTGTATGATTTTTAAGCAATTAATTTGAATTTTATTGCATGACATACGCATTTGATACATCAGAAAAGCAGAACTTAATATTTGGTAGAGAAACCTTTGTTTGCGATTACAGAGATCATACGTTTCCTGTAGTTCTTGACCAGGTTTGCACACACTGCAGCATGGATTTTGGCCCACTCCTCCATACAGACCTTCTCCAGATCCTTCAAGTTTCGGGGCTGTCGCTAGGCAATACGGACTTTCAGCTCCCTCCAAAGATTTTCTATTGGGTTCAGGTCTGGAGACTGGCTAGGCCACTCCAGGACCTTGAGATGCTTCTTACGGAGCCACTCCTTAGTTGCCCTGGCTGTGTGTTTCGGGTCGTTGTCATGCTGGAAGACCCAGCCACGACCCATCTTCAATGCTCCTACTGAGGGAAGGAGGTTGTTGGCCAAGATCTCGTGATACATGGCCCCATCCATCCTCCCCTCAATACGGTGCAGTCGTCCTGTCCCCTTTGCAGAAAAGCATCCCCACAAAATGATGTTTCCACCTCCATGCTTCATGGTTGGAATGGTGTTCTTGGGGATGTACTCATCCTTCTTCTTCCTCCAAACACGGCGAGTGGAGTTTAGACCAAAAAGCTCTATTTTTGTCTCATCAGACCACATGACCTTCTCCCAATCCTCCTCTGGATCATCCAGATGGTCACTGGCAAACTTCAGACGGGTCTGGACATGTGCTTGCTTGATCAGGGGGACCTTGCGTGCGCTGCAGGATTTTAATCCATGACGGCGTAGTGTGTTACTAATGGTTTTCTTTGAGACTGTGGTCCCAGCTCTCTTCAGGTCATTGACCAGGTCCTGCCGTGTAGTTCTGGGCTGATCCCTCACCTTCCTCATGATCATTGATGCCCCACAAGGTGAGATCTTGCATGGTGCACCAGACCGGGGGAGATTGACCGTCATCTTGAACTTCTTCCATTTTCTAATAATTATGCCAATATTAGTAATTTACAATAACAGTTGTTGCCTTCTCACCAAGCTGCTTGCCTATTGTCCTTTAGTACATCTCAGCCTTGTGCAGGTCTACAATTTTATCCGTGATGTCCTTACACAGCTCTCTGGTCTTGGCCATTGTGGAGAGGTTGGAGTCTGTTTGATTGAGTGTGTGGACAGGTGTCTTTTATACAGGTAACGAGTTCAAACAGGTGCAGTTAATACAGGTAATGAGTGGAGAACAGGAGGGCTTCTTAAAAAAAAACTAACACGTCTGTGAGAGCCGGAATTCTTACTGGTTGGTAGGTGATCAAATACTTATGTCATGCAATAAAATGCAAATTAATTATTTAAAAATCATATAATGTGATTTTCTGGATTTTTATTTTAGATTAGGTCTCTCACAGTTGAGGAGTACCTATGATAAAAATGGCAGACCTCTACGTTTTGTAAGTAGGAAAACCTGCAAAATCGGCAGTGTATCAAATACTTGTTCTCCCCACTGTATGTGTCTGCGGCGCTCTCTTGAAACAGAGTGAACACGACAGTTCACGAAAGCTGTTGCATTAACAGGTAGGCTATGCAAGACAGTGGTTGAATTTGTGAAATTAGTCATTTGGTATTTATTTGTGTATTTATGTCGGTAATGTTTTGCTCTTGGTCTTCTACTAGTGCTAACAACTTGTACAACATATCCACGTTCTTAGAATTAGCTGCTTGTCTAATCAAATCTGGCCATTGAAAAAGACATCCCAATCATAAAAGATGAGGTTATTAAGATCTTTCAGGACATGATACCAAATAGAAAGGTTTTGCTGTAAAAGGAAAAGATAAATACCAAAATGTAAAACGGTAAATAGTTTCTGTTATTATCACCAATGTGTTGTGAATCATAAAAAACTAGGTTATCAAGATCTTTCAGGACATGGTACCAAATAAAAAAGTGTTGCTGTAAATGGAACAGGTAAATATAAACATTTATTACATGGCTTGGTTGAATTCTAATGGAGAATGCGGTCTGTTGTTATTTCTTGATAACAGACCACTGCGAAGTATAACACACCGTTGCCATGAAAAACAGAGCGTTGCTATGGACGCAGGATTCTAACCGTAGAGACTATTTTCTTTAGCGGAAGCAATACAATCGTTTTTAAACCAATAAACTCCTTTTTAAATCAATATTTTGTGTCAAATTATTGATTTATTTGGTGGGTAGCCATGTAATAAGCGGGATAATGTAGAGCGAAGCGGTTGTTATAGCGAATACAACCCCTTCAGGCTGATTCAAGCTCCGCTTTGCGTCGGGGTCCCGATCAGCCTGTCGGGGTATATAACAACCGCCTCGCTCTACATTATCTCTTACGTAAAACAGCAAATAGTTTCTGTTATTATCAGCAATGTGTAATTGTGATGTTCTATCAAAACATCTACAATAAAGTCCAAAATGTATTTTAGCGTGTGCTGTCTTCTCTTTTAATTGTATATTTTGTAATAACTGGATAATTTGTGTTAACAAGCAACCCCCTTATTGCCCCTTTTTTTGGTTTAGGCAAAAAAAAAAAAAAAAAAAAAGCCTTGCTATGTGTACTGTGCTAGACTAACTAAGACTTGTTATAGCACTTGTATATTGTTGCCACCTTGTTGGTTTGACTGCTTAATTGTTCTCCTCATTCGTAAGTCGCTTTGGATAAAGCGTCTGCTAAATGATTCACTGTAAATGTAAATGCATTCATGGGATGTAGAAACAGGATAGCTTTAATACATTTTGTTTTATAAACTGTACAGTAGCTCAAGAATTTTCAAATGTGAATCTGAAATTGTTCTTGAAGCAAGCCAGTATTTATACCACGAAATTAATGTGTCAGTCGTCAAGGCTATAACCTGAGGATAGAACAAAATGACATGTACAGATGGTGCCCAACCAGAATGAGACTTTTACCGCCGCCGTTCCCGCGGCGGCAAAATTGGGATGTGTATTTGCTGCCTTTTACCGCTGAGTGGCGCTGTAATCACAGACTTTGAAAAGTGTCAGTTTATTCTCTTTATGACGTAATCTGCCGCGGCAGTAATCTGAGCTGAGGTCACAGATAAATTCAAGATAAATATTGTGGTTAAACGAATTCAAATTCATTACATTTAAACAAAGTAGACACACGTTAACATTGTGTGCCCAGTTTTTCTATAATTTAGAAAGGCTATGTCAATAGGTTACTTGTCATTTACTTTGTGTTATTTTAATGTGTTTGTAGATTTATTAACTGAATAACAGTGAAATAAATTAAAATAATTTACCGTAAAATTAAAACATTTTCAGGACTTGCAGTTACTAACCGATGTTAGTCGGTTTAAGCATTCTTTGTTATATTCAGAATTAAATGGGCTTACATGTTGTATCAATTGAATTCTTTAATAAATAATCAACCACAATGCCTATTACTGCCGCAGCAAAAATAAACCAGTCGAATTTCAAAGTCGTTCGCGAAATGACTAGGCTATACCGGGTGCCGCAAGCATGACAGGGCAAAACAGCAGCAACTGCGGCATTTTAAAAGGTAAATTTCCTATCTGTTTATTTAAAAAAAAAAAAAAAAAAACATGGCGCAAGATCTTGTAAAAAAAAAAAAACGTTTTTCATTATTTGAACAAAAATGAGACTGATTGAATATGTAAAAATATAAACAAACAAAGCAGAGAATAAAACAAATATAGGCCTATTATGCTACAACAGAATTGGTTAACATTAACGAAAGCAAAATATGTAAAAATACATTTCAAACAAACTAAAACAAAACAAATTCGTGGCCGAGTGGTAGGCTATAACTTATGTTTCAATAATTCAGATGACACGGGTTCTAATCCCGAACAAACATGGGCTACTTTTTTATTATTAATGCAGAGAGATTTGATAGTTCTAAAATATTGCTACACCATATTGTTTTTTTCTCCTATAGCCTATATTAAATATTTTATATTTATAAAATAAAATTACCATTAATTTCCATTTTACATTAGGGACAATTTTTATCCAACAGAATGGCTGAATTAACATCTGCATAATAATAATAATAATAATAATAATAATAATAATAATAATAAATAAATAAATAAACAGCACAAGGTCTTGTAAAAACACTTTTTTTATAATTTTTTTCGACACATAATTTCGAGACAGTAAATTGCCAATGTTAAAAAACATAAGCAAATAAAAAAAGAATATAACAAACTTTTAAAACAGAGAAAATAGTAGACCTAGGCTATTCAGACGATAGCTCTGTGGTCAATGCATTAACAATAGCCTCTCGGAGCTTCAAACGATCTGAGATCGAATCTCAGTGTAGCCGACAGTGTTTGTGTTTTTCCATTCTTGATGCTTAAATATGCATCTGTTTATTAAAGTCAATCATCTTGTTTAATTATCAATTTACAACATAAATTTGCTACATTCCAGTTGAGCCGCTGCAAAGACGACACATCTGATGAGGAAGACTGTCAGCCGATTGCACCAGAAAATTAAGATGATGAAGCTCGTCTTTAATCTGCTAAAAAGAAATTTGTGTGTGAATCATTCACGAGATTGAGATGACTGACAGTGATACCCGGCCATAGCAACGGAAGACATTTTTCAAAACAGATCGAACAAATCAGAAAAATACTTTCAATACAGTATTGCTTTCAATTAAAAAATAAACAATGAAAATGTAAAAGAAAAAGAAAATTAATTAAGTTTGAAAACCCATCGCTCATTTCAAGGTATGAATAAAGTGTCGGAACAGTTTATTTATTTAAACAGGGTTGCATCGATAGAGTTTATTCCCTTTGTGATGCAAAATAAGAAACACAATCTTATTCTTGCAACATTTTAAATTTCTATTGTCAAAGAAATTGCAGCTAAATTAAAAAATTAAAATGGTACAAAACGAAAAAAGTTCAAAGCAACATAAATTAAGAACAGGCGTTTTTCTTTGTCTCTCTCGCGCTGGATATTTTTTTAGTAAGTTTGGTCTCCCTCACTGCGCGCGGCGGGTCTTTCTCGAAATTAAGCATTTCAGCGTAAAAAAACACCATACAGCTGATAATACTGTATATGTCGCTGTGTGTCATCCACACAAATCACGAAAGAAAAAACTGTAACAAATAGCTTTTGTTCCTTCAAAGATACAACATGCCTTGCTGAATTCACCTCACAATAAAACGAGGTGGGTCGCGAATTAAAGAGCTCTGTATCTGCTAAATTGAAATTGTGTGTGGAAAACCTTTAAATACAATCAATAAAACTACAATATATAATTTAATAAGATATAGGGCCTACTGTACATAGGCTATGGACTTTTGGAGATTTTGAGATTAATCCTTAAAAGAATTGTGCATTTGCCTGCTCATCAGGCTGGCTCCGACACTCTCCATATGAAAGACGGAACATTAACACCTCTGTCCTGCACCCCCACGATAAAGCAACTATTGCCTTCTCCAAACCCCCCACAGGCTAGCTGAGTTTGCAAAACAAAACAAAGAGTTTGCCACTCGTCGTGGTTTGCCAAAACACTTCATTATAAACTTCAATATTTCATTCAAAACAATCTCAAAACGCTTTGTGACATTTTGAAAAGCCGTGGATGCATTACTGCCACTGGAACCATGAACGCAAATACTGGTTCTGATTTTATTGTTTGTCGTTTAAACGTCACATATATATATATATATATATATATATATATATATATATATATATATATATATATATATTAACAGAACTGCTTTTGAAATTACGATTGGAATCATACAGAAGTAAAGTCATTGTATAATAGGCTATTTGTTCCTTAGTGTAAAATGGAAATGCATGGTGATTTTATTTTGTAAATAGGCTATAAGCAAAAAACTATGTTTTAGAACTAGACAAATCTCTCTGCATCAACAATAGACTATAAAATGCATTAATAGGCTAATATAAAAATATCACTAGTCCAAGTTAGTTCGGGATTCGAACCCGTGTCATCTAAATGATCGTAACGTAAGTTCAACCACTCGGCCACGATTCACTCGTTGCGACATGGCCTAACGTTCCAGTGTGTCTTCATTCAAATGAACGCGCCGCCGCGTTTGTCGAACACTAATTCAACATGCCAGAAAAAAACCTGGCTTTGGAACAATGCATAGCGCCACTCGTCGTCGTGTGCCAAAAAAATTACAATAATTTAGTTTAATTTATTTCAGTGTTAATGTTTGAGTTAAAAAAAATCCTCTACAAATTAAATTAACACAAAGTCGGCTACAAGAGACCTTTATAGGCTAAGTAAAAAGCAAAGGGCTTACAGTCTTAATATTTAGGCTACTTTGCTTAAATTCGATACATTTATTTTCAGTAGGGCCTAATAAATTTGTAGGGATGTAATTTCAGTATGCTTCACCAACGCTATGTATTCAATTAAAGTTCCAAGAGGTCTGGTATATATTTCCTTCCCAGCTGACACAAAAAATCACAACTTGTGCTTGCTGCGAACGCAAGTCTCAACTGTACACAGTCTACCATACAGTGTGAATTTGTTACAAGGTTTTATTTAATTAAATTAATGTGCAGCAATTTGTACAAATAGAGTCTATAGGCCTACTATACTGTTGTAGCCAAATAATCTCATTTAGTATCATATTTGTTAAAATATTATAATGTTATTTTTTTCCATCTATGTTGAATAAAGTGAACAGCACGAGTAAGATAGGATGCATTATATCGAGAGATGGATATGGAGTGGGTCAGACATGATTTTGACCACTTCATTAAGTTTTGTTTAGTAGAAAACCTTTATTTAAAGTGAATTTCGTTTTCTATAAATTGTATCTTAATTTGAATAAATTTTTCATCAACCAATTGCCTGTATTTAATAAGTAAGAGAAGCAAATATAACAGACACTAATCATGGAGGCGCCCGCGCGGTCACTTGCGTTGCACGTCAGCTGGAGCGCATCTCATCCTCCTAACTTAACGAAACTCAGCGTATGCCTCACACAGACATGATAAATACATCAAATACACAAAGCTTGAAATGTCTTCAAACGAAATAATTCAAAATGAAAAGAAAAAGGCTACTCTCTGATTATGTCTTTATGTGCATTTCTCTCTAGGTGCGTTCACTACAAATATGGCGATCGTCAACTTCATCTTTGCAGTCGACACTGTCAGAAAACACTAGTTTATTGATAAAAATCAATGCACGCATCACCAGATTTACAAATACACATCTTGCTTGTTGCAGGCACACATATTATGTCGAAAAAACGAAATATTATGTTGAAATAACATTATTATTAATAATACATCTTTTAGAATATTTGATTAAATGCTGATTGTTGCGCTTGTTCAATTTAATAAAATTAAAACTTTAATTGTGATAATTAAAATAATTGAAAATTAAATATTTAGTGGCCAAGTTTTGCTAATTTAGGCTATTATATAGGCTAGTATATGCCTATTGCCTATATTAAGTAGGTCATATTAAGACAAGGCATATATTAAGTTATTTTAGCTGTTATGAGAAAAATAAATCTAATGAAATCTAAAATCTAAATCTAATAAATCTTAAAAAAAAATTCTAACGCCAATTCAACATGTCAGAATAAAACTTGATTTTTGAACGATGCGTAACGCCACTCGGCCTGGTGTGCCAAAACACTATATTTTAAACTTCAATGTTTAATTCAAAACAATCTCAAAACGCGTTGTGACATTTTTTTAAAGCAGTAGCCTAGCCTATACATTAAGGGCATTGAAACCAGGATCTTAACTAAAACCCGTTCCGCGTAATCTCTGAAAAATTATACCACACTACTCCATGTATTTTTTTTTAAGGACTGCTTTTGAAATCACTATAAATTACTATGCAATTGTATCGCTCACGAGAGCTCTTCATTTATCTAATTCCTCAATAGAATAGTAAAAATATTCAGCGTCATTGCTCCTAATATCGTCTCTATTTTTAACTTTTGATTCTATTTTTTCAGTTCTAAAATTGATTCTATCTTTGGTTCTATTCTGTTGTAGCCTAATAGACCTATTTATATATATGAAAAATATGCCTATCAGGCTTAGGGTTTTATATTTAACCCACTTACATTTTAAAATACGGCTATTGCTGCTGTTTTGCACAATGTCCCTTTGCGCCACCTGGCGGTCATTTCGGGAACGACTTTGAAATGCGGCTGGTTTATTTTCGCCGCGGTGATTTCGCCGCGGCGGCTGGCGCGGCGGTAATAGGCATTCTGGTTGGGTACCATCTGTAAATTGCATTAAGGAAATGCACTACATCCCTTTGCTCATAATTCTTGCTTCCACGTTTATGAAAATGACTGTGACAAGTAGTGTAAAAAAAAGAATAGGTTCTGAATTAATCACTTACATCATGGGTCTCTGCTGGTATGTGTACAACCAGACAATATGCAGTCTTTAAAGCACAATATGGAAAATATATTCAAAATGTGTTATGATGTGTATTTCAATATCTACATGTCTTAAAAGTTATAAATTATATGTTAGATATGCGACAGTTAAAGGAACCGTATGTAGGATTGTGGCCAAAACTGGTACTGCAATCACTTAAAAAAAAACTGTAGAGCGGTGTATCCCCTCCCCCTCCCCCCTCACTCGAGGTTGCCAGATAAGCTGCAGGATTCAGCAGAAACGTAGGCTGCTTCAATGAGCTTCCAATGGCAAGTGACGACGAGACGTACACAGTAAGTTTTTTTTTCTGTTAATTATGTTTATGCTTCATGAGAGATATTTTGATAAGTAATTATGTATTTAAAAAATGTACTAATTGTCATTAGTTAAATATAATCGTAAAGATTTATGCTCGTATGTGACAGTATAATCGTAAAGATGTAACTTATGCTCGTATGTGATAGACAGAACGGTAGCTGTTAGTCTAACTTGTAACGTTATGTATCTGTCATTAATGTAAGTATACAGCTGGCCACTTTCACTTATAGCATCAGCTAAATGAATAGCTGTATCTTTGATATTGGTTACACAGTGACATAGGCTTGTGCTTACAAGCACAAGCCTATGTCACTGTGTAACCAATATCAAAGATAAAGCTATTCATTTAGCTGATGCTATAAGTGAAAGTGGCCAGCTGTATTTTTTTACTTACCCTGCAGCACACGTCCATAACGCTAAAATATGTGATGTGAAAGATTACATGACATTCTATTATTTTTGGCTGTAGAACTTGCATGAAAAACAAGTAGGCTTCAAAACGTTCCAAGTGACCCAAATTTTTCACATCATAGGCTACACACTGTGCTTTTCATTAGTGTTATGACATTATAAAAAGTTATTTTCCCTTGGAATTGCACCTAGTGCTTCCAAACCAACACTAACATAGTACATAGCCTAAAAGGTAGAGAATGTTTATTTTGAGTTAGCACTTGTACTGCTCTCATTTGTTGCAGCCTGATTCAGACCTCAGTTACGAGGTGCCCACTGTCCTAAGTGAGGCTGATGAGAGCTGGGAAGGCGAGAGGAGGCGCAGACAAAGGAAAAGAAGAGCAAAAGGGAGAGGAACAAGAGTAGAGTGTGCAGGTCTTGGTCCAGGAGACACAGAGCAGAGAGAAGGAGAGAATTTAGAGGGAGGAGATGGACCAGGTGGAAGAGGCCAGAGAGCTGGAAGAGAGAGTGCAGATGTTTCAGGTGGAAAAGGAGAGAGTGTGGGCCCTGCACCAGGTGACAGAGGCCAGAGAGGTGGAAGAGGTCAAAGAGGTGGAAGAGGTCAGAGAGGTGGAAGAGGTCAGAGAGGTGGAAGAGGTCAAAGAGGTGGAAGAGGAGATAATGCAGGTCCAAGTACTGGAGTTGGCAGCAGAGGAAGGAGAGGGAGAGGAGGCAGAGATGTAGAGGAAGAGAACAGAGTTCAGATGATCCAAAATGACCGAAGGGTCCGGACAGAGGTTTGTTTCCAGAATATGCTACACATTTGATAGACTCTAGTAAAATTATGGCTTGTAATAAGTAGTCACCGTTTGAATCAATGTTAGCATCTTTGTTATTTTTAATCAAATGTAAATAACACATTTTCTTTTGTGGTTTGTTTACTTAGGCACTAATTCAGGGCATGAGTGAAGTGAGGCTACGAGCACTAGCAACCCAGGTCTTCTCCCGGAATCCTGGATTAGTTTTTGATGCACTTCCTCCATTGGACAGCACAACCCCACCTAACGCTGCTCTTCCATGGTGCACCTGTGGGAACTGCAGGGAAATGGCCACAGACGCTGAAAGGAAATGCTGTGGCCAGGAGCCTGACTACTGCATTAGCAAATTGGCACATTTTGATCTGTATTGTCTGGAAGATGGTTATTTGCGTATTCACAGAGATTACAGAAATGATGTGTTGGTGGTTGCTGAAGTTAGAGAGCCAGGAGATGATAACAGACAATTTAGGTATGCTGCTTATCGTCAATACATCTTTTGGCAGCATGGGTCACTGGGTCTGGGTAACCGTCGTGTTATTCCCAGCTGCTGTATATGGAGAATAAGGGACAAATACCCCGACCCCCAGGGCCAGTACACTGGCTTTGTACCCACCATTTGATACCACTCTAACGTGTACAGTTTAATTCAAGTTATTTATTGTATATATGGTTTTACAAATTGTTTGTTGATTTGTTCTGTTTTTTGATTTGTTTGTTTGTAAAGAGCCTTCCTCATCTTTTCAATAATTTTTTTTTATTTACAATAACAATACTATGCTTTTTACGATGTAGAGAAACAGTATATAAAATGCTGTAATGATAAAGGTTACACAGTATAAATAGAAAACTAAATTCAGCTGCTCTGTACTGTTGAAACTTTTAGTCTGAAATTGTTGATAAGCAGCTTGTGACACAAAAGTTTACATGGCCATGAACATGGTCAGGGTTGTGAGGCTCTGTAAACTGGGCTTCACAGGTCTGTAGTCTGGAATGCTGACACTGAGGAGAGCAAAATAAAACCTGAAGTTAGTTTATTTCAAACTTGGATGTGTTATGCATGACATCTGACTTGGTGTGTGGCATGTAGCCCAAGGTGCAAAATAAATAAATTGTCATTCAACCTACCAAGACCTCTCCTGACTTGGGTGTGCAGGAGTTCCTCAATGGTTGGTGCCGGCACAGGTGGAAGTGGGCCGAACCTTCTGGGGTCATCAGGTCGTAGTGTCCTCCATCTGGGCATCCCCTTACCAGATAATCGCTTTTGAAGGATCATAGCTTGCAGTTCTGGGATGTAGCCATACGTCTTGGATGCCTTCTGAGTGTAAAGCATATACCTGCGAGCATTTTTCTTGTACAGCCTCCTGTACCTGAATTAAAAGCAGAAAGGGGAGGGAAGAAGACATTTACATTCCAAGGGACATTTTTTGTAGTGTTTAAAGGGATACTCCACCAAAAAATGCAAATTCTATCATCATAGACTCACTCACCCTCATGTTGTTTCAAACCTGCTAAACAGAAAGGAAGATATTTAGCAGAATGTCAGTAACCATCACTGACATTCTTCTAAATACCTTCCTTTCTATTCAGCAGAAGAAGAAATTCATACAGGTTTGAAACAACATGAGGGTGAGTGAGTATATGATGATAGAATTTTCATTTTTCGGTGGAGTATCCCTAAAATGGTGTTGTAATCTGGTATAAAACAATAGCATGTAGATATGAGCAAGTCACTTACTGTTTGCTTCCATCAGATTGGCACAACTCTGGGCGGTCCTTGTGGTAATTATAGTCCATCGCTGCAAGGAGCATCCTGGCCTCAAAGACAGGAGGGCTAAATGCTGTGCGCTTGCTAGCGTACATTAAAATATGGTTCTGGAAGGACTCCAGATCAGCAGTGGACCTGTGGGGTGTGTGTGAGAAGAGACATTTTGTGCGATTTTGAAAATAACTTTCTATCTACAGTATGTGTATATACTCAAAAATTACCTAAAATTGAGATATTTGTGGACCTCATTAAGCAACCGCTTGTTTCTAACGATGCTCTTCAGGGCCTCATGTGCCATGGAGCCTCGCTCAAGCCACTGTTGAGTTCCCCCAGATTCTAAGTCTACATGCTGGCAGCTTCCCAGCACCCACCTGTGTTCATTTGTCACATGATGTAGGAGCCCAAGCCACAGCTCCTAGAAATAATATAGAAATATAATGTACAAAAAAAAGCATGCATATTGTACATAATTCATTATTAATGATGATGCTGTCTGTAAGTACAATAATCTAAGTGGGTCACATGATTTACCACAATGACATGTCTGGTTAGCTACTGAATCAGCCAATATCCAACATCAAGGAACCATCCTAACTTATTCTCTTTGCCAACAAGGTATGTCTAATAAGACTGCATGTTAGTTTCATAGAATACTCTTTTTAGATGCAACTATTTTTCAAACCATATCAACTTACAAGGAACTCTTGGTAAGAATCTGCTGTTTTGCAGCACCACCAAAAGTGGTTAACAATGTCTTTCAGCCAACTGCTCAAACTGGACTGCCCCTTGACCTGTGAAGCCTGGGATAGACATAACAGTTATCATTATTACATCGCTCAAATTAGGGTAGATTGCCATGCAGAAAATGAAGCCATAGTAATGACAGCCGAACTTACAGCATGGATCCTTTTTGCCAAATTCTTGGCCCCATGCCACATATCCAAGCTGTGCTGCAGCCCAAGGTCTTTGTACTTTCCTTTGTCTTATTTGGAAAAATAATATGTATAATTAGTACAGTAATGCCCCCCCCCCACCCCTCCAAAAAAGTTGTTGTAATTCTACAAGTAACGCAAAATTTCAGTGGCAACTTACTCATTAGTGCGGAGATCTGGACATGGGCATCAGTGCAGACCTCTACTAGTTTCACTTCATTCAAAAGAGTGTCGACTGTCCGCACAAATGCCTCTCTCTCCATGATCACAGAATTTCGCCCAGTCTCCCTTTTGTCCACAGTGATGACAGAGATGATTTCCCGGGATTCGTTCTCCATGGCAGTGTATGTACAGTACTGGGCGCAATGTCCAGGGCTGTCCATTCTTCCATCCGCTATTCAATTTGTAAACAAGAATCAATGATTTTCACAGAACATCAAATTGACATATTAACATACTGTAGCCTAAATGATTAAAAAATATACATTACCTACTATTACCACATCTCTGTCTTTTAGGCGATTTATTGCCTCAGCCCTTCTCTCCTCCCAAAACTCCTTCACAGTGTCTACACCGTATGTGTCCTGAATTGTGAAAAATGAACTACGGTCCACCATCCCCATGTTCATAAACTGGAACAGAAGCGAGACTTTGGCGTAGTTGCTTCCGGAGAGTAGTATGTTGCTTGCCAACATGAAGTCCCCTGCTAGCATCCCGTACCTCACAGTGGGCTGTGAGCTCCATCTCCATACAGTGTGGCCAACAGGGCAGGTCTGACAATAAATGGGACACAACTTAGGGCTTAGGCTATTTAGCATTATCAAATACAACCATAGAATTGCTTCCACTAAGTGGAACTACAACTCATGAAGCTTCATTGAGTTTCACAAAACCACTGTCAATGTATTAACATTGCCTCCAACACCAATCTACACTTATTTGCAATGTAGTATGATTATAACACCTACCCATTCCATGATGCTTGCAGTACCCCTGCGCGTAATGGAAACTTCAAATGGAGGGCGACACTGACACTACACTTGGCTGACGTCATATGCGTATGGGCACTTTTGGACCGGAAGCACAAGGAATGTTGCAAGCTGCCTCAAACAGTCCTCATAAGTGATGGAGGCCCGTTTCCTGATTAGGTCATCTTCAGTCATGACCTCCAGTGTATCAGGAAAGCCAGATTGTTGAAGTGTAGGTAAGGTGACTGATGGAGGCTCTACATCCGGGATGTCATGTACTGTCTCACTGGCATCTATCACAGGCAAATTGTCAATGCATGGTGGTGCCTGCCATGCTCCACCCAACCTAAAGACATGAAAGATATATACTGTATATATCAATTACAGATAGATATCCAATCAGATGAATAAAATAAAAATGGCAAATACAGAGAGGGGGTTATCTTTGAGATACTACAGGGATCAGAAATTATCTAAAAAACTTACATCTTTTAATTTCGTGTAAACTAACATATTTCATTGAATCAATGTTCGAGGATGTATTGTGAATAATCTTAGAGGATCCAATGTTAACATACCGAATACAAATACGAGGGACATAGTCCTCATCTTCACTGTCATCTGCTTCAATCTCCTCATTACTAACACCTTCACTGTCCCCCCAATCAATTCTGGCAAATGTGATAGAAAATTATATTTATTAATACAAAGCAGAACATCTTGTTACTCAATGTACAGTCACACCCAGTGGAACTTACACACTGTTCATTAGGTCATTTATCTCCAGCTCATTCATGACCGGGGTTTCAGCATCCTGGATGCTCATGTTCTGCAGACTATAAACAAAAACAATACAGTGGTCACAATGGGTTGTTTTTTTTTTTTTGTTTTTTTAAAGTACATTTTCAAAATTTCGTATCATTTAGCATATTAGGAAGCTTGAGAGACTTTATCTACCTTTCCTCCAGAACCTCAGAGGCATCCCTGGTGCGCTCATCTTCTTCCAGTCTTTCCTCAATAGGCGACAGGTCCTCTCTGTAAATGGTGTAGTTGTTTTAGTCACAAAATGTTTCAAATTATGCAATGACAAAAAATAAAACAATAAAAGTGGTAATGACTACTGACCGATTTGAAAGTGTTTCAGATGATGCACATATAATACTGGAAAGTGATAGTGCAGTCAGGTGGTGCTTCTTCAAGTCTATCTTACTGGGTGTTGAGGTGCTGGGGCCATAATAGCTGAAGAGATAAGCGTTTTTGATTTGATATTTAATTTGATTTTATTTCTTTATTTTGAACATATAAATACAATAACAATTAAAAAAAATCTGAGAAAAAAGGATAATAGTAAAACAAAACCAAACATATAAACAAAATAAAAATTCCTTATTTTACAATACGAAAAAAAAAAAAATCGATTTACAAGTACTAAAGTTTTTGTCATAAGTAGGCTAACAAATAACCAAAAAATTTGCCACAGCAAATATAACGCGGGACAATTGCAATATCACCAATGGCTATCACAGGGTTGTTTTCAGTCCCATCAGAAAATATTGTTTGAGTAACTAAATTACATTAGCAATGTCATACAGCAGCATGTGTAACTTAGTCCACGATATACTATACGAGAAGAACGAATGACGAATAATTTTTTCTGAGGTAAAGTTAGGCTTCTGTCTCATTTACGTTTCAAATTGCCATAATGGGCGTGCTAATGTTGTTTTCCTCAGCGTCTCAGCATAATGACAGAGAAACGGGCTCCTATAATGCATTGCTAATGTTAGCATACGTCCACGTGAGCTAACGTTACGTTACTTTGCACAAACATGCATAGCTTTGTTCGACTGTCATGAATATATGAAATGTCCATTGACATCAAGTACAAGTTAGCCAAGCATAAGTTAACTTAGATGAATCTTACCTGTCCAGGAGAAAATTAGCTACGTTGGCGTCTGTGTTCAAATTCTTCTCCGTTTTCAGCCGTCTCCATCTTTCAAAAGCATCTCCAATACAAATTCTGGTTTTATTTCGGACTTTGTCACGACGAATTTCTGAATTATAACGAGGTCTTTTAGGTTTCGTAACGTTAGACATTTTTTTATCCGACAAGTTTGTAGCCGCAGCTGTGTAACTAGAGCAGAGCTGGCAACCCGGATCCCGAAACACTACTGACTTCGTGATTGGTCGATAGGTGGAGGGCGGCGCGTCAGGCCAAAACACAAAATGACAACATCAACATCAGTTGAGGGCTGCAAGTCCACTTTTTAAATGACAATATCCTAGCCATACTACTGTTGTCAGTGATATAAGTATTTGAAATGAACATGATTTCTTAATGTCTAGTGACACATCAGGGCCATTTTATGATTAATTGAAGTAGATTTCTTACATACAGCTCCTTTAAGTAATACGTTTATCAAGTACATTAAATGAAACTATTATTACAAACATTATTTAAGCATAATTGGTACTTACATTATCGGATAGCCATGGCATCAATTCCATACTGGTGTCTTAATCTGGTGTGCAAATACTTTTCAGGTCACATAGTTCCAGTGAGGTGTAGTGCGAGATTCTAGTAATGACATTACAATGACATTCTTTTCTCAAAAGAATATAGATGTGAGATTTTGTACTAATGATGGAAAAGTTGTGTTAATATTTTTATATTCCTAATGAAAGTATATATTATTACTGTTCAGCACACTGGTTACCTTATTCTGTTTTTCATTATTTGGAAACATTGACACTGAAAATTGGTAACAATCTACAGTAGGAGTGTCCCCTGTTGCTGGACCCTGAGGACTTCTGGTCTGAAATTTTCAGTGCTTATGTGAATATTACATTCCCTTCCTTTAAAAACAAAAAAACAAACACACATGAAGTCAATGCAGTATATATACTTAAACCACTGAAACATAACTCTAGCATAAACACAGAGGTTGCTGCATTTCACAAAACATCTCAACACCTCTGACACTTAATGTAGCGCACTATGCAGCAATACTTAGGAACAAAGTGTCCATTATTCTCAGACAGCCCATACCAGATCTTAGATTCCATTTCTCTCATGGGGCAGCAATCCGCCTACACCCTAGACAAATTTCAAATCACAAATCAAGAATTGCTCTTGGTCGCACTGATCTGGTCTGGTCTGGTCTGGTATGGTACTGTATGGGCTGGATCTCTCTGTCTTTTGAATGCTGTGCTGGTAATTCAGTGTGTATCTGAAGCATTGATAAAGCATTGCTGTTCGTTTTCGAAAGGTCGATTGATGCTTTGGGGAACGCCTCAGGCGTGACAGGTGTCTGAAATCACTATCAAATCACGGCAATCACATTGACCGGCGACAGCCGCTGACTTCATTAACCCTCTGGGGTCTGAGGGTTTTTCTGAGTCCTGGAGGTGTTCTGACATGCTCTGACATTTGTGCTTATTTCTGTTATTTGTGACATTTTCATGGCTAAAGTCTGATTACACTGTATTTAGCACAAACTCTGCTACAATAATATATCAGCAGCATGTGTGTAAAAGTTTGTAGTTTTGAGATAATGACGTTTATGCGTGGTTTGTGAAAATACAAAAAACAATTGTATTTATATTGTCACTGAAATAAGCTCATGAAACCCATACTGATTATTTCTTCACAAGACTTTTGAAAATTGTATCACGTAGCCTAGAATATTTGCTCCAAAACTATGTGAAAATCATCCTGACTGCTCATTCAGATAAGACAATATATTGATTTAAAAACTGTAAGACGTGTTTTGTGTAAGAAAGCTTTATGCGGGACTTCCGGTTTTGCCATGTAGTGGAGAGACGCGTGGTGTTAGTGCTCCGACTAAAATTTACATTTTTTTTCCTCATAACACTACATTTGGGGCTTTTTAGCTATTTTAGTGCGACGGTTGGCATTTGTTAACGTTACCTGATGAGTAAGGGTACGCGAGCTGGTGGTAAAATCAACCCTCAAACCAAGGCGCCTAATTCTGGGCATGAAAGCGGCAAGATGTCGGACGACGCCGCAAGTCCGTTAACGACTGACACACTGGTGAGCGAACTTGATAAACTAAGGAGAAACATGACTGGTGAACTCACCGCGCTGTTGAATTCGTCTTTGGAGTCAATTCACTCATCCATTGCTTCTATTGGGTCTACCCTGGCGACTCAAGCGACTACAATCACTGATATGGAAACTAGCTTATCCGACCACAGCGACAGGATTACACATCTCGAACAGGAGGTCTCTACTCTTCAGTCGAAGTTGGTGTCGGTGACGGAGGAGAATGTCGCTTTAAGAGCTAACGTGGAAGATCTCGTTTCTCGGTCCAAACGGCAGAATATTCGTGTGGTTGGCCTTCCGGAGGATATTGAGGGAAAGGACACCAGACAGTTTATGACAGAATTATTCACCGAGGTCGCGGGCGACGCTCTTCCCTCTCCACCGGAGCTTGATCGCGCCCATCGGAGTTTAAGGCCCAAACCGCGCCCTGGTCAAAATCCTCGTCCGATTATAGTGAGATTTCATCGTTACGTGGAGAAGGAGGCTGTGCTCAAATTCGCGAAATCGTCAAAGGAAATTACTTTCAAGGGACACAGAATCAAGTTCTATGAGGACTTCTGCGTTTCGGTGGCTAACAGGAGAGCTGCGTTCAACAACATCAAGGGCCTGTTGTATAAACGCGGTGTTCGTTTTGGCATGATTTACCCGGCCAGACTTCGCGTGTCTTACAACAACACTGAGCACTATTTTGACTCTCCTGAGGCAGCAGAAAAATTCTACCACCAAAATTTTGCTGAGTAACTTTTGAGGAGCGGCGTTGACAAGGAGATACAGTACATCTCTCTCTCTCTCTCTAATGCCTTAAACTAGATCTTTATTGACAATTTTTTTTTTTTTTTTTTTTTTTTTTTTTTTCCTCTTCATCTCCTTCATGGAGCAATGTGTGTGGGTGCATGTGTATGTATGTATGTCGCCTATGTATATTTATACACATGCACATTTCATTTTACTTAATTAATTTACATTATTTTTTTTTTTATAATTATTTTTTTTATTTTTCTCTTTTATATTATGTTGGGGGGGGGGGGGAGGTGAGTGCTGGACAGTCATAGATAATCTTTAAATATTCTTCCTTGTGAATTTTACAGTCACTAGTTTCGCTATGTGCACTCGTTCTGCACATTTGCTAAACGGCACCCTGTCCAATCTTTTTCAGGAGTGAATTCTCTTATTAGTGTTAAAATCTTTATGTTTGTTGGAGTCAACTCCACTACACAATCGGTTGTGATAACGTTTTTCTGGCAACTCGCCATGTCCAAGTGGACGAGTATCAGAAGGGATTTTCTTTTATTATTTTTGAATATACTTGTGTTTTTGTTCTGTTCTGGGTATGTTCGGGGGTTATGTTTGATGGAGGATTCTTTTGTCTTACTTGGCATTTATTGTTGTCTCTTACACATGCTAACCTGCTTGAACTTGAAGAAGAAAAAGAAAAAAGCATTGTTGTTTTTTTTTTTTTTTTTTTACACTCTATTTAGATTAATATGTCCTGCAGTTTTATGAACAAACCTCCTGTTAATTCTAAGGGGGGAGGGGTTGGACACAATATCAGATTCACTACTTGGAATGTACGTGGGCTGGGTGGCCAAATTAAACGCTCCAGAGTTTTTTCCCACCTAAAATCACTGTCCTCTGATATTATGTTTCTCCAGGAGACACATTTGCGTACATGTGATCACACCAGACTTCGTAAACAATGGGTGGGTCAAATATTTCATTCTAGTTTTAATAGCAAATCAAGAGGTACTGCAATTCTGATACATAAAAGAGTCATGTTTCTAGCAGAACAAGTACTTTCAGATCCTGAAGGCCGCTTTGTAATCGTCAGTGGCACTCTTTTTCAAACTCCAGTAGTGTTAGTAAACGTATATGCCCCAAATTGGGATAACCCTACTTTTATGTCTATGCTTTTCTCAAAAATACCAAATCTTGACACTCATCGCCTTATTTTTGGAGGGGACCTTAACTGTGTTATTGATAATAATCTTGATAAATCTGCGACTAAATCATCTTCTCTCTCTGCTATGTCTAGGTCTCTAATTTCGCTGACAAATCAATTAGGCTGTATAGATCCCTGGCGCTTTTTTCATCCCTCTGATAAGGTATTTTCTTTCTTCTCTAGTGTACACCATGTTTACTCTCGGATTGATTATTTCTTCCTTGATAAAGCCCTACTTTCTTCGGTTATTTCTTCAGATTACTCTGCCATTGTTATTTCCGATCATGCCCCGCATATGTTAGATATCTCCTTTTTGCCCGCTTTTAAGAGCCGACCTCAGTGGAAATTTGATGTAGGGCTTCTTGCAAGAACTGACTTTTGTGAATTTTTATCTAAAAATATTGTTTTTTTCATTGAGACAAACAAATCAGAAACCGTGTCTGCTTCTCTTCTATGGGAGACATTCAAAGCGTTTATTCGTGGCCGAATCATTTCCTTTAGTGCTCACTTAGCCAAGACTAGAAAATCTCGGCAACAAGAGCTTGTCCGTTCAATCTTGGAGATAGATAGACAGTATTCAAACGATCCCAAACCTGATCTTAAGTTAAAACGATCAAAGTTACAAACTGAATTTGATTTGCTTTCAATAAACAAAGCAGAATATTTAATTAAAAGAACTAAAGCCACATACTACGAACATGGGGATAGAGCAGGCCGTCTTCTTGCTTCCCAGCTTAAACATCAGTCAGCTTCACGCTATATCGCACAGATTTATGATAACAATTCTAATAAGCTTGTTACTGACCCTCAAAAAATTAACTCTGTCTTTTCCTCCTTTTACTCCAGTCTTTATTCTTCTCAACCTCCTTCTGATCCTTCTTTAATGGAGTCTTTCCTACAAAATTTAAATATACCCACTATTAATACATTAACAGAGGAGACTTTAGATTTACCTCTCAGGCTAGATGAAATCACCACCTGCATTGGTCTCATGCAGTGTAACAAGGCTCCAGGGCCGGATGGCTTCCCCTTAGACTTTTATAAAAAATTCTCAGCTCAGTTAGCCCCCTTATTGTTTGATATGTATGTGGAGTCATTTGAGCAAGGGTTTCTTCCAGCTTCATTAAATCAAGCATCTATCTCCCTTTTATTAAAAAAAAATAAAGACCCAACTTTATGTAGTAGCTATAGACCTATTAGTTTATTGAATGCTGACATAAAAATTCTAGCGAAGGTGCTGGCAAAGCGCATCGATGCATGTCTTCCTGATATTATTTCTGAGGATCAGACCGGCTTTATTAGGGGACGTCAGATGTCATCTAATATCCGGCGATTGCTAAATATACTTTTTAGTCCATCTATGTCTAAGACTTCTGAAATGATAATCTCTCTTGATGCTGAAAAAGCATTTGACCGTGTGGAATGGAATTATTTATTTACTGTATTAGAAAAGTTTGGCTTTGGGCACATTATTATCTCTTGGATTCGACTCCTATATTCGGCTCCCTCTGCAAGTGTTAAAACTAATGCTGATAGTTCGTCATTCTTTCCTCTTTCCCGTGGGACACGGCAGGGTTGCCCTCTGTCCCCTCTGCTCTTCGCTTTAGCTATTGAGCCACTTTCGATCGCCTTAAAAGAATCTTCATCTATACGCGGGATCCAAAGGGGAGGCACAGAACATCGTGTTTCTCTCTATGCTGACGACTTGTTGCTGTATGTACAGGATCCAGTTGGCTGCGCTAACAAGATTATGCACTTGCTCGACACCTTTGGCTCTTTTTCAGGTTACAAATTAAACTTTACCAAAAGTGAATGTTTCCCCATAAATGACGTGGCTAAAAAAATTCAGAAAAGCACTCTACCTTTTAATTTTTCACCTTCAGGGTTTCGTTATTTAGGTGTGAACATTTCACACTCTTTCGGTTCTCTCCTTAAGAATAACTTTACGAATTTGGTTGATCAAATTAAACTAGACTTAAAGCGTTGGGACAGCCTACCCCTTTCTCTTGTTGGGAGAGTGGAGACCATTAAAATGAATGTTTTGCCGCGACTTTTATTCCTCTTCCAGTCCCTCCCTCTATTTCTACCTAAATCTTATTTTAAGTGCCTAGATAAAATTATCTCCTCTTTCATCTGGGCTGGTAAAACTCCTAAAGTGAATAAAATTATTCTGCAACGAAATAAACGTGATGGAGGTCTAGCTCTGCCAAATTTTCTTTATTATTACTGGTCCGCCAATATTTCGAAGATTTTCTTGTGGTGTAATTCGCCGGAGGTTAACTGGTGTACTCTAGAAGCTGCTACTTGTCTTTCCTCTTCTCTTCCTGCTCTTGTCTTTGCTCCTTTGTCCATGCGTCCTTCCAATTATATTAGAAATCCTATTGTGCTATCGACTTTAAAAATCTGGAAACAATTTCGACAACATTTTCGGTTGGAGTCACTATCTGTTTTAAGTCCTATTTGCAACAATCACTTGTTTTTACCACCAGCTATTGATCACACTTTTAAAAGATGGAAAGATAAGGGTATGGCCTGTTTTTCAGATCTTTTTATTGATAATTATTTTGCCACATTCACCAATCTTATGTCCAAATTTAACCTGCATACTACAGGCTTATTCAGGTATTTCCAACTCCGCAATTTTGTTAAGACTAACTTCCCTAGTTTCCCTCAATTACCAGAAAAGTCTCTGGTTGAGAACTTATTGACAGCCCCTACAGGTGGTAGTCGTATATCCTCCGTCTACACCATGTTACTCTCATCTAATACGTCCTCTCTCTCCTGCCTAAAGATGACTTGGGAAAATGAGCTGCAAATTAAGTTTTCGGAAGAGCTATGGTCTGAGGCCCTTGCTAGAGTTCATTCTACTTCTGTATGTGCTCGGCTAAGTCTGATTCAGCTAAAAGTCTTTCATCGAATTCATCTTACCAAAGCTAAACTTCATAAATTGTTTCCAGAAACAGAGGACTCCTGTATCAGATGCTCATTTTCTCCTGCCGATCACACCCATACTTTCTTTAGCTGCCCAAAACTGGCTTCTTATTGGTCTTCTTTTTTTGACTTCATGTCTAGGGCTCTGCACATTTCTCTATCTCCATGTCCCCTAGTCGCCATCTTTGGTGTATCTCAATTGTCATCCATTACGAGACAGAAAGCAGATGTTATCGCGTTTGCTTCTCTTATTGCTAGAAGGTGCATCTTGTTGCATTGGAAGTGTCCAACCCCCCCTCCAACTACCTCTTGGTTAAAGGATCTGATGTCATTCCTTTCACTTGAAAAATTGAAATATTCGACTCGGGGCTCAACTGATAAATTTTATAAAACTTGGAACCCTATTTTTAATCTTTACGACTCTGTATCCTCTCTAGATTCTGACTTAGTTATATAATGGTTGAGCAAGTGTTTTATTTTTATTTATTTATTTATTTTTATTTTTTTTATTATATATATATATATTTATTTTATTTTTTTTTTCATCTAGGCATGTTTTTCATACAACTGATAACACAATTACTGTTTTTTTTTGTTTTTTTTTAAGTATTAGTATAATTGGTTGTAGAGACTACCGATTATTTTCTAATCCTCCTGGGTGGGTGGGGGGAGGGGTTGGGTTGGTGGTTACTCTGTTGTTTGTGTGATTCTTTTTTTTTCCTTTTAAGGAATGTGTAAAAAGAAAAAAAGTGCAGACAATGTTTTTTCTTTTATGCTCGTCTCTTTAATGATTTAATGTAAACTCTTGTCTGTATAATAAAAATTGTTGTAAAAAAAAAAAAAAAGAAAGCTTTATGCGGGAGGTGTAAACACATCATTAATATGTATGGCTTTCACACCTGAGAAAGACAAAGACCCTCCCATAATGGCCCTATTTTAGGAGCTATCAGGCCCTTTCATTCTGAGCAACCTTGCACAAAGAATGAGGAGATTTTTTTGTAATGAGGAGAATTTGCTCTGTCCTGTCAGAGCTCTAAAATTTACCTGGAGCGTTCTGCACCGTGCAGGCAATCAGAACAGCTCTTTGTTTGCTTCGGTGGCCGCACCAAAGGGTCTCCTGTCACGAAGCAGAGACTATCTAGATGGATAGTGGATGCCATCTCTCTAGCATACGCCTTGGTGGGCCAGGTTTGTTCCATGGGCGCTAGAGCCCACTCTGCAAGAGGCATGGCCTCTTCTTGGGCCTGGTCTAGTGGTGAACCAATTCAAGACATGTGCGGCGCCCGGCTGGTCCTCGCCGTCCACATTTGTGAGATTTTATAACATGGAGGTTCCTTGCCTGCAGGCTCGAGTCCTCTCAATATGATAATTAGACCTTTTTTTTATGATAATAAAAACATGTTACTGTCCATAAGCACAAGTTGTCCTGGGACTATATGTTATAGAGCAAGCCTGGTTCAGGTGTTCCAGCCCCCCTTAATCATGAGACCCGACTCAGGTCCAGTTCCTGTCCCTTATGTTTTTGTTTTTTTATTATGGCTTGTTTCTGTGAGCCTCGGGTTGCTTCCCCAGGCTCCAGTTGGGATGGAGCCAGTTGCTAATAGTACAGCGTGTTACATTGCATCCCCACTGCATATTAGCTACACAATAGTGACCGTTCTCGAAAGACACAAAAGTGACCGTTCTCGAAAGGGAATGTACTCGGTTACTAACGTAACCTCGGTTCCCTGAGAGTAGGGAACGAGTATTGCAGTGCCTGCTGCAATATTTCAATCTGTCAGAGTTTGTCGCTTCAGTCGATTTAACCTGATATTACGGCGAAATA
Organism: Squalius cephalus; assembly: GCF_949319135.1. Lineage (NCBI taxonomy): Eukaryota > Metazoa > Chordata > Actinopteri > Cypriniformes > Leuciscidae > Squalius > Squalius cephalus. Next base: position 36,389,102 of record NC_137127.1, on the reverse strand, counting down.
ATGGGCTTTTATAGCATAAGCCCTGCACATTCTGGTGGGCTCTGATGTGCTCTGGCGTGGAGTCGCCTGATTGGTTCGCACATCAGAGGCGCTTTGCCATAGGGTGTGCACTTTCTCCATCCAACTTGCTTCCACTGCCACAGCAGTGTCATCTTCTCTACACCCATAGGAGCTCCATCCAGCTGGCTTTCACAACCGCAGCAGTGTTATCTCCGCCCACAAGATCTCTGTTTCTCCATCCAACTGGCTTTTACTACCACAGCAGTGTTATCTCCTCCGCTCCCACAGGATCTCAGTTTCTCCGTCCAGCTGGCTTTTACTGCCGAAGCAGTGTTATGTTCTTCACTCCCGCAGCTCGCCCATATCTGAGGCTTACAAATTTTTGGGCAAAAAACCTCTGCACATATTAATCTAGAATACTGTCTAACACTTGATGGCTGCTTCGTCTTCGTCGTCGGTTAGGAACCTGGGTGTACTCTTTGATACCAATCTTTCATTTGAAAGCCACGTTTCTAGCATCTGTAAAACCGCATTCCTCCATCTTAAAAATATGCCTAAATTACGACATACTTTTAATGATTAATGAGGAACAGTTAGTTCATACGTTCATGACCTCAAGGCTAGATTATTGTAATACTCTGGGTGGATTCCCAGCATGCTTAATAAACAGAGTCCAGTTGGTCCAAAACGCAGCAGCTAGAGTTCTTTCTAGAAACAGGAAGTATGACCATATTAGCCTGGTTCTGTCAACACTGCATTGGCTCCCTATTAAACATTGTATACATTCAAAAATGTTGCTGTTTACTTAAAGTACTATATGGTTTAGCTTCCCAGAACTTGAGCGAGCTCTTAACGCATTATAGTCCTTCACGTCTATTGCGATCTCAAAATTCTGTGCAATTGATAATACCTAGAACAGGGATGGGCAACTTCGGTCCTGGAGGGCCACTGTCCTACAGAGTTTAGCTTCAACCCTAATCAAACACACCTGAACAAGCTAATCAAGGTCCTCAGGATCACTAGAAAAACACAGGTAGGTGATTTTTTCAGGGTTGGAGCTAAACTCTGTAGGACAGTGGCCCTCCAGGACCGAAGTTGCCCATCCCTGACCTAAAATATCAAAATCAACTGCAGATGGTAGATCCTTTTCCAATTTAGCACCTAAGCTTTGGAATTGTCTTACTAGTATTGTTCGAGAAGCATACACACTCTGTCAGTTTAAATCTAGACTAAAAACACATCTCTTTAACTTGGCATACACATAGAACATTATAAATCTCTATTATTCAAATCAGTTAAATGATTATAAGGCTGCATAAACTAGGTCAGCCAGTACCGGGAACACTTCCTATAACACCTGATGTACTCCTTACATCATAAGAAGAATGGCATCTATGCTAATGTTAGTCTTTCTGTTTATTCCAAGGTTTACTATAGTCAGCCGGATCCGGGCCTTATCCAGATCAGATGGTGGACCTGCACCTAGACATGAATACAATGCATGATGTAGTCAGCAGGATCCGGGCCGTATCCAGATCAGATGGTGGAACTGTGTCTAGACACAAACAAAACAAACATTGGCACTGATCCTTGACAAACCCGTCTCCATACCGGCGTGATGACTCCGATCTTCGACTTCGATAGATGGAAGTGGATAAATATTCTGAATGTTTTGATCCAATCTGACTTCTGACCTGTAATGCAGCCTCGTTGGCCAGAGGAAAACTGCCCCCCTCTGTGTTCAGTGTAAACAGTGTAAACAGTGTTCTCCATTGCAGTAATTTGTGGTAAAAGATGTGTTCTTATATAGTTAAAAATAGATATGTTCAAAATATATGTTTATTTGTCAACATTTTCTTTTTGCAGTTTTATTTATACACAGAAGTAGTTGTATCTAGTTCACCCCATTTTATCCCAAAAGAAAAATAAATAAGATATTGCATAAGATAAATCATTTGCCTTTTCACCTAATTCCATGACATTAATGTCATATTAAAATGAAATAAAATCAAATAAGATGTCCTAAAATGGGCCGATTTTCTTTATGAAAAATGTATTTAATATTTGAATATTCATATTTTTCTAACCCTGTTTGGATGAAATATCACACATTTTTATAATATTCACCCTATTCCTTTAATGTCATGTCAAGTGTTGTTTGTGTCCATAAGTAAATTGAAGAATACACCTACATATACAATATTATTTTTTGTCTTTTCTATTCTCATTTATAACTGTTTTTTTTTCACCCACATGGCAAATATTGCATCTTTTATGGAATATCCTGCTGGAAAATTCATAACATATGAAGGCTTGTCAACAGAGTTTTGACTGTCACACGTCTAATATAATGCAGGCTGTCTGGTACCTCCATAATTTCTCAAGTGGACGCTATGGCCTCTCTGAGGGGCACTGCTCCTCTGGGGCACCCACCTCTAACAATCCACACACACTCACTTTCTCTATTCAAATGTTTGAAAGTGCTTCCCCTACAGAAAGCCCCCAAACTTGTTAATAAGAAAGAGTGAAAGGGGGGAGAAAATGTTTATAAATAATATAGTCTGGCAGAGGAAAAAAGAGTGGAGGAGGAGAGTATATGAGGAGGAAAGGGAGGGAAATAAAAAAGAGCAGCTGGCAGGAGTGAAGCCTGATATTACAGACCGCTGCTCCAAACCAGATGCTCAGGAACCTAAACCAAAAGCTAAACTCAGACGAGAGAGAGGAGACACATAATGTGTACTTGAAGGATGAAAAGAAATAAAAAAAGTTTTCACACTCTTTATTTCTGTGTGAAGTATCTAAGATAGTTGTGATAGTATCAGACTGAAGGATCTTATAATGGCCCTACAAAATGGAATGGGACGTTGATTTTTACAAGCATTTTGCTTGGCTGAAAAAGGTAAGCATGTCCGTTTCAGTTCTTGGATGCTTTTTCATTTTTGTCACTAATGTCTATCTAAATGCTTAATCTTGCATTTGAAATATGTTAAGAACTTCTTAAATTGTTTCTAAGCTGATTAACCTGGAAGTCATATAGGGCTCATGGTACATTAAAAAGGCCTTTTTAAAATATATCTTTATATATGTTTAATAACGCCTGATGTGAAATGTATGCAGTGATACATGCATGGCATTAAAGGATCATGGAGAATTATGAGTGCCATATCTAGTGTGATATTGGTTGTATACATACAATTGTTCCATAGACAGGAAGTTCATTTAACAGTATTCTTCAAATCTGACCCTGCAGGTCCACTGTCCTGCAGAGATTAGCTCCAACCCCAATCAAAAACACCTAAATCAGATAATCAGGTCTTCGAGATTACTTGAAATGCACAGGTCATGAAAATAAACTTTCCTGGAGAATGGGTTTCCAGGAGCAATGTTGAAGCCTTCCAAAAAAAAAAAAGTCTGAAAGTTACTAGATTTAGGCTGCCAGGAGGAATACTACTTCTCATCGATTCAATCTATTTACAAACCTCTTTTTAAACCTTTCGCACGTACGATCACACCGATGTGATCAGTTTAGGCTGGTCCCTGGAGCATACGATCACACCAGTGTAATTAGAACCGTGAGTGCATCACATGATCAACTGCTAAATTCAAATGTGCTTTCGTGTGTTGGCTGGAGCTGAGCCAGAGACGGACGTGCTCAGCGAATGTCATATAATCACAACTATTCAGTGTTTTCAACCACATAATGTTTATTATAGATTTAAATTCACATAAGTATGAATACATTTAGAGTTTGTAAAATAAACACTGATGCCTATGGAAGCGGCAATAATAATCCGTTCCATTATAATGCGTATATGCTAGTACCCCTATGTATGCAGCCCCATTATGGGTCAACTACAAAAAGGAGACCATGCGCAAACTGCAGGTAGCATATAATGATTGTCTGAGGATACTGCTGAAGAAGCCCAGGAGCAGCAGTGCAAGTAAGCTTTTTTGTGACTTGAGGCTAAGCTGTTTACAGGCCCTCTTGAGGAACCTAATGTTTAAGTTTATGTGTCGACTTGATGAGTCACAAAACTATATTATAGTAAGGCTCACAAGTCCCAGGTGTAGCTCGGTCCGATATCAATCACATCTATGGAAGCATTGGTATGAGTGCCTTTTAAGACTTTTGTGAAAAAGGGTGTATTGTATATGTATATGTAATTTTTTTTTTTTTTTTTGTTTTTTTTTTGTTTGTTTGTTTGTTTTTGTATGGTGTATGTCCTGCTGTTGGGCCTAGAGCCTGTAATAAAGTTTATAAATATATAATATATTAGCGGCATATGTTGAGCACTATACACTGTCAGAAAAAAAAAGTACAAAACGGTACCTTTTAGGGTACAAGTGGCCATCACTGGGGTGGTACCCTGAAGGGTACCTTTTTGTACCTTTAATGAGAGGTACAAAATTGTACCTTATAACTTTGTATCATTTAAGGGCCAATTGTGTACCCCAAGTTACAATTGTACGTACTGTATTAAAAGGATTAAAAGTACTGTACGTACTTATTAAAAGGATCCCCAGGATATGCCCTATTGACAATGCAGTTTTAATCGTATGGTGCGCAAAAACAAAATATTGTTGCAACAATGGGTTGTACATTAATATTAATATTAGCTCAAATGATCTATAGGGAATTTTAATAATTAATCATGAATATGATTAATATTTTGCATATTACAGTTACATTAATTTATCGCAGCTGAACTAGATTGATATATGAATGATTACCATAACGCGTTATGGTTCGTCATTAATACATCAATAGTCTTATTTCAGCTCGAAGTTATGGGATAACTTTAATGGAATTAATTTAGCTATCAAACAATCTGTTTGTCCAGCAAACATTAAACGTAAGATTAACTTAATTCTCAAGGAAAATTATCCTTCTTACAAACACAAGAAAGAGTATCTTTTCCAGGCCTTAAAAAAAACAACTCTCTGTGTTTGTAAAATTAGGTTACTTAAATCGTACCAAGGTAAAGCATATAGCTAAGATCGAACATTTCAGTGACTTTGTAACATGGGCAATTAAAACAGAGTCAATCAAGGACATATGGAATTTAATAATTGGAATAATACATCGAACTAAGGAATACATCAAACTACACAATACACACGGATTATATGTCTATGTACATAAAATACAGTTAAACAATACAAGATAACGAATAACAGTGAGAGAGAGAATAAAATGATCAGAATTAGAGAAAGATAGAATGACCGAAAAGGATGAGAGAGAGGATGAGAGAGAGAGAGAGAGGGATGAGAGATGAGATCGGAAGTGAAAGAAAAAATCTGCGATCAGAGATCGCAGTAGGCTATGGCAAAAATCACAGACAGTAACCCTTGAGAGACAACAAAGAAATCACATTAAAAGTTCAATTCAATAATCGATACTTGCATATGGTTCTCTTTGAATGAGGAAGGAAGGCAGAGTCCTGCGTGTGTCTTTAAGAGCAGCGTGAGTCGTCTGAGGGGAGGCGTGCGCGTGCTGTGTCTTCCGGGCGAGCGCGAGCGCGGGAGGTCCAACGAGTCTCTTTCTTTGAGGTGAAGTTGCCGGGAATGATTCAGGCTAAGTTCATTCAGCTCGTGAATGAACAGAGGCGAATAGGAAAACGGAACTAGACTATAGAAAAACATACAAAGAAATAAAAGAGAAGAGAAGAGAAGCAGGCGGAAGCCGGTCCGGACTTGGGTTTCCAAAGTTTTGGAGGAGGGAGAAGAGAGAGAGAATTGAAGGTTTGGACTTTTTATCAGTGTCCCGTGTACGCCTCCTTTGCGTGGAGGACGAATCATCTTAGAGCATTTCGAATGGGAAGATCTTTTCTTTGTCTTGTCAGGACAACTAATCTGCATGGTTTATGATGGTATGAATTTTCGTCATTTCTACCCAGAAAGATTGTACACACAGAAGATTACATTTTACTGTAATCTCGCATGTGTGAGTGTTTCAGTCAAAACACGACGGTTAACCAGATACCAAGGATGACAGATAAAACATTTAAGGATACACAATTACACTCAAAAACCCGATTATAGGCATTTTACATTTGATTAACACACAATAAAATTGTAGATACTTCCATTGTGGCATGTGAAGACATCTAAGCACCAAAAGGAATATATTTAAAATATTTAGCGGTACTTTTCTCTGAAAAGTTCCATGGATGGTGTCTGTGTGTGTAATGTGTGTTTTGGAATGTGTGTGCGTTGGAATGTTGCGCCCCCGTTGTCTCCCTTGCATAGGGCTGGATGAGCTTGGTGGTCAAATTTTATGACCTGCCAATGAGATCGGGTTACGGGATGCGATTCTACTGGGAGAACATTCTTCAAAAATACATTTCAGAGCCAAACACTCGAAGATCATAACTATATGATCAAAACAACATTAATCACACATACATACAGGAAGTTCAGATACAAGTCTGAGTTACATACATTAAAAGGATATTAAGTTAAACACAAAGGATGTTTGTGTGTGTGTGTGTGTGTGTGTGTGTGTGTGTGTGTGTGTGTGTGTGTGTGTGTATGTATGTGTGTGTGTGTGTCATTCAGAATTCAGGCTGCTTTTGTGAACTCTTGTCCTTTCCCCCACCCTTTCGGGGGGGAGTCAGGATGTGAGTCCCGTGAGTTGGCGAGATTTGAATCAAGGGACTAGGTCGACCCTTTTGCTCAACGCTCGGCTTGTTATAAATGTGTCATGTGCCAGGGAGGCCCTAGCCCGAGCGGCGCCCCCGCTGGTCAACATGCCCCAAGGGGGTCGTAAACAGAATGCTCTTTGTTTACTCAAGAAGAAACGAGCTGTGTTTTGCAAATCAGGATTCGCTAATTCAGAACATCTGGCTGGATGCCAAGTCAGTGTCGCTACAATATCTTAAGGAAACTGGCTTAGATAACTGGCAGATTTTACAGATATTCAATTTTATTTATAAACCTTCTTTTACAAAGAGAATAACTTGAAATGTATTACATCATCTCACAGCAGCAGTGTGAGTCGAGACAATTAATTGTTCATCACACATAAAAATTCATCGTCAAGTCAAGTCAAGTCAACTTTATTTATATAGCGCTTTTCACAATGCAGATTGTATCAAAGCAGCTTCACAGTATTAAATATAATAGTACATCAGTGTTTGTTTCTAGTGTAAAACGTCCACGTTTGGTAATGCTGATCAATAGTATTGTTGATTGATTGATTAAATTAAGTATCCCCAACTGAGCAAGCCAAAGGCAACAGTGGCAAGGAACCGAAAAACTCCATCAGGTGACCTAATGGAGAAAAAAAAAACCTTGGGAGAACCCAGGCTCAGTCGGGGGCCAGTTCTCCTCTGGCGTTTATGAACTAGAGACTGGATTTAACTGTAAGATTAAAAATATTATATAAATGCCTGGCTGAAGAGATGTGTCTTTAATCTAGTTTTAAACTGGGAGAGCGTGTCTGAGCAACGAACAGTATCAGGAAGGCTATTCCAGAGTTTTGGAGCTAAATGTGAAAATGATCTCCCTCCTTTGGATGATCTGGATATCCTAGGTATGACCAAAAGCCTCGAATTTAGTGATCTTAAAGAGCACGATGGATTATAGGGCGATAGAAGATCCGTTAAATAAACTGGAGCTAAGCCGTTTAGGGCTTTATAAGTCAGTAGCAATACCTTGTAATTAATATGGAACTTTATAGCTAACCAATGTAGTGATGATAGAATTTAGAACATTTAGGACAACAGAACAGGCAATGGATTTGTGCAGATGTTACTGTAAGAGGTTGATTACTCTGGTAACCAGGGTAGGAAGAGGCTTGTCACCATCCAGAGAAAGTTTCGAAACATACCGCTGAAGAAACATCAGTGTGTTGAAGTGTCAAATTTAAGACGAAATAGGCACAAAATGCAGAAAGAGCCCCTTCATCCACACAGCTAGCACAGCATATCTATATCCCATCTACTCTTGATGACTGCAGTGACTTTTCTTGTAAGCACATTTTTCCAGTCAGTGGCTTCCTGTACTTGAACAGTTGGATGTGATGAAGATGGTTTACTGTAAAAGACAAAAGCACAAAACATCTTGGGTTACGACTGTAACCCATGTTCCCTGAGAAGGGAACGAGACACTGCGTCATTGAAAACGACTCTTTGGGGACGCTCCCTTAGCGTGCGCCTCTGAAGTATGAATGAAACCAATCCTGATTGGTGTTGCGTCATTACATAACATGTGACGGCATAACCGGATGCATAAAAGTGACGCTGGCACACACACACATTAGCCTCGCGATGAAGCAAGCCGCTACCAGGCATCAAGGGGCATGGTAAGAAAACGACTCTTTGGGGAACGAATGCCCACTATGCCATGCACCGAAAAAGGCCTGCCCTAGAGTGAAACTGATCTCAGGCACTCAGCTAGGACGAGAGCACTTGTGCGCCAGGCGTACTAGGGAGGTTCAGACTATAAAACCTGATAAAAGTGTGCGGGGTAGCCCAACCGGCTGCCTCACAGATCTTCTGGAGGGGCACCCCCGAGAGGAGGGCCCTAGAGGACGCCATGCCTCTAGTAGAATGAGCCCTTACGGCCAAAGGTGAAGGCAAATTGTGCACCTTGTAGGCCGAGGCAATAGCCTGAACAATCCAATTACTAATGGTTTGTTTGGATGCCGGGAGCCCCTTCTTAGGTGACCCAAAACACACTAATAGTTGGTCCGACCTCCTCCTAGAATAGGACCTATCAAGGTAAATACTCAAAGCTCTAACTGGGCAGAGCAAATGGAGCCTTTCTTCTTCTGCCGACACATGAGGTGGAGGATGAAATGCCTGTAGGACAGTGGACTGTGCCATGTTAGAAGGCACTTTAGGCACATAGCCAGGTCTCGGGTGCAGGATGGCCTTAACTCCGCCGGGGGCAAACTCCAAGCAAGCTGGCGTTACTGCCAGGGATTGAAGATCTCCCACCCTCTTAATAGAAGTAATAGCTAAGAGAAAAGCCATCTTGAATATGAGGTCCTTGGGCGAAGCCGACTGAAGGGGTTTGAAGGAAGCCAGGGATAGCCCTTCGAGAACCACCGCCAGGTCCCAGGAAGGAACCCTGGACCTGATTGTCGGTCTCATCCTCCATGTACCACAGAGAAAACGTATGACCAGTTGGTGCCTTCCCAAAGGCCCATCTCTCAGTGGTGCATGAAAAGCTGCAATGGCAGCCATGTACACCTTAAGTGTGGACGGGGAGAGACCCGCAGAGAAACGATCTTCGATAAACTCCAGAACTGAAGCCACCGGGCAGTTAACTGTATATAACTCATGTTCTCTACACCAAGTGGAAAAGACATTCCACTTGAGGCCATATAATCTCCTAGTGGACGGAGCCCTAGAGCTCTATGGTTTCAACCACCCCAGCTGATAGACCAGCATTTAGGTACTGGACCCCCTCAGGGGCCAGACCCACAGTTTCCACAGCTCCGGGCGAGGGTGGAATATTGTACCCTCTGCCTGAGACAACAGATCCCTCCTCAGAGGAATCTGCCACGGCGGAGCTATCAGGAGTGAAATTATGTCTGAAAACCATACTCGGGCCGGCCACAACGGGGCTACCAGAAGAAGACTGATGCCCTCCTGACGGACCCTCTCCAGGACCCCCGGGAGCAGAGCGATTTGGGGAAAAGCGTACAGGCGAAGCCTCGGCCAGGCCTGTACCAGGGCATCCAACCCCAGTGGGGCTGGATGTGTGAGGGAGAACCAAAGTGGACAGTGGGACGTCTCTCGAGACGCAAATAGATCCACTTCCATTGGTCCAAACCTCTGCCATATCAACTCACCACCTCTGGGTGAAGTCTCCATTCCCCGGGCATCAGCCCCTGCCTCGACAGGATGTCTGCTCCCTGATTCTGAACCCCCGGGACATATATTCCTCTGATAGATAATATTTTCCCTTGGGACCATAGAATAATCTGATGCGCCAGTCTGGATAGAAGGCGCGATCTGAGTCCCCCTTGTTGGTTCAGATAAGCTTCCACTGATGTATTGTCTGAACGTATCAGGACATGATAACCTTTGATGTCTGGGAGGAAGCTTCTCAGAGCCCTGAACACAGCCAACATCTCTAGGCAATTTATATGCCAAGAGTGATGATGGTCCTGCCACAGACCCCTGGCAAAGCGGCCGTCCGTGACCGTGCCCCAGCCAGCGAGGGAGGCGTCTGTCGAAATGGTTATCTGGCAACATGACGCTCCTAACACTGGCCCTTTGGACAGGAACCAAGGTTTATTCCATATTAACAGGGAACAAAGGCATCTGCACATGACCCTGATTGTAAGGAACGGATTTCCCCTTGGGGAAAACCCCTTGGCTTTCAGCCACCACTGAAGGGGCCTCATGTGTAGAAGGCCCAAAGGTATTATATTGGATGCTGCTGCCATGAGGCCCAGCAGTCTTTGAAATTGCTTTACAGTGATGGCCTGGCCTGGCCTAGCTTTATCCCGGACACCATGGGCAGAATTGATTCGACACGCGCGGGAGACATTTGTGTAGAGGACTTCGATTGAGAGCGTTTCCTCTGTTGCCAAGCTCCCGCAGGAGGGGCTCTAGAGGCAACGTTCTCTCTCTGTTCTTGGCAGTGGGAGGAGCTAGGACCAGCACTCCTAGACCCAGATTTTGAGTGGCGAGGGAGATACTGCTGGAATGCCGCTGATTGCTTTTTCGCCTCCTGAAACCTGTCGACGACAGTAGTGACTGCATCACCGAACAGGCCAGAAGGCGATAGTGGTGCGTCCAGCAGAAAAGATTTATCTTTTTCTTTTATACCCGACAGATTCAGCCACAGATGTCTCTTTGTGGCCACCATACCTGCCATAGAGCGGCCGATAGTGCACGCCGTCTCTTTAGTGGCCCGGAGAGATAAATCCGTGGCTCTTCTTAATTCTGCAATATCTGCAAGAGTCGGTCCCTCGCCCTCTTCCAGGTCTTTAAGGAGGTCAGCCTGGTACGCCTGCAAAATCGCCATTGAGTGCAGGCACGTACCAGCCTGACCAGCCACCATATAAGCCCGGCCAACCAGTGCAGAAGTGTCCCTGCACGGTTTGCTGGGTAGCGCCGGGGCTTTAAGCCAAGATGCTGCTTCAGGAGAAAGATAGCTAGCTAAAGCTTCCTCCATCTGCAGCATCTTGCCATATCCCATCTCTCTCGCACCCACCACATTACTGTAATTATATAAAGTAGGTGATTAGATGCGAAAAGACTGGGGTTTTTCCCAGGATCTGGAGATCTCTTTATGAAGATCTGGGAAAAACGGCAAACCCTCAACGGACGCGGGACCCGAACCGTGGGGATCGCGAGCCTGGCCATCATCATTGAAAACAGCCAAGCAGGAGCGCAGCACTCTAATAGGGAGTGCTTCACAGTGTTCACAGGCAGCCCCCTCAAGAGCTGCCTGTGCGTGCTGCGTTCCTAAACAATACACACACAACTGATGCGTGTCCCCACCCGTGAGATATCTAGGGCAGGGGTGCACACACTTTATGTATTGTTCACTCGCCATACTGATAGGGTTTTTGCAACAGACAAACAACACCAAATAAGACAGACAGTTTCACAGAGAGCGCTTGCTGAAGAGCGAAAAGCTAATGTGTGTGTGTGCCGGCGTCACTTTTGTGCATCCGGTTATGCCGTCACATGTTACGTCATAACGCAACACCAATCAGGATTGGATTAGTTTCATTCATACTTCAGAGGCGCACGCTAAGGGAGCGTCCCCAAAGAGTCGTTTTCAACGACGCAGTGTTGAGTTCCCTCGATAGGGAACAGATTGTGTCTTAATCAAATTTTATGATCATACAAGTTAACTGATGTAGAGAAATAGTCTACATGCATAAGGATTAAGATGATTATTATTCACCTCATTTGTATGTGGGCAGTAAATCTATTTCAAGTATTATAAAATGCATTTATGATAGACATTCACGTCAAAGACAGAGAAATATATGCGCACCTCCCCGACCCCAAGCACAATGAAGTGTTCAAGCTTCTCTCTGAACAAAGCTGGCAACATGAGAAGTGCTGCTTTAAAATCTATTCCTGAAACAAAAGATATTGACATGATATTACTACCTCTCTGAGCCTTGAAAGTGGTAGTTGCACAGCTGTCAATGGAGGGACAGAAAGCTTTCAGACTTCATTAAAAATATCTTAATTTGTTACAAAGATGAACAAACAATAATAATAATAATAATAATAATATTTCAAATGACATGAGGGTGAGTAATCAATATCATAATTTTCAGTTTAGGGTTAACTAACCCTTTAATAAACAGGATAAAGTTTTAAAAGAGTCAATTACCAAGATGGTCTTCAATGACAGATTCTTCTCTAGCTTCTTTGTGCAGCTTTGCTAAAAAGATTTCCTTTGAGCAAGATGTAGGCACACTGTATGCAATGTTTCCAAAATTTTCTTGAAAATGCCAGCAAAGATTAACAGACTTGTACAGGAAACCAATTTCTTGATAAAGCTGAAATTAGATAAAAAAAGACAAGCATAAGAAAATCAGAATTGTATACAGTTTCAGTGTCCTACGTGTTAATCGGTATGTGTACTTTTATAATTTGCACACTAACCCCTAATGGACTCTTCAAGAACGGATATTTGTTGACCGCATCTTCAACAGTCATCCCAACAATAATCTCCTTCCGCCTCCAGGCAAAGTTCCTCCTCATTTGCTCTTTATCAATGCGAGTATATGGCTGTCTCTTTTGATGTTGGTTCTATAGGACTTTCAAATGTCCCTCTATTGAGGTAGCATCCTCTCCAACAACATCCATGTCCTTGTGCACAGGCAAAAACAATCAGGTAAAATATTATTTCTAAATTCTAGGCAAGAAAAAGAAAATGTTTGCATCTTATCACCCATTTTAATGATACATTTGTAATGATACATTTGTAGAAAAAATATAAATATATGAAGAGTTCAGATGCAAAAGCCTCTAAGTGCCATCTGAAATTTTCTTCTAGAATGATCATTTTTATCAAGCTTGTATGTTTATGTTCAGCTATTTCACTTTAATGACATTGAAAATTACCTATTAATTGTCATTAAATTGAAATTACTAAACCTAAATATACAAGCTTGATAAAAATACTTATTTTAGAAGAAAATTTCAGATGGCACTTAGAGGCTTTTGCATCTAAACTCTTCATATGCTCTCACCACAGGCCTTGCAATTTGTTTGCAAGTGCTTTTTTCAGGTTGCAGAGACTTTTTTGAACGACCAAAGTCTTTTCACTCCTTCAACATCAGCCAAAGGTGTCAGCTCAAATGTAAACCTGCGTTTCAGAGACAAGTGCCAGTGCTATTTAAAATATTGTTTGGTCAGTTTTAGTTTTTTTACACAAAATAAGAAACTGTATGAACAGACTGAATCGTCTACTTACATATCCATTGTCCTCTTTGTCCTTTAAAATGGGGTACCTCAGAGTCAGGGCCTTAGCCACTCAAATGTATTCTTTATAAGTCGAATACCTGCAAAAATATTTGAAACTTTAAAAAAAAAAAATTTATGTAATTAAAATGTAACCCATTAATATTTTAGCACAGTTAATGAGGAATACTTACATACTGTATTGAGCCATGCTTTCATACAATGTTCTTATCATCTGATGCTGAAAGTTTGCTTTGTTTTTGGTCCAACAAAAAGAAACTTAGGAACTTCAGAAACTGCAGAAAACCTGATGGGCTTCTATTACTATGGTTCAGTTCAATTCAATTCAATTCAAATTTATTTGTATAGCGCTTTTCACAATACACATTGTTTCAAAGCAGCTTTACAGAAAGTGCATTTCAGAAATGTACATAGAAAAATAAAGTTAGTTAATCATGTATTAATTTAGGGCATAACATCGCTGGCGTTGAGTCATCTCTTCACAGGCGTCGAGTCGTCTCTTCACAGGCGTCGAGTTAAAAAAAAAATAGAGAAAGACATAATTAGGCAATGTTGCAGGGATACATAAAGTACAACTAATACTGTAAAGTACAAGATATTACTACTGAAAAGTCTCGCAAAAAATCTCGCAATCCAAACGGCAGGACATTTTTTGTCTCAAAATGTAAAAACGGAGATAATCACTAATTACAATGGCTAGCCCTGCAAATATAGTGTTAGCCACAGTTTTTATTAAAGAAATCCGGTATGAAAGGCTAAGTTATAAAAGTTTAGTCATGGAAAAGGGCGTTGTCACACCGAGAATCATCCTCTAGATTAGGGGTGTCAAACTCAGTCCTAATCAAGTCCTTCAGGCTTATTTGAAAACTGCAGGTGTGTGTGTGTTGAAGCAGGGTTGGAACAAAACTGTGTAGGGCTGTGGCCCTCCAGGAACTGAGTTTGACACCTGTGCGATGATTCTAGATGAACCTTGATACTCACCCTATTTTTTCCCCTCTCCTCTTCATTGTTAATTGAACGGTAGACATTTTCCACAACTTTCAGAAAGCTCTTCCAAAATCAGTCAGTAACGTAAAACAGCCAGAGGCAGTCTGACTCAAGTACTTTTCGAGGGCTTAAAGCAAAGGAACATCAAATTAGAAAAAAATCAACAGAACATGCCATCATACGTGAAAAAAATAAGAATATATTATAACATTATCCTGCATTTACCTGAAAAATGTGTCCTCCAAAAAATGCTAGACGCTAGAAATAGTGAGAAATCGACTCAAGCCAAGCGGGAAATTTTCTTAAAGCGACAACAACCGTAACGTTGTTTTGAAGAATTACTTGAATATAATTAAGAACAATCGTGTTTTAATAACAACAGACAGCCTTTAGAGCAAGCACATTTCCAATGCACTATAGCTTTAAGAACGCCGTGTTTTCAAGAACTAGACAGACCAAGCGTGTCCGATAGCCTACCCGACAGAATCAACGCTGAACTGACTCATCTGAATAGTTACTGTTTACTGTCTTTTTAGAGCTGTGCCACAGCAGAATGATTCCGTTTGCACTATGAATTGTTATTTCCTAACTATTACCCAGAGCTGCTTGAATCTGTGCTGCATACAGGGCCGTAGCTAGAGGATTTGGGGCCCCCTGAATAAATTTTGACCTCCACCAATATCACTGTACAATAGATGAGCATGGAGGCCCACATATAACAGAAGATGGTGTTGTAAAACCTTTATGCTATTTTAAAAGTTAAATGTTTATATAAAAATTAAAGCTGATAAAAACTAACAAAAAGCAATAAATTGTTACATAATAATAAAACTAATTCACATAATTACATAATATTTACATAATAATAAAAAATAATTTAAAAAAAGTAACAGCAAAATAATGTTTTTCCCATCAGTCTGCTATAGTAATCAAAAAGTAAACATTAAGAAATTGCAAGAATGCAGTCAAATTTAAAAAATAAAATAATTTATTGTCTTATTTTTTTAATAAAGAAAATATGGTAATAAATAAACTGGTAATATTATTAAATAAAGCTAATAAATGTATTCAATCAAGTGCAGTGTGTTGTATTCGTGTTTTCTTGATGTAATAAATACATCATCAGCCGGCAGGTCAGGTGCATAATACAATGCGACGTGACTCGTGACAATTTTTTAACTCTATTTACAATAGTGTAAAAAGACAGGGATTTTGAACACGTAATCATTCGGTCGATTGTGGTGCGCACCGACAATGAAAAGTGACAGTACCCTGCAGTTTTCTTATTCCCAGCGAAATAACAATACAACCTGTCTTTAAGAACGTCTTTATCGACTGGGATACAACAACTCTCCTGGCCTCTCCTTCTTTTCATGGCGTTTCTGGTACCCTGATTTTTGTTTTCTTTTCACCGACATTTTGTCAGTCAGTCAGTCTCCTGCTCTTCCACCAAGTTCATCGTTAACTTCAGACACTGCCGCCTCAACTCTGATTGGTTCTATTCACGAGCTGGGGTGGGACTTACAATTTTATTGGGTCCTTCTGATGTTTTTTACTGACTGAATAATTAAATACTTTAGATCGGACTAAACCATTTTTAGGGAGGTAAGAGAAGCGGATATTTTAAAAAAAAAATAAAAAAAAAATTGCATGTTTTTGTGGTTTTCATTTAAATATCAGGCATACAACTAATATAAATATTAGAATTATTCATACAACAGGGGCCTATATAGTATAACTGCTTGATTTTGTGGGGCCCCCTGGGCAGCGGGCTATAATTGTCACCACCTTTCACCCCACTAGCGACGTGTGGTATGGCCCTGGCAGCATAGTGCTAAAAGCACAGCATGTGCAAGGCGAGCAGTTGCCAGAGACAACAGATAAGTAACGCACATAGCCAATATGATTGCATAAGCCTAGCAATAGCATTTTAAATAAAAACGACTAGATAAGCCCAAGCAACACAGAGAGCATTAGCAACAAGCATGTTGCCAATAATACCCTGAAAGATTTTAGCATAAGCATTAAAAGGGAACTTAGCTTAGCTTCATGAAGACTTTCAGAGATGAATGGAGAGTGAATCACATCGAGTCCTGTGTCAATAATGCAGCGATGCGAGCAGCAATGCCGACTGAGGTCACTTCCAAATAGTGATGCCCAGGGCTGCGTTTCCCGATAACGTTGTCTCTTAGCGCACTCTTAATGTATAACTTAACTAAAGGTATACCATTTCTAGGCGGGTTTCCCGAACTATACCTTAGGAAGCTGCTTAAGATATACCTTCTTACGTGCGACGTTACCAGGTGCTGTCCGTGGCGATGGTGCTGAATTGGTTAATATCGATGGCTCGAGAATCAATTATTCTCTCGTGCAGGGGCTGCTTCACTGCATTATGTGAGAAAGCGGTGTTCTTTATAAAAGAAGCACTTCAGAAGGTTTAGGGAAATGCAGCCCAGTTTGTGAACGAATCGTTCTTTTGAACCGGTTCTTTTTTAGTGAACTGCTCGAACTATGGAGCTTATTTTGAATTTGAATTGTGCAAATTTGAATTATTGACAAGTGTAATCTAACAAAATTGAATATCATGTGGAATTTGAAATAGTTTTGAATTTGATTTATTTAAAAGAATATTGAACATTTGAAATTTAACGAACTGAAATGTTTTTATGGCTGAATATAGACATGTATTTTCAAACAGCTATTTTTGGTAACACTTTAGAATACTGTTCCTTCATTAATGAATAATTACACAGGAACAAACGAGTAACGAATTATTAACATTCTATTAACTACTATTAACTAACAAGAAACTCTGATTAACAAATTAGTAAGTAATAGCACTCAGATGAATGTAGTAGTTCACTGTTAGCTAATCAATAACTACTATTTTTTTCATACCTCCCAGAGAACTACTATCTACAGGTTCATAATTAACATGAATAATGCATAATTTATAATAAAAGGTAATGTTCTACATCATTCTAAAGGAACTACTAATTATTTGGATCAGTATTCTAAAGTGAAAAACATGATAACTACCTAATATTGACTGAAGTCATTGTAAGCTTTTGAGATTTTTGTAAGATTTTGAATAGCAATTCCTTCCAATGGATTTGGTAACACTTTAGTCATTACTAGTGTGTTCCCATGATCTTCACTTTAGAATACTGATCCAAATAATTAGTAGTTCCTTTAGAAATATGTAGTAACACTTGATTCAGTACTATCCAAAACCTTACAAAAGCCTTAAAAGCTTACAGTGACTTCAGTCAATATTAGGTTGTTATCATGTTTTTCACTTTAGAATACTGATCCAAATTATT
The DNA here is from genome assembly GCF_949319135.1 of Squalius cephalus. Lineage (NCBI taxonomy): Eukaryota > Metazoa > Chordata > Actinopteri > Cypriniformes > Leuciscidae > Squalius > Squalius cephalus. The sequence continues at coordinate 36,371,377 of NC_137127.1, read as the reverse complement.
AGTAGTTCCTTTAGAAGGATGTAGTAACACTTGATTCATTACTAATGGGCTACCATTACCTTATATTAAACATTGTGCATTATAAATATTTATTAACCTGTATATAGTAGTTCTTATAGTCTTCAGTGAGGAATGAAAAATAGTAGTTATTGATTAGCTAATAGTGAACTACCACATCCGACTGAGCGTTATTACTTACTAATTCGTTAATCAGAGTTTCTTGTTAGTTAATAGTAGTTACTAGAGTGTTACTAATGCATTACTCATTTGTTCCTGTGTAGTTATTCATTAATGAAGGAACAGTATTCTAAAGTGTTACCCTATTTTTTTTCTGTATTTTTTAAAACTGGATATTTGCAGTCTAAGAATTCAGATTGAAGAACTTAAAATTCAGTTTTCTAAAATTCAAAACGTGGAAAATTCAGATTGTACAGAAAGTAGGTCACAGGTCATACACAGGGAAGAGTAGAGGATCTCAGAAAAGTCGAATGGAGCATTTTGGCTGCACTGCAGTAGTTTTCTGCCGCAAACGTGGTGGTGGTTCGAGAATCCGTTTAGGGCTTCCGTATCGTTTTTTTACATTTAAAATAAAGAGTAGGAAAATCAGAGAACGGCTTGAATATTAGATTTCTAATATTCTAACTAGTCCTCTGCTACTGCAGTTGCACGGATTCTTAACGCGTTTATTGCAACTACTTAGTAAAAATGTATACATTTCATCTTTTTCCTCATCAAACAACCAGACTAACGAATGACTCGACACAACCCGTACTGGGGAAGAGCCTAGACAGGGGTTTCTTCTGTGTAGATATAAATTCACCTACGCTTTGCATCAGCTGGGTATGGCAGGGTAAATGACGGCTGTCATAGCATGCAAGGTCGCCCAGTAAGTAAAAAAAAAAAAAAAAAGAATATATAAATCTATATAATTAGTAGTAGCCTAAATTAAATATTTTAAACACTAATACAAAAAGGTAAGAATAAGGCATTGACTTGGGCATAGGCCTAATGTTCACGCATGAACTGTCATTCAGACTGACTATGAGATATATTAAAATACATAATCTTCTGAATTTTATGATATAGGCCTTGTGTTTTGTTTTTATTAAAATTATAATTTATATCTCAAAATGATGCGCTTTGTATATTCTCTGACATTACATTTATTTATTAAATTAATATTGAGTATCAATTGATGTCAAACAAAACGGTGTGTGTTATTTTCTCTGCCAACTAAACTTCCAAAGCTAAGTCATTGTGTGTTTTCTCCACGCTGTCCAGTGCGTCCCGCAGCTTTTCCACACAGATTTTGAGAGTTGGCCAGCTAAACAAAATTGAAGTAGACTTGGCTAGTGTCTGGGAGATGCGAGGTACATAAATAAACACTTATAATAGCCTATAGCCTATATTTCTCTTACATGAGTTAGCCATAAGTGAATTTGTCTAAACCAAAATAAATTTCCAAGAACCCTGTTGTATTACAAATTTATTAAATGTTTAATTTAGTTTTTCCACTGCAATAGTATATAAACTGATAAAGTTTAGTAGACTGATTTCAGATGATTATTGAGTCTCCAGCAATAGTCTTCTTTCCTGCCAGACCTGTTTTCTCTATTGTGTTTTAAATGAGTCAGATCACTGAGATTCTCACCTTTCGGAGCCCAGACGTTGAATCGTTAGGTTGATTGACTTTCACCTTTTGTCTTTAATGGCTCTGGGATGGCTCTTGGAACCGGAGTTCCTGGCCAGTATCAGCATTTGACTAGTTATGCTGATTCAATTGGACTGGTGGTGCTCTCAGAGTAGGGTGTGTTCCCACTTCATTTGCATGCTTTATTCAGAGTCTCCGCCTCTATGTAATCCCTCCCCCTTGGAATGTATATAGCCACAATGCATACTGTATTAGATTTAGACTTGGGAAGAACTGCAGCCACCTCAACGCAAAGTCCTCAATAAAGAATAACTTCTTGAACGTGATCCCAATGTCTCCTGGTTTCTTGCTTCGATGAAGGAAAAAGTTTCCAACAACCCCCTGATAATAACAGTGATTAAGCCCAAAATTAATGTGGGTGGGGTGAACACAATATGTTTTTTTTTTTTTTTTTTTTGCCCAAATGGTCTCCATTTCCACAAATGGTTGCATTTTGTAATAATACAGCAAAAAAAATAAAAAAATAACTGACCGTATTTGCAAGAAAATAAGTCGCATGCACCTGAGTGTAAGTCACACCGTGTCATGAGGAGAGAGAAAGGCGCGCGCGTCACATAGTCATAAAAAACGCATTTTATAATTAGCCTATTCAGCAATAGTGTAAAAGACCAGTAAATAAAATACAACATTAACATTATAAACACTATTAACATGTAGGCTATGTGTATTTTACTTTCCATTACTGTATGACAAATTCTTAAATGAATGCAGAAAACAACAAGAATGAAAAATAAGTAGCCGTGAATAATAATATATATATATATAGGCTGTAGCCTAGCCTAGCCTAGCCTATAAAAATAGCCTATATTGTGTCCTTTATTACAAACAACATTTAGCCTATTTTAAATGCCAAGCCTAAAATAATTTATTTGAATCGAAACTGAAACTGTACCGACGCTTGAGGTCGTGCAGCTCTCATTCGGTCCAAAGTTTTCATATTTGCAATGTAACATTTGGATGCTAACTATTAAAGGTCCCGTTCTTCGTGATCCCATGTTTCAAACTTTAGTTAGTGTGTAATGTTGTTGTTAGAGTATAAATAATATCTGTAAAATGATAAAGCTCAAAGTTCAATGCCAAGCGAGATATTTTATTTAACAGAAGTCGCCTACATCGAACGGCCTGTTTGGACTACATCCCTCTACTTCCTTCTTTAATGACGTCATTAAAACCGTTTTTTGACTAACCTCCGCCCACAGGAATGCTCCCTCAACTCTACCGAAATTTGTTTATGTACTTGCGCACTTCTAATAACTTACTGTGTTTACTCAGTTCTTACGGTGATTTTCTGAAGTAAAACTGACGCTTCATCTTTTGTGTGATGTACAATAAACTTTACTAAACTCATCAGTATATGTTTGATCATCATTCGGACAGCAGACTTGTAGGCTATTAATAAATAATGGATACATACAAGCAGATGACAAATACGTTATAATAACCGTAATTAAACTACTAAACTATACCTGTTTCATCTCTATACAGCACTCTGACTCTGTAGGCATTATTGTCCGACTCGAAATGAACACCGTTACTGAGAGTTTCTGATATTATCATCATTCCGTGAGATGAAATTGTCCTGAGAGACTGTGCGCGAGCTCATGAAGCTCCGCCCCCTGTGTCGTCCAGCAGCAACTTATTTGCATTTAAAGGGCACACACTAAAACAGAGTGTTTTTCTGAGCCCCCAAAAATTACAATTTAAACATGCTGTAAAAAATGATCTGTTGGGTATTTTGAGCTGAAACTTCACATACACACTCTGGGGACATCAGAGACTTATTTTACATCTTGTGAAAAGGGGCATAATACGGGACCTTTAATATAAAGAAGGCTTCATACCTCATTCAAGTCCCAATACACACGTATAGGCTAAATCAGCATCTTCACAGCAAGGGATATGTTTGAAATAACAGCTGGCCTAGGTGATGACTGACCGGCACAGCCTTTATATTGAACAGACTAATTAAATTAAGCAGATTAACTTTTTATATGTTTGGTTGACTGTTTTATTTTGATAATGAACAGGCTGCGATGTGAAGTTAGTAATGCCAGAACTGATAATATGTTGCGTGAGTGCCATGATGCCGTGCCATCACTTGGATTTGTTCCTCAGCAGAGGAAATAACTTAATACTCTGTCATTTCATACAGATAATATTACACGTCTCAGTCTCCTTGAACATCTTTCTTGCACACACCAAAAATAAACCAAAATACAGCGAATAGCCTTCTTGGCGCGCCTACTTTTGAAAGTCAACATTTAGATTATTTGGCGTTAAATGCATTATAAAGGCCTAAGTCACTTTGTTATTTAGTTAAATCACAGCATGTTTCATGATAAAAAATGTGACTTTAGGCTACAGTCCGGAAAATAGACTACGGTAGGTTATAGAAACAGACCCCCTGGCACTTAAGAACTGCTGGTCTAAACAGAAGAAAGTCCTGTCAAGGCTCTTCCTTTGCGTCGAGCCATTTGTAATGCTGGGTACACACCAAAAGATAATCGGGCTGATTTTGGGCCGATTTCCCCCCTTCCGACAATCCTAGCTATGTCCTGATTATCTTGATGGGTACAGATTATCTTATCAGATTTTCCCTTGGTGTGAGGTGTGTTAAGAGTGTCCGAACCTGATCAGAAGAAAGTCGGAGCCGTCCCAATCGCGAATCGTAAATATTCAACATGTTTAATATTTACGATCAGAAATCCTGATGTGTGGGGGGAACCCTGAGGACAAACGCGCGCACGCTCTGGAGATTATCTCGTGAAACGAAATAATATCCAATCAGAAAGCAAGATGATGGAAGACGGAAGCATAACAAACGCAGTCATGGCGCAGCACAAAGTGAAATTGATGTGGACAGCAGAGATGGAGGATCAGCTTGTTGATTTGGGGCAACAGCACAAATGTTTATACAACGTGTTGTGTAAAACCTTTCCAAACACTATCATCGCAATTTCTTCCTGCATATCGTCCGAGGTCTTATTCTGAGGTCTCGCGAGATTTTGCGAGATTTCCTGTGTTCACAGTTGAGACTCTGGTTGAAAATCTGTTCATGTGTGGTGTGCTGTCTTTGTCACATCATGGCACACCACCACACACTATAGGAGCAAAACGGTTAAATCTAGGATTTGTTGTCCTCTTGTTTGTGGTCTCACATTTTGAAAATCTTATAAGATGTAAAAAATCTTGATTATTATTATAAATTATAAAATAATTATTATTATTACCACATTTTAGGCTACATATTTAGAAGACGCTTTTGTCCAAAATTTACAAAAAAGGAACAAAGCAATTCATCAAATATCAGTCATAATACAGGTTAGACAATAATAATAAAGTGCTAAGATTATCACAAATAAACAAAAGATTTTGATGCACGTCATTCATATTAAATCGTATATATTCCACCCGATTCCAGCTACAATTGAGAATCACTTTAAGCATGCAGACACAGTTAAGACAATTTGAAGTATTCCACTTAATACACAATAAAACAATATACAATAAGATTCGATAACAACGTACCTCCTGGTGTTCTTCTAAAATGAGGGCGAACCACAAACCCGTGTTTCAAAAATAATTTCAAAAATAAAATTTTTAGTGCGAAAAAAATAATAATTTTAACGTGAATAATGATCATTAATGTGTATTTGACTCGGGAGATGGCTTAACATTTACATTTAGTCATTTAGCAGACGCTTTTATCCAAAGCGACTTACAAAGTAGGACTAGATTAAGCGAGACATCATGAAGAGGCAAAAAACAAGAAGCAGCGCAAGAAGTGCTCAAGATACAACGTTCAGGCATTATTCAGAGTAGCATAAGCCCGATAAGTGAGGGTTAGAGGGAAAGGGGAGGTTTTTTTTTTTTTTTTTATGAGGTTAAGTGCTCCCGGAAGAGATGGGTTTTCAGATGTTTTTTGAAGGTTGTCAGGGATTCTGCATTCCGGATGAGGGTGGGGAGAGCGTTCCACCAGCATGGAACTGTGAATGAGAATGTTCTGGAAAGTGATTTTGTGGCTTTCTGGGATGGAACCACGAGACGTCGCTCGTTGGCCGATCGTAGGCTTCTGGCAGGGATGTAGACTCGTAGGAGTGAGTGAAAGTAGGGGGGAGCTGAGCCTGTGATAGATCTGTAAGCAAGCGTCAATGCCTTGAACTTGATGCGAGCAGCGAGAGGTAGCCAGTGCAGTGAGCTGAACAGAGGAGTGACGTGGGCCCTCTTTGGCTCGTTGAAGACAAGACGGGCTGCAGCATTTTGGATCATCTGTAGAGGTTTAGTTGCACATGCTGGAAGTCCGGCCAGAAGAGCATTACAGTAGTCAAGCCTAGAAATGACCAGGGCCTGGACGAGAAGTTGTGTTGCATGCTCAGTTAGGAAAGGCCTGATCTTCCTGATGTTGTGCAGTGCAAACCTGCTTGATCGAGCTGTCTTTGAAATGTGATCTGTGAAGGTCAGCTGGTCATCAAACGTTACTCCAAGATTTCTCACCGACTTTGATGGGGTGATTGATGATGACTCTAGCTGGATAGTGAAGTTGTGCTGTAGAGACGGATTGGCAGGGAGGACGAGAAGCTCAGTCTTTGCCAAGTTGAGCTGCAGGTGATGTTCCTTCATCCACGTCGAGATGTCTGCCAGGCAGCTTGAGATCCGTGCAGCTACTGTGGGATCATCTGGTTGAAACGAGAGGAAGAGCTGTGTGTCATCAGCATAGCAGTGGTAGGAGAAGCCGTGTGCTTGTATGATGTGTCCCAGTGATGTGGTGTAGATGGAGAAGAGGAGGGGACCAAGAACTGAACCCTGGGGAACCCCTGTGGTCAGTTGATGTGCTCTGGATACCTCGCCTCTCCATGCGACCTTGAAGGACCTACCTGTGAGATAGGACTCAAACCAGTGGAGTGAAGTTCCTGTGATGCCCAGTGCTGAGAGGCTGGACAGAAGGATTTGATGATTCACAGTGTCGAAGGCAGCAGACAGATCCAGGAGGATGAGGACTGAGGATTTGGAAGCAGCTTTTGCGATCCGTAGGGCTTCTGTGACTGACAGTAGTGCAGTCTCAGTAGAATGCCCTTTCTTGAAGCCGGATTGGTTGACATCCAGCTGGTTGTTGAGAGACAGAAAGGATGTTACTTGGTTGAAAACAGCTCTTTCAAGTGTCTTCGCAATGAATGGTAGGAGAGAGATAGGTCTGTAATGTTCTACAAATGATGTGTTTAGCGTTGGTTTTTTAAGCAGTGGAGTAACCCGAGCCTGCTTGAATGCTGTAGGGAAAATGCCAGTATGGAGGGATGAGTTAATGATGTGTGTGAGTGCTGGTAGAAGTGTGGGAGAGATGGCTTGTAGAAGGTGTGAGGGGATGGGGTCTAGAGGGCAGGTGGTAGGGTGACTGGAGAGGAGAAGTGTAGATACTTCTTCCTCGGTTAGTGGAGAAAAGGAGGGCAGAGGGATGTTGGCTGTGGAAGGGGTCGGTCTGGGTTCCTGTGTGTGTGGAGCTGAGAACTGACTGCTGATAGATGTTGTTTTGTTGGTGAAGAAGATCGCAAAATCGTCAGCAGTTAAGGAGGCGGTGGGTGGTGGTGGAGGTGGACAGAGGAGAGAGTTGAATGTCTTGAAGAGTAATCGTGTGTTGGAGGAGTTGTTGATCTTGTTGTGGAAGTATGAAGATTTTGCAGCATGAACATCAACAGAAAAGGAAGAGAGGAGAGATTGATACGTACTCAGGTCAGATGCGTCTTTTGATTTGTGCCATTTCCTCTCCGCTGCCCTGAGTTCGGTCCGGTGTTCCCTAAGAACCTCAGATAACCAGGGGTTAGAGGGAGTGGCGCGTGCTGGCCTGGAGGAGAGAGGGCAGATAATGTCTAGAGAAGAGGTTAGAGTGGAACATAGGGTATCCGTTGCGGTATTCACATCCAGAGATGAGAATTGTGAGGGTGGGGGAAGAGAAGATGAGACGGCAGAGGAAAGATGGGAGGGGGAAAGTGAGCGCAGGTTTCGCCTGAAAGTGACTGGTGGTGGGGTTGGTGGTGCAGGGGTAGAGAGTTGTAGACTGAAGGTAATGAGGAAATGATCTGAGACATGGAGAGGTCTCACCAAGATGTTGTCTGTGGTGCAGTTGCGTGTGTAAACCAGGTCCAGTTGGTTGCCTGATTTGTGAGTACCTGTGGTGATGAGTTGTGTGAGATCGAAAGAGGCTAGGAGAGAGATGAAGTCTGCTGCATACGGCTTGTCGAGATGGATGTTGAAGTCACCAAAGACTAGAAGTGGGGTGCCGTCCTCAGGGAAGGAGGACAGCAGCACATCCAGCTCATCCACAAAAGTACCCAGCTGACCTGGGGGACGATAAATGACTACAATATGGATCTTAATGGGAGTTGTGAGTGTAATAGCATGATATTCAAATGAGTTGTTGTTGCATATAGAAGAGAGCGCAGAGTATTTGTAATTGTTAGAAACGAGGAGCCCTGTACCCCCGCCTCTCCCAGACTGGCGAGGGGAATGAGAGAAGGAGAAATTGCTAGAGAGAGCAGCGGGGGTTGCTGAGTCTTCTGGACGAATCCAGGTCTCAGTCAGGCCTAAGATATTTAGAGTAGAATGAGATGCAAAGGCTGGAATGAAGTCAGCTTTATTGACTGCTGACTGGCAATTCCATAGACCCACGGAAAGAGAGAGAGGAGTGTGTGGGGATGAGAGAATGGGACGCAGATTGGCAGTATTGCGCTGCCTTTTGAGCGTGATGAAAGGGCGTTGCCGAGTGATAACAGTAATGTGTTGAAAGCACATGTTGTTTAAGGTGAACAATAAGATAAAAGAGTGAAGGAAAAGGGAAAAGGAGATACTTAAGTGCCTTTCTGGTGTCCTTGCTCGGTGGAGTCGATGGTCTTTACCCGAGTCGGTCTTCACACGATGAGGCTGAACACGAGAGCTGAACGCTTCCGCTGACGCTTCCGCGACAGCGCGCAAATTACACAGATATACAGATAATGCTTTCGCCGCTTGAGTGAGTACAGCTGTTTCGGTCGGGAAATTAAGTCTGAATAACGCGAAAATGTGCCAAGACGAAACTGCAATAAGAGCAACGGCTTAAGTGCAAATTAGACTGCAATAATAATTAATATCACTCGCGGCTTTGTGTTAAATAAAGCAGCGCGTCTAACGAAAATACAGAATTATGTGAAGTTAAAAATCCAAAGTAAGCAGAGAATCGAAGATGGCCTTACCTCGATTAAAATACAGCACTGAAATAACAGGAGAACAGAGTATTCTAGAAAAAACCACTTGCGCGCTCTTGTTGTGTCTCTTGCGTGCTGCTCGCTGGTCCTTATGGAGTTGTCTGAGACTTCACTATTTAAATCTATTCTTACATAAGCTGTTTCGGTCGGGCAATTAAGTCTGAATAACGCGAAAATGTGCCAAGACGAAACTGCAATAAGAGCAACGGCTTAAGTGCAAATTAGACTGCAATAATAATTAATATCACTCGCGGCTTTGTGTTAAATAAAGCAGCGCGTCTAACGAAAATACAGAATTATGTGAAGTTAAAAATCCAAAGTAAGCAGAGAATCGAAGATGGCCTTACCTCGATTAAAATACAGCACTGAAATAACAGGAGAACAGAGTATTCTAGAAAAAACCACTTGCGCGCTCTTGTTGTGTCTCTTGCGTGCTGCTCGCTGGTCCTTATGGAGTTGTCTGAGACTTCACTATTTAAATCTATTCTTACATAAGCTGTTTCGGTCGGGCAATTAAGTCTGAATAACGCGAAAATGTGCCAAGACGAAACTGCAATAAGAGCAACGGCTTAAGTGCAAATTAGACTGCAATAATAATTAATATCACTCGCGGCTTTGTGTTAAATAAAGCAGCGCGTCTAACGAAAATACAGAATTATGTGAAGTTAAAAATCCAAAGTAAGCAGAGAATCGAAGATGGCCTTACCTCGATTAAAATACAGCACTGAAATAACAGGAGAACAGAGTATTCTAGAAAAAACCACTTGCGCGCTCTTGTTGTGTCTCTTGCGTGCTGCTCGCTGGTCCTTAAACAACATACACTGCCGGATGGCAGATTTAAACAAATCTGATTACACCGTAGAGCGCACAGACGTTGGTATCGCGCATCTTATTTTGTTCACAATGACAGTTAAATGTGGTAGCATTCAAAGATCTGCCTCTGATTAAAAACACTGATTGAACCAACTCCGCTGAGAACAAGGCTTGTTTGTTGTAGTCCATATACCCCCGGTTTCACAGATAAGGCTTAAGCTAGTCCCAGACTAAAATGCATGTTTTAACTGAAAGCAACTTGCACTGAGATATCTTAAATTAAGTCAGATAGAAACCTGAGATATTTTGTCTCAAGATGCACACCATTAATGTTTTTTTTTTTGTTTTTTTTTTTTTTCTCAAAGGCACGTAATAAAAGCTACTTACATGCCCTGATTGAACTAAGGCCTAATCTTGGCTTATTCTAAGCCCTGTCTGTGAAACCAGGCCATTGTGTTCCAGTTAATTTGTTTCACCACTCTACAAGCAGGACCAACCTCGTAAGTTGATGACTGGTTAATTGGCAGCAAAGGAAATTCAGGCCGCAGAAAGTCAGGCTGGACGAGCCCTCCGGACAATACATCGACCATACCATGAAATGCGCAAATAAAATGCAGAAATAAAATTTCGCATTGTTGTAAAACGGAAAAAAAGTTGTATGTCAATTATTTGATTTTCAATGAAATAAGCATTGTATAGCCTAAGGAAAATAAGTTTGTATGTGAATATTTTTTCACCAGTCTAAAAATGAATAAAGAAGAAAGCATGCTTTTTGTTTTTCAATTACGAGTTAAAAAAGGAAAAAGGAATGGACACAAAAGTACACGGACCTACACAGATGATCTTGAACCACGTTTGCGGCAAAAAACGACTGCAGTGCAGCCAAAATGCTCCGTTCGACTTTTTTGAGATCCTCTACTCTTCCCTGTGGATAACCTACTTTCTGTGCGATCTGAATTTTCTGCGTTTTGAATTTTAGAAAACTGAATTTGAAGTTCCGAATTTCTTCTTCATCTTGAAAACTTGAATCTGAATTCTTTGACTGCAAACATCCAGTTTTAAAAAATACAGAACAAAAAAAAACTAGCTGTTTGAAAATACATTGCTATAAAATTCAGCCATAAAAACATTTCAATTCGTTAAATTTCAAATGTTCAATATTCGTTTATAGAAATCAAATTCAGAACTATTTAAAACTCTACAAAATATTACATTTTGTTAGATTACACTTGTCAATAATTCATACAGTTTGCGTCTTGCATCAGTGCTGATCCACAGTTTTCTAAAGTTACTCACTTTCGGACATGCCTGACAGTCCCTCCGACACCAATATCCCAGAGTATTACTCCAAACTAAACATTATTATACTAAAACATTTTCTGGAACAGCTTATTTCATTTCTGAACGTAAACTTTTGTCAAGGTTTTATGGTGCAAAGTAAATTGTTTATAATGTTTTTAATCAAAACAGAAATGCTTTGACTTTTTAGTTTCGTCGACTGTGTATTCAGATTGCAGTTCTCAGCTCAGCGCACTTACACATACAGATACAGCAGTTCTCAAATCATCAGTAGCCTACAGAACCGAGTACTGTTACTTTCTGACACCTTCAATACGGAGAACGATGAGCTAGAGCAGTGGTTCTCAACTCCAGTCCTTGGGACCCGTTGCTCTGCACATTTTGTATGTCTCTCTTATCTGACACATTCAGTTCAGTTCATGGAGTCTCTCTTAACGAGCTGATGATCTGATTCAGGTGTGTTAAATAAGGGAGAAATACAAAATGTGCAGAGCAGCGGGTCCCGAGGACTGGAGTTGAGAACCACTGAGCTAGAGATACTGAGCATGCGTGATAGCACCGTCTCTGAACCAAACTTTCTTTCGGCCAACTGATGCTAATGCTGATGCTGTGAAATCGTCTTCACCACAACTTACTACAAATAAACGGTCACTGAAGACAAAAAAAGCGGATGACATAGGCTACATTGCAGACACCCTCTTATACTCACAGGTAGGGGTGAACGATTCGTTTTAACAACGATTCGATTCATATCACGATTCGTGGTTGTCGATATGATTCAAGGACGATTCAGTTACTTTTTAGCCAAAAATTCAACCAGTGTGACTGAAATAAATACCTGGATACTGGACAGTACAGGTGAAGTTTCCTAGATTCCTGTTGTTTCTTGTAAGGGAATCAGGTATCAATTAATTATGGATATAAACAAACAAGTAAACAAAAATTAATGTCAAATGCATTCACATTTTATTTGAATAAAGTGCAACCAACACTTTAGGTTGAATTAACAGGAAGTTAACCTTTTCTGCTCTCATTTTCAATATTCAATTCATTTTCAATAAAAGTATAGTAAGTGCAACCAACATTTCAACAGTAGGTTTACCTGCTACTTATGCTTTTGTTTTTAACATAAAAAATCCCATGGCGCCTTAGTAGGTGGTTGGAGAGATTTGTCGTGTTGCCGTTGTACTTTACTTGACCTTTACATATCCTACAAACAGCAAGCGACTTTGCAAAAACGAAAGTGTTTCCACACACTGGACCGTAATGGTGGCTTGATAATATCTCGCTTGTCGGTTTCTCCTTTGCCATCCGTCATGCTATGTTTTGTTGTCTTTGCGCTGCTGCTGGTGCGTCACGCATGGCGATGACGTCACAGATAGGCAGACTGAATCAAGTAACGTTTAATGCCTTTATCATTAAAAGTGCTAAGAAAAAACATCCATATAAAGTCTGACATGCTTAAATCCAATGCGTTATTTCCTAGTATCGATACAATCGATTGATTACCTTTTAAAACGATGTTAGAGTGATATATGTCGTCCGGAAGGCCAATTTGCCGAGCACAGATCGATGTAGTTGGAGCATAGGAATATAAACCGATACATCGATGTAGTTGATGAATCGTTACACCCCTTCTCACAGGTGTTCAGTTAATGACATCATAGACTGTCGTCGGCCATTTAAAATTGTTACGTTTGCACAAATGCTTACAAAACCTGTCTCGCTGATGGTGTGTCCCATAGCGTCAATCCAAGACGCAGTGTCTTGTTCCACTCAAGGTAAAATCACAGAACTACCTACTCTGCTTTAAAGGGATACTCCACCGTTTTTTCATATTAAACTATGTTATTCCCTTAACTAAGACGAGTTGATACATACCTCTCTCGTCTCAGTGCGTGCACTAAATCGCTCTGTCTTGCGTCGAAACTTTGTTAGCACTTAGCTTAGCCCAGTTCATTCAATATGGGCCAAGCAGAGAAGCTACCAAACACCTCCACGCTTTCCCTATTTAAATACAGTTACTCGCGTAGTGTAACTCGACCTAGGACGGTGACACAAAACAAAACGTTGCGCTTTTCTAAGCATGTAAAATGGATAACTATATTGTATGGCGGAATACCATAGCAAGTGCTTGGAAGCACTTCGACTTGACGCAGTAATATCTTCACTCGTGAAAAATCCTCTCACCGGCCCCCGCTCCCTCTAGTGAAGATATTACTGCGCCGAAGTCGAAGTGCTTCCAAGCACTTGCTATGGTATTCCGCCATACAATATAGTTATCCATTTTACACGCTTAGAAAAGCGCAACGTTTTGTTTTGTGTCACCGTCCTAGGTCGAGTTACACTACGCGAGTAACTGTATTTAAATAGGGAAAACGTGGAGGTGTTTGGTAGCTTCTCTGCTTGGCACATATTGAATGAACTGGGCTAACAAAGTTTCGCCGCAAGACAGAGCGATTTAGTGCACGCACTGAGACGAGAGAGGTATGTATCAACTCGTCTTAGTTAAGGGAATAACATAGTTTAATATGAAAAAACGGTGGAGTATCCCTTTAACTTCACACTACAGACAAGTGGAGTGACATAAACAGTGACTTTTACCAGTGTTGTTAAATATCAGGAATCTTGGAACAGAATCAGATTAGAAGACAGTAGTATAATTGCTTAAACTAAGTCACTTTTCTGCCCTGTATAATGCATTATATTTTTTACAGATTTTTTTTGCCTTTATACTCCTAAATTGCAAACATGCACTTTATTTAATTACATTTTGTGAACATGCATACAACACACATTTAATAAAACATCAGAACAACCATTCAAGTTTTCTCTGGCATAATGCAGACCATTCACTGTGTTTCACATTGTAGCATAGATCAGAAATTCAAACTTAAATCTTTTTATATAGTATTTCACATATCATTGACATATTCCAAGTCCCACAACATTACTGCATGGAGCTTGAGTACATAAACCTGATCAGAACAAATAAACCTCTTAAGAAATTCCTTTTTTAAATCATAGGTGGGTTGGGTAATGTGAAGTTTTGCAAACTTGCTGTGACATATTCAATAGAAACTGAATCAGGATTGTGAAAAATTATAAAAGCCATTTACTGTTCACATCTGTAAAGGTAGCTGTGGCCTTTATGCTGCATAGTCAACCCGATCTCACGACAATTCGTACAAATTTTACGAGGTGGCTAATTCGTACAAATTCAGACGACCTCACTCGTACGAATTTGTAAGATTTTTGCTAAATCGTACATATTTTACGAGTTGCCCAATTCGTATGAATTCGTACGAATGACCAACCTCTGACCCCACCCCTAAACCTAACCCTCACTGGGGTTTAGACAAATCTTACAAAGGTCATTCGAATTCGTACGAATCAGTCACATTTTACTCACTCTAACCACCTGTGAACTCCAGGTCAACGTGCAAGGCCCAGGCAATGATGAGAGCTACCAGGAGCGTCTGTCTCGTCTAGAAGGGGATAAAGAGTCTCTTGTTTTACAGGTAAAAGTGCAGTCTGTTACAAATAATTTACTGATGTCCATCTAGACAGTATGACGTTGCAACAAATAGTTTAGATATCATGTATGAAATTCAATGAAATTCAAAATTCAATATTATTCCTAAAACATTTTTGTATGTTTCGATAAAAATACTGTACATAATCAACACTGAGAGAAAAAGGTAAATCTTTTAGACATAATCGTGAATCATTTGATGACCACCCTTACGAAAAAAATAAGTGTAGGCTACTTCAGTAAGTTCAAGTATATTTTTAAGTATATTTTATGTAGTAAGTATACTAATATCAATGTACTAAAAGTAAACTTGTAAGTGTTCTGTTTCAATACTAAATATCCATTTCATAAATACAGTACATTCAGCAAAAACTGTTTAGTTGTTGGATAAAATAATTGAAGCCATTGTACTACAAGTGTACAAAAACACTTGGGGAAAAAAGCCAGTACACTCGTGGTGTTTCATGGGAACAGACAAGGCTTTACGGATTAGTCCTGTTCTGGCTTGTTGGGTTTTTGACAGTAGTGCAGAGTAGGTGCTTGCACTGCATATTCCTGATCAACTGGGTTGACGAGAATACGTTAAATTGCTTTAATTTGTTTGAAAATCTGTATGATATAATATTTTTGATTTAGTCTGACTCTGAAAACAGTAATGAGTAGACTGAAATTTATGTTTTTCTTATAGACCTGAAAACAACTTTAGTAGGACAATGGACAAAGATGATGTACCTCAAATGAACAAACTTTTAAACGTGTTTCTCAGGTGAGTGTTTTGACGGATCAGGTGGAGGCTCAGGGACAGAAGATCAGAGACCTAGAGAATTCTCTTGGGGAATATCAGCACAAACTCAACTCCACTGAGCAGATGCTTCAACAGGTATTGGTAATTTTTATTAAAATAGAAGATTATTTTAATTAGCATATTTTTCTTAGAAATAATTTCAAATACTTAAGAATTGTTGTGAATCCATCACTGGCTCTCAGAGAGATTTTTTGTCTACATGAAAATATTATTTGACATCATTACATTACATTACAAAGCAGTATTATCACTTATTAAATTGAATTATATATATATAATATTTATATATACAAATAATATTTTATTGGTTATAAACCTATATACATACAGTATATAGGTCTATATAGATTCATTAGTCATTAGCACTTTCCACCAGCACTTTTACTATATTTAAATTAAAAATTTTAACTGGGCCATTCTTTTATAACAGCCTATTTGCCAAGTCTGCATTTAACTGTGTCAGATTTACAAAGCTAACAATACTGATATGCACTGTGCAAAATGCGAAGATCACCCTTTACACATTTACTCTACATCATTACTTCTGCTGTTTATGACTAACCCTGCTTACATTGCTTCACCCTGACTGGGCAGGCCAAGTTTCTTAATAGGCTTGGTGGATGTTCAAATGAACAGTCATGCATTAATCAGATTGGGTGCTCTGGTTTCTTAGTTGATTTGTCACTTTTTTTATTCTATTTGCAGGGACCCGAGCCATATCTAGAGATCAAAATAGCATTAAGACTTAGACTAAGGATTCTTCCTAGATTTGTGATTCAGAAATATAAAAATATAGTTGCTCTAGATTTTCCCTTTAAACTGCTTTTATATTAATATATTCTAATATCTTTTCTAAGGCACCAGCTTACATTAATAGAATAATCTGCACCTGATGTGCCTGAAAAGGAACTTTGGCATCTGTTAGGAAATTCTTGGATGGGATTCCAGGAGTCTGGTTACCACATCACCTTGGCAACCCAAATATTAAAGTGGTGGCAGTATTCCAAGGCCTGGGTTGATTTGGGCATTTTAATTAGCTTGGGAATTAGTTGACAGCAGGTAACCTGCTTTTTCTTCTGTAATCAGCCAGTCAGGGAAAGGAAAATAAATATTAATGTGTCCAGCAGAAAAAAGTAAAAAACAACAACTGTAGTATTGTGAAGAGTGTAGTGTGAAAATAAGTGCGAAGTGAGAAAAGCAAAGAGTGGTCTTAAAGCTTTGACGTTTTAGTAGACCTGCTAGAGCCATTAGGACCATTTATTAAGATAAACTCTTTCAAGGCATGGTAAGACTTCTGTACTTATCCATACCATTTTCAAAGACTAAATTCACATTCCTCTGCTTCTAAATCTAATTTTACTTGTAAGCTAATTGCATATTTCTGTTTAAGTCGCCTTTGCTTTGAAAGCTCTATTGCTGATTAAATCTCCAGCCTTCAGATTTGAAGTTTTTTAGGGCATGTGCCTGTGGTCATTGAGGTTTTGGCCTTCAAAGGCAAATCCAATTCCAATGACATGGGCCTAATATTTTCCATATGCTGTCTTTGAAAGTCTCAAAGCTCACGTAAAACCCCTCAGCACAAGCTACCGACATTTAAAAAAGCTTTTTTGGGCTTCTGTATTGTAAAATATATTCCTGTTCAGTGTCTGAGTTTAACCATTGAGATCAAAGAAGGCAAGATGCTGCTTTTATTTTTTACACCAGGGGTGCTCAAACTTTTATGCCAAGAGTTCAGATCAACCACTTATTCAGTTGAATTGCATTAAAACAAATCCCCCAATCGATTGAAATCAGGGCTTTAGCTGCTGGTGGCAATGCAGGCATTCAGGTGATCATCAGTTAGGATTGACCTGAATTCGGATTTGATTGTCTTCATATGGGAAATACTTTTTCACAGTTAATTTACCCAATTTCACATGTTCAGACTTTCATGTCAAATGCACACTTTCTGATGTTGAAATATTTTATTAAAATATCTGTCAAATATTTTTCATTTTGTCTATAATTCAGTGTTTGAGACAACAGTCTGTTCAACTTTGTTGTAACTCCTTTTCTGTTTACTATGCTCAAATGTAATGTACTTTTCTCGCCACTCTCTCTCTCACACACTCTCTCTCTCTCACACTCTCTCTCTCTCTCTCTCTCTCTCTCTCTCTCTCTCTCTCTCTCTCTCACTCACTCACTCACTCACTCACTCATGTGTCAGTCCCTGCAAGAGAAGTAGATAAATTTAGCCCTCATAACCTGTGTATATTTAGCCATTGTGGAACAGCAAAGTACAGAGATTTTGAACGGACTTTATGCCTTCTTCAGTGGACGGTTTCTTAGTTTCACTTATTTGTGTATAAGTTATATATGTATATTTACAAGTATGTTTGTGTGTGGACTCTAATAGGAACTTCTGGGCAGGAGTTCTCTAGAGTCACAGAAGCTGGGGTTGATGGAGGAAGTGTCCTATCTAAAACTAAAACTGGGGAACATGGAGGACAAACACATCAACATTGCTGAGAGACAACATAAAGCTGAGGTACAACTCTGATGAAATTTAAGAAGAACCATATAATATTCAGATTGCACACCAAGTAGATTAAAAGATGCAGATTGAAGACTAAACATAGGCTGGTTATAATGTAGACATTATCATTGCCATTTCACAGCAATTTTCAGTCACTGAAGTAAGAATCATGGTCTCATGGACCCAAGCCTTCTTATTCAGACTAAAAACCATGCATCTGTGCTATATAGAACTCAAATTCTGCAGAATTTTTGCCACCGAAATGGGTATTTCAATGCTCAGTGCTGATACTGATCTAGAGAGCAGGGGGTAATGAGCGGTAATGATGATACTTTCTTATTTAAAATTGCTATAATGAAATGATGTGACCTAATTTCATGCACAAGAACAATACCACTACTGTTAAGGTGGGGATAGTTGTTGACCAATAATCTCAAAAGAGCCAAATTTTAGTCTATCAATACTTATAAGAACTGTAGGTGTAAATTATTTCAAACGCTACATTGGAAGCTGGTTTGTGTTCAAATCGTGATTACCCACACAGTATATCCTGGAAAAGACATTTAGTCTATCAATACTTATAAGACGATATCACTGTTTGTATTAAAACTGTGAAGTGTTTTGAATCAGAATATTGCAAACAAAGTCTTATAAACTGTACTGTGTGTTGTTCAGGGAAAAATTAAAAGTGTTAAACAAAAAACTGCTGGCACAAAAGCAGTGATTTGAAATGAGTGCTTGTAAGATAGTGTTTGGGCTTATGTCAACAAATATGTCTTTTAATTTACTGTGTGCTATTTTCATGTAATTACTATGTTTATAGTTACTACTGTGGTATATAACTGGTTGATTTAAAATATACCTTCCCTCTGGCATTACAATGTGCTGGCATGAACTGTATGTGTTTGTGCGGTTGTGTACCTTTCATTTAAACATAATGGGCTGTATTCATCACAAGCAGAACAAATTTCTGTGTAATTAACTAGAGAGGTATCGAAGCTGAGTCTAACTGACAAATAGCCAGAATGTTTTTAGCATGGGTAGAGTGTTAGGAATGACCTCAATGTGACGTCTGACAACTGCTTGGCTTCATACAGTGAAAGAATGGCACCAATCCGCCGGTGATCATACCAGTAGCATGCCATTCTCTCTCTCTCTCTCTCTCTCTCTCTCTCTCTCTCTCTCACACGAGGTCTCGGTCTTCTACCTGCTATAGATAGGCCAGTTTACCATCTAGTTTATCACACTGTTGGGTGTCCAATGGCGTCTCACATGAAAGTTCTTTCATCCACGTGCTGGACACATTAAATATTAACTACGACTATGACGACTATGAACTTTTATTAGAACACAGCTCGCTTTGGTGTGAAATATGTTACAGGAAGCTATGTTTGACAATTGAAATTCTTGAATTTGATCAACTTTATTGCTGTCTTTGCTTTTGAAATTTACAGTTATTTTTGTCACTGCTTTTGGTGCCTGACATACTAAACTTTATTTTTTTAGGTCATTAAGCTATTATGGTTCACACAGGAAAGCCAAGTTCCTCAGCTAATGACAGCTTTATGAATTAAATTGAGTTAACTTGATATGTTTTTAAAGATTAGTACCCAGACGATGAAGTTATTTCAGATGCTACATTAGAAGCTGGTTTATGTTCAAATCATGATTACCCACACAGTATATCCTGGAAAAGACATTTAGTCACTTGGCTCTTTAACAAAGGCTCTTATATTTGAGACCTTGGCTTGTGTGAAATGGGTGGGTGAGAAATTTACTCGTCTAAAGAAGTTGATTTCAGAAAGCCCAGGGTGATGGGAGCAGACAGCATGTTTTCTCATTGTGGTTTGTTTGAATAGTAGATGTGCTGTTGAATAATGTTCTCGAATGTCCTGAAATGTTCCACCCTAACCATGCGAGTGACTTGGAAACACAGAAAGAAACAAACAACAATTTGTAAAAAGCTGACATGGTCTTGTGATTACACTTAACTTTTTGGTAAGGTACTCACCTTGCAAAAAAAAAAATAATAATAAAAAAAAAAATTATATATATATATATATATATATATATATATATATATATATATATATATATATATATAAATGTGCATGTAAAAATACTAACCAGTTTTTGTTTTTATGGGACATTAAGAGACATTTATGTAACATATTATTTTAAACTAGAATGTTACTTCTGTCAGATTCCTCTTGCAATAGTTTGAGGAGTTAATCTAACACACACTAGAAATAGATGCCGTAGAATTACATGGTGTACATAGACACATCTATTATCTTAAATAATCTCATATTTGGACTAGACCTAGTGTTTGTAATACTACTGAACTGTGTCTATGTATAATGACACTGAATGATATATAATAACATAATCTTATGTTGCTATGCATGATTTCTAATGACTTGGAAAAAACAAGGACTCTAGGAAAGGATATATTAGGACTTACATCAAGCTAAGATGATGGGAGATTTTAAAATCTAGTTGATCAAGTAACCTGCAGAGCACAGATAGGAAGGAAACCACTGCATGTCTGCTTCCCATAATCCATTCTTTCCACTCTCTCTTACCTTATTTCATTTGGTTCTTCCTCTCTTTACTATCCCAACCCCTCTCTGACAGAGCGTAGTGAATCTGATCAGCGAGCTTCAGGAGCAGATGTGTAGGATTCGGCAAGAGATCTCTAGTAAGATCCCAGAGAAGCCAGCGGAGATGGTCCCAGAAGAAGGTTGTGGCAGTGACCCAGTGCAAGCCTTTCTGACTGAGCCAAAGCCAGTGGTAGGTCTGAGATCTGGACATTTAGACAAACTCAAACAACGTGGAACTGTGGAATAAGTGTATACCCCTTGTATCTCATAGTCTGTGATTGCTGCCAATATATTGTGTGTGCTTATGAATTACAGTTAGAAATGTATTGTATAAAAGGGATGCCATTTTTTTTAATGTATTGTTATTGATTAACAATGTTTATTTTAGTATGAGCTTTAATAATGCTCATCATTGACCACACACTTTTACTAGGCCTTGTGTTTTTCCATTTATTTTCTCTTTAGGCATCTTAGGTTTGTAAATAATATTTAGAATGCAATGTTTTTAAAATGCTGCATTTTTTTGCACTTAAACTTCTTTGTGTTTTATGTTCTAACCCTAAACAATACCATGCCACCTATAACATTAGTGGTAGCTAATATAATCTAGCTAGCCTGCAAAAACTATCCTGCTGGCTGCCGTTCTGGTATCAATGGTATTTCTGCAGAAATCATTTTTACCATGGCACATTTTTCTCAGAATAATTAGACCATTCAGCGGGGGGATTTTGAAATGAAATACATTGTAATATTTGCTGAAATGTTAATATATATATATATATATATATATATATATATATATATATATATATATATATATATATTATTTTGTGCAATAAGAACTTGCCCCAGGAGCTCAAGATGCTCAAACATCGAGTTGATGAGCTGGAACAAGAGAAGATGCAGTATGAGCAGAAACTCAAGGTGACACAGGTACTGCCACACAAATATGACTCATAAGTTCTGTGTCCTGTTAGCTCTGAAATCTAATTTGTACTTCCATATATTCAAACTTGTAATCAAAAGACGAATGAGCTGCAGCAGATTGTCAATTAATAATGACTTAAATTTTGTTTTATTAACAGTATCACATAAACCTGTCATATTGATGGCTGCTAAATACTGAATGGATGTTGATATTGTAACAACCTCATTCTGTTTTGGTTTCATTTTCATTCTGTTCCCTTTGCTGTTTTCCCTGAGTTCCCAGTCAGTCACTACGGGCCCTATTTTAACGATCTGAAACTTTGTGGGCGGATCTCGGGCGCTGTTGCTATTATCCAGGCGGGATAAATTACTCTTGTGCCCGGCGCAAATCTAAAATGGGTTGGTCTGAAGTAGCTACATTACTCATAGGTGTGGTTTGGGCGCAACGTGAAATAAACCAATCAAAGCATCATCTCACATTCCCTTTAAGAGCAGGCGCGCTTGTTCCATGGCGAATTGCTATTATAACGGCAGATTTACCAGGATCACGCCATGAGCGTTTCACAGCCGAGGAGGCCGACGTCTCGTCAGGGCCGTAAAAGACAGAGAAGAGACATTGTATGGGGATGGGAGAAACCCACCCAAATTAGCTTCGGTTAAACAGGCGTATAATAATTTTGGTAAATGTGTAAGCTAGATTAATGGCTATTTTTTCACATCTTCATGGACACCATGATTTCCCTCATGTGGAATATTTTTCCTTGTAATTATGTATGGTTTGCAAAAATGGCAACTGCTGTGTCTGTGTGTAGATGAGAGAAGCAAAGTGTACGTGCGTTGTGCACACGCTACATTATGGCCAAGCATGCGCCCTTAAAATAGCATCTGAACGCGCCACTGAAAACGCACCACTGACCTGACTTTAGACTTTTTTTAGACTGATGTGAGACTTTTTAGGTTTTTCGTGATCTGTGGCGGAATTGTTTTCTGGAACCGCAAAATAGCACCAGGGAACGTTTGCGCCGGAACACGCCTCCTCTTTTCGCTGAACCGCCCCAGGGAGTGCAAGTTCATTCCCTAATTTAGCGACATGCGTCTGTCGAGGGAATAGTCTGCTGTGCGTCGGATGCAAAATAGGAATGATACATGCGTCGTTGTACAAAGTCAATTGCGCTGGGTGCAAGATAGGGGCCTACGAGTTAATTCAGTGACTGACGAATTACTGTAGGATCGCGCCTGAGAGCCCTATCACCTTCGATTTTTAACAGACACAACCAATGGACATTGGTGAGTAAGATTTGCATCGCGAAACAAGCCCCATTCTGTGGGTATGGCGTGCAGAGACACTTAGTAAGCTTTTGCTTCTGAGCCGAGCATTTCTGCACTGATTCAGCTCTGCTTTCATCTATGAGTGGTCTTCAGAACCCGGAAGAGTTTCCTGTGTTGGTGTGATGGTGCATCAGCGGTAATCACCTTCGAGAGAATCTCTGCATATTGTGCAGGTGATCTTCCCCTGTGCACTTCAGCACAAAATAGCTTTTCCTCTGAAAGAGTAACATGAGTGTGTTTTTTGCGTCTTTTTCAAGATGTCATTCCACCCATGTGTTTCTGGATGCAGTCGTTTCTTAGCCTTGGTTGACAATCACAATCACTGCCTTTCATGTCTGGGTTGTAAGCACGCTGAGGTAGTATTCGTGAATGAGTCATGTACCCACTGCGGGAAGATTTCCATCTCAATGCTGAGATTGAGACTCCAATACCTTGTAAGAGGTGGTGTCCCCTCCGCTATCCCCTCTAATCTAGTTATTCTGCTCAGCAGAAGACTAATTTGGTTGATATGCAGGGTGATCTGAAGATCACAGTGGGGGCTTTCCCGCTGGGCTAATCCCCAGGCATACTCAAGTCGTTTCATGCCTTACATATTCCAGACGAGCTAAATCGTGTAGCCGACACGCTCTCATGACAGATCACACTCCTGGGAGAGTGGAGACTCCACCCCCAGGTGGGCCAGCTGATTTGGCGGCGCTTTGGAGCCGCTCAGGTAGACCTGTTTGCCTCTCCGGACACATACCACTGCCAGTTATTTTACTCCCTGACAGAGGAGACCCTCAGCACGGATGCAATGGCCCACAGCTAGCCCCGGGGCCTTTGCAAGTATGCATTGTGAGCCTACACGCACAGACCCTGTGCAAGGTCAGGGAGGGCGTATTGCCCCATGCAGACCTGGTTCCCCAAAGTCAAGTCACGTTTATTTATATAGCGCTTTTTACAATACAGATTGTTTTAAAGCAGCTTTACAGAGATAACAGGAAAATAATGCAAAAAGGTTTGTTTCCAGATATAGCGTCTATATATAGGTCGAAGTGTTGTCGAATGCGCATGCGTCGCGTCTGAACGCGTTGTTGTCTTTGGAGCTCCATCGATTTGATTTATAATTCTTGATTTTACTCTTTAAACTTACTTACAACAAACATTTTCTACTTTTCCTCACTGAGAAGCACTACTGCTCAAACCTCATAGTTACAACGCGGACTGTTGAGCAGACGCGTCTCAAGCCTGTTAGTGATCCAACGCTGGATACTCTTATAGGTTACGTCCGTGGATCACGGCTGAACGCGTCTTCTCAACACTCACTTACAAACATTTTTCGCCTATCGTGCGTCTACTCTACACCCGTACCACTAAAAAGACGGATTATATCTAAGACTTCAGTCATAAATTAGTATTAATATTGTTAGCATCACTGGTAGCGTAGTTGCCAACTTACTGTCCATCTGTTAAAATGGCGAATATATCAGATGTAAGTAGTCTACCTTTTGGTGCAGGTGAGGACACATTTGAGCTGCACGCGGTGCAGTCTGAGCTGGAAGCTGTTGAGAAACAGATCCACGACCTTTTAGTGAGACAAGCCGAACTGATAGACCGGCGGTTAGCTCTTGAAACATCACGCGCCGATGCACACAAATCAGAGATTAACGTTACTAACCCGCTGATTCCGACCTCGTCTACTCTGTGCGTTACTCAGCATCGGTCCCGAGCGCCGAGGTCGCGATCAGCCATGGTCTCGTTCACTCCGGCTCCAACACGCCACCACGAAGCCTGGATATTTCCGCAGCGGAAGACGCGAGTCAGGTCTAGACCAAGACCCTCTCCGACCCTCCCGGTTTTCGAGGTATCCACACAAAACCGCTTCTCCCCTCTTCGCGAAACCGAATGCGATGCTGTGATCATCGGCGATTCCATCGTTCGGCACGTCCACGCTACATTAGGTAAGAGTAAGGTGCACAGTCAATGCTTTCCTGGTGCTCGTGTTTCTGAAATTGCTGCTCACGTTCCCGAGATTCTGAACGATAACGAACGCGTCGGAACTGTGGTCTTGCACGCGGGAGTGAACGACATCAGGCTGCGCCAGACGGAAGTTCTGAAGAAAGACTTCAGGAATCTGATCGATACGGTACGCAGCACATCGCCTGATATAACGATCATTGTGTCAGGACCGCTTCCCACGTACCGTCTAGGACATGAAAAGTTTAGTAGATTATTCGCGCTAAATGAATGGTTAACGTCATGGTGCAATGAGCAGAAACTGCTCTTTGTAAATAATTGGAATCTGTTTTGGGAGCGTCCTAGGCTTTTCCGTGCTGATGGCTTACACCCAAGCAGATTCTGAGCGGATCTTCTGTCGGATAACATCTCCAAAATGTTAAATACCTTTTGACTAGTAACCAAAAGTCCAAATCATAGTCTCTGCTGCACCAAATTAACTGATATAAATACTAGTGTAGAACATTGCATAGAAATTGTGTCTATTCCTCGTTTAGTGCGATCAAATCATAAATCTACTGCAGGATCTAGGAAAAATCTAATTGTTATTAAAACAGAAAATGTTGCTATTAGTAAACAAAAACAATTTCTAAAGCTAGGTCTTTTAAACATTAGATCACTCACACCTAAGGCAGTTATTGTAAATGAAATAGTCACAGATAATAGCATCGATGTACTTTGCCTTACTGAAACCTGGCTTAAACCAAATGATTATTTCGGTCTAAATGAGTCTACTCCATCAGGATACTCCTATAAACATGAGCCCTGTCTGATTGGTCGTGGCGGCGGTGTTGCAACAATCTATAGAGATTTTCTTAGTGTTACTCAGAAAACGGGTTATAAGTTTATTTAATTTGAAGTACTTGTACTAAATGTTACGCTCTTAGATGCTAAAAAAACATCCCTATTATCTTTAGCCTTGGCTACCGTTTATAGACCGCCAGGGCCTTACGCTGATTTCCTAAAAGAATTTGCAGATTTTCTCTCAGACCTATTGGTCAATGTCGATAAAGCATTAATTGTTGGAGATTTTAACATACACATAGATAATCAAAATGATGCGTTAGGGGCTGCGTTTATAGATTTATTAAACTCCTTTGGGGTTAAGCAAAACGTTACCGGACCAACTCATCGTTTTAATCATACACTCGATTTAATTATATCACATGGAACCGATCCAACCGATATAGATATCATTCCACAAAGTGATGATGTCACTGACCATTACATGGTAACTTGCATATTACGTACCCCTGTAATATATCATGCTGCGCCGCGTTATCGATTAGGCAGAACAATCCTTCCATCCACCATAGATAATTTTTCAAATTGCTTATCGGATCTGTCTCAGATGCTCAGTGAACCCAAACAAACAGATGAACTAGAGGAACTAACCAGCACTATGAGCACCATTCTCTCTGGAACACTGGATATTGTTGCACCTATTAGACTAAAAAAGGTCAGAGAGAAAATTAAAGCACCATGGTACAACAATACTACGCGTGTTCTAAAGAGAGAAACCCGTAATTTAGAGCGTAAATGGAAACAAACTAATTTAGAGGTTTTTAGAATCGCTTGGAAAGACAGTACGTCACGTTATAAAAAGGCCCTAAAAGTAGCCAGGGCTGAGCACCTCCGCAATCTAATAGAAAATAACCAAAACAATCCTAGGTTTTTATTTAACACCGTGGCTAGACTAACAAATAAACAAAATATACGTCTAACGTCACCTGAACAAAATATTCCGTTACAGTTTAGTAGTAATGATTTCATGAATTTTTTCACTGAGAAAATAGAAAACATCAGAACCACAATTGTAAACGTTCAATCCTCAATTGCGCCTTATAACTCAGCCTCGATTATCACCCCGCAAGAACAATTACAGTGCTTTAAAACTGTAGAACAAATAGAGTTAAATAAACGTATCACTTCCTCTAAAACAACAACATGTTTATTAGATCCCATACCAACTAAACTACTGAAAGAAGTGTTACCTATAGTGGAAGAGCCTCTCCTCAATATTATTAACTTGTCTTTAACTTTAGGTCATGTTCCAAGAACATTTAAACTGGCAGTTATAAAACCACTCATTAAGAAACCACAATTAGACCCAAATAACCTAGCAAATTATAGACCAATTTCAAATCTTCCTTTTATGTCTAAAATACTAGAAAAAGTTGTGTCTGCCCAACTAGGCACTTTCTTACAAGAAAATGACATCTATGAAAAGTTTCAGTCTGGATTCAGGCCGCACCATAGCACTGAAACTGCGCTCGTTAAAATCACAAATGATTTACTCTTAGCATCTGACCAAGGCTGTATCTCAATACTAGTTTTACTTGATCTTAGTGCTGCGTTCGATACTATAGATCACACAATACTCTTAGATCGACTACAAAATTATACTGGTGTTCAAGGACAAGCATTAAGCTGGTTCAGATCATACCTATCTGACCGATACCATTTTGTCTATTTAAATGGAGAAAAATCGATCATAACTCCAGTAAACTATGGAGTGCCGCAAGGATCTGTGTTAGGCCCTCTATTATTCTCAATATATATGCTGCCACTTGGAAATATTATAAGGAAACATGGAATTAGTTTCCATTGTTATGCTGATGACACTCAAATATATATATTTCATCACGGCCGGATGAAAACGCTAAATTATCCAAATTGACAGAGTGTGTTAAAGATATAAAAGATTGGATGACGCGCAATTTTCTTTTATTAAATCCAGACAAGACAGAGGTAATACTTATCGGTTCAAAAAACCGCCCACAAAACCTCTCACAATACAACTTTAACATAGTAGGATGTCCTGTTACTTTATCCTCTACAGTAAAAGACCTGGGTGTTATACTAGACTGCAACCTGTCTTTTGAAAATCATATTTCATATGTTACAAAAACAGCCTTTTTCCACCTTAGAAACATTGCTAAGCTACGTAATATGCTATCTGTTTCTGATGCAGAAAAGTTAGTTCATGCGTTCATGACCTCGAGACTAGATTACTGTAATGCTTTATTAGCTGGTTGTCCTGCATCCTCAATAAACAAGCTACAGTTAGTCCAAAATGCCGCCGCTAGAGTGCTTACTAGATCAAGAAAATTTGACCATATAACACCAATTCTATCATCACTACATTGGTTACCTATAAAGTTCCGTATTAATTACAAGGTATTGCTACTGACTTATAAAGCCCTAAACGGCTTAGCTCCAGTTTATTTAACGGATCTTCTATCGCCCTATAATCCATCGCGCTCTTTAAGATCACTAAATTCGAGGCTTTTGGTCATACCTAGGATATCCAGATCATCCAAAGGAGGGAGATCATTTTCACATTTAGCTCCAAAACTCTGGAATAGCCTTCCTGATACTGTTCGTTGCTCAGACTCGCTCTCCCAGTTTAAAACTAGATTAAAGACGCATCTCTTCAGCCAGGCATTTATATAATATTTTTAATCTTACAGTTAAATCTGGTCTCTAGTTCATAAACGCCAGAGGAGAACTGGCCCCCGACTGAGCCTGGGTTCTCCCAAGGTTTTTTTTTCTCCATTAGGTCACCTGATGGAGTTTTTCGGTTCCTTGCCACTGTTGCCTTTGGCTTGCTCAGTTGGGGATACTTAATTTAATCAATCAATCAATCAACAATACTATTGATCAGCATTACCAAACGTGGACGTTTTACACTAGAAACAAACACTGATGTACTATTTTATTTAATACTGTGAAGCTGCTTTGATACAATCTGCATTGTGAAAAGCGCTTTATAAATAAAGTTGACTTGACTTGACTTGACTTGACTCGAAGCACTGCTACTTGGGTGGAGTGATTTGCTCGCAGCACCTGAGAAGCCCCGTGGTGAGGCGCAGAGAGTTCGCTCAGAGTTGGAGTAAATCACTCTGCAGTAGCAGTGCTTCGCCTTCTGAGAATATAGGTCCCATTATGTATACGGTTAGAAGATGGCTGTGTCTCATGTGACCTTGTTATTTGTACACGCTGTGACTATACAAATCACAACATGTAAATAGGAAAATGTTGGCGTTATTTTGTCACTTATTGGGAGCAGTAATACAAATAACACAACGGCAGGCTGGGCAACACACACTAAAGGTAACGTAAACCGAACTGATAATGAATGTGAGGGATGAACTTATAAAGCAAACACAAACGAGGATAATTAATAGCACACAGATGACACAGATGAACTAATAATGACTGTAACCAAGGAGACAGATGAGTGCTGGGAATCTGACCAAAGACACATGACGCATGACAACAATCTGAAAGTCCATGAAAACAAAACTAAACTGAACATAATGGTGACACATAGTACATCAAAATCCTTTATGAAAAAAGAAAAATCCTGCCTTCAATAATGGATATCCTTTCAGTACTCTGCTAAACATTTACCATGACATGTTAATCATGTAAACAATTTTAATTCATTCATTTTGCACATTTTTACCAATATTATAATAACAGAAATCATTCTTCTCTCTCAGGCAGAGATCATGAGTTTACAGCAGCTGTTAAGCTGTAAGAACTCTGAAATAGAGAATCTACAGGCTCAGCTGCTCTCCAGCACTCCAGTGTCTGTGGACAGTGCAGATAGAGGTACTGCTTTCTCCCTCAGATCTCACTAAACACCTGTCCTGATGCAGTCAAGACTAATGTTAAGGGCAATTTAGCTCTTTACATTTTTCACAGCTGTCTAAAACCTCTGTGCATGTTAATTAGTGATAGACTAATGTAAATGTAAATGTAGACCGATATATTAGCTGATAGTAGTCCATTTGAGATATCTGTCTCACAAGTGTGTACAATTGGCTAATTAACAGAAATAAAAGTTGTTCTAAATCAGATGTTTGTCTGACCAATGGCAGGCAGTAAGGGTTTCCGGGGAAACCTGTTTTGCATGCAGTTTCAGCATCCAAATGTAGTTACTGTACTATGTTTGAATAGCAGGATATAAAGTATGGCTGAGTAAACAAATAACCCAGATGACCTACTCTTCTGCCGAGTGTGAGCCTGATGTTGTAGGTCACATGACAATGACGGAAGTAGTATGTACAAATTCACAATTTATAAAACAAACTTTGGTCACACTATATATTATATATATTATATATATATATATATTTATATAGTCTCTTTAACTACTATGTACTTGCATAAAAAAAAAAAAAGTACTTATTATGTTCATGTTGTACTGTAAACACTTTTGCTGCAATTAAGGTAGGATAAGGGTAAGGTTAGGGACAGGTTTAGTGGTAGGTTTAAGGGTGGGTTAAGAGGTAAGGGAATAGTCAATAGTGTAATTATAGATGTAATTACAGAAATTAATTACATAAGTAATTACATTCAAATATTTTAAAACTATAAGTACTTTGGGTAACCCTTTATTTTGCAGTGTCCTTGTTACATTGTTACATGTACTTACCATAGTAATAACAGTAAATTAGGCATAATTACATGCAACTAACCCTCAACCAAACCCTAATCCTACCCTAACCATATAGTAAGTACATGTAGTTAATTAATATTACTCAATACATAAATAATTACACTGTAAAAATGACACCTTAAAATAAAGTGTAACCGTAACTATGTAAAAACATGTATGTACGCATTAAGTGGATTATATCAAATTATTAATTTAAATGTTAGTACATAGTAATTCAAGACACCTAATATAAAGTGGGACCCAAACTTTATGTATGGTCAAGAAGTAAGGTCTTCATCAAATGCGGCACAGCTAGTCATTATTCTTTCAGTTCCATTTGGTGTTATTATAGTGGCACATAAATTACACCCTTAACCTTTAATTAATCTGCATTACACTGGCCATTGGCTGCCCTGCTCTTTAGATTTTGACCTTTAAAAAATACCTATCAGTCAATAACTAATAATAACAGCCAGTTTTAATAATTGTCATTTGTGTTTGCTGTGTGTTGTCATAGCTAATTGTTTTTTTTTTTCTTACCACCATTCGCTCACCATTAGAGGAGATATACAGAAGGAGACTCAATACCAAACGTAAGCTTGCTTTCTATTACACAACCTCACACAAAATGCTAGAAAGATAAATGCAGAATTCATCTGTGCACACACAATCAAATCCAGAAATGAGCTGTATGAGTTCTCACTTGTCTTATTGTTTTATGTGACCCTAAACTCATGGCTGTGTGAGTGTCTTGTAAGCTGGTGACTCTAAAACAAAGTCATAACCATTTATTGCTCCACTTTTTTTACAGCTTTCCTTGGAAAAGTTTAAGACCAGTGTTATTCCTGTTTCCATGTCTGTAAACTTTAATTATTTTCAGGGTTGTAGATCTTCAACATTTTAGATCATCTTTGATATCGTCTCGGTTACATATGGTAACCCTCGTTCCCTGAGGGAGGGAATGGAGACGCCACATCGAGAACAGGGCGTTCTAAAACAAGCCAATACACATTGGCGTGCAATCATTTGCATAGCTGTGCAGCCTCGCAGCGCGGGTATAATAAGCAGCTGGTGTGATTGCGCTTCAGTTTTTTGCTGAGGAGCCAAGCCTGAAAAGCTGGTCGCCCGGGCGGGCAGCAGCAGATGTGGCAACGGGATGTGGCGTCTCCGTTCCCTCCCTCAGGGAACGAGGGTTACTATATGTAACCGAGACGTTCCCTTTCGGTCGGTCAGTCGACGCCACGTCGAGACCGACGAATAGGAATCCCAACTAAAGGGCCACAGCTGCTGCACCCCATCCAGTGACCTGTGTAAGCCTCCACACCTTCTTGCCTGGAAGGACGATAGGAGAGGGCTTACACCGAGTGTTTCTGTCACTGTTGTTCCGTGATAACCCATACAGTGAGATTATTGGATAACACTGGGAAAGCGTGCACGATCTGAGGGAGGGGAACGCTGCGGGAGCCACATTCTTAAAGACAGTTATGTGGGTTTACACATATGGACTAACCCAAGGGTTGTACTGCATATGAATAGAGGGTGACTTAGCCCAAGGGAAAGACATGGGCTTCCGTTTAGGAGCAGCCGTGGATAATATACACACATGGGATGCCCGTAGGGTCACACATATGGGATCCAGCTTAGACCCGGTTCTCAAGGATTCAGCGGATAAAGGCCTGGCACCGGACGCTCCGCCATGTCCGGGCCGAGGGTGTTGGAGGACTCAACAGGTTTGACTCTGGAGCAATAAGGATGCACAGTAGGGTGCAGCAAGCCGACAGAGCCGGTACTCACAGTGCTTCTACCCGTTTAGGGTGAGAACACGGGAGGACACGGGCTCTACACGTAGGCTATAGTATCTAGCAAACGTGTTAGGTGTCGCCCAGCCGTTAGCGAGGAGCCATGTACCAGCGCCTAGGAGGATGCAACGCCTCTCGTGGAGTGTGCATGCAACCTGAGCGGGCAGGGCACGCCTTGAGCTTGGTATGCCATGGCAATGGCATCCACTATCCAGTGGGCCATCCTCTGCTTGGAGACAGCCTTTCCCTTCTGCTGGCCTCCGTAACAGACAAAGAGCTGGTCTGAGGTCCTGACGCTTTGAGTTCTGTCCACGTACATACAGAGCGCGAACGGGACAGAGCAAAGCCAGGGCTGGGTCTGCCTCCTCCTCTTTGCAGGTTCACTACCTGATCTCTAAAGGGAGTGGTAGGAACCTTGGGCACATAGCCAGGCCGGGGTCTCAGTACAACATGGTTGTCACCCAACCCAAACTCTAGGCACGATTCGTCGACCGATAATGCTTGCAGGTCCCCTACCCTCTTGATCGAGGCCAGTGCAATCAGCAGCAAAGTCTTCAAGGAGAGAAGCTTTAAGTCTGCTGACTGCAAAGGCTCAAAGGGAGCATCCTGAAGTGCTCGAAGCACCAGGGAAAGGTCCCAAGAGGGTATGGAGGGGGGATGAGGAGGATTTAATCGTCTTGCCCCCCTAAAGAACCTGACAACCAGGTCGTGCTTTCCAACTGTTTTGACATCTATGTGGTCATGATATGCTGAAATAGCGGCAGCATGTACTTTGAGGGTGGAGGGAGACAGCCTTCGCTCCAACCCTTGCTGCAAGAAGGAAAGCACTGACCCTATCGAACATCTTCGGGGGTCCTCTCTGCGAGAGGAACACCATTCGACGAACAGGTTCCACTACAAGGCATACGCACATCTCGTAGACGGCGCTCACGCAGAAGTGATGGTGTTAAGTACCTCTGGGGGTAAGTCACCTAGAACCTCTGCGTCCCATCCAGGGACCAGACATGGAGTTTCCAGAGGTCTCGGGTGCCCCGTCTCTGAGTCAGAAGATCCTTCGTCAGAGGAATGGGCCAGGGAGGGACTGTCATGAAGAGCATGAGTTCTGGGAACCAAGTCCGGGTGGGCCAATAGGGAGCCACCAGAAGGACCTGCTCCTCGTCCTCCCTGACTTTGCACAGGGTCTGTGCAAGTAGGCTCACTGGGGGAAATGCATATTTGCGGAGGCCCCGGGGCCAGCTGTGTGCCAGTGCGTCCGTGCCGAGTGTTCCCGCGGTCAGGGAGTAAAACAGCTGGCAGTGGGAGGTCTCTGAGGAGGCAAACAGGTCTACCTGAGCCTCCCCGAACTCTCTCCAAATCAGCTGAACCACCTGGGAGTGGAGTCACCATTCTCCCGGGAGTATAGCTCGTGACAGCTCGTTTGCCACACGGTTGAGCACACCGGGACATACATGGCTCGAAGCGACCTCAGATGCTTCTGACTCCAGAGGAGGAGATGGTGGGCGAGTTGCGACATGCGACGGGAGCGTATACCACCTTGACGGTTGATGTACGCAACGGTCGCAGTGTTGTCCGTACGGACCAGCACGTCTCTGCCCTGTAGCGGCCTCTTTAAGCGGCTCAGGGTGTGACACACTGCTAGCAACTCGAGGCAGTTGATGTGCCAATGCAGTTGGGGGCCCGTCCACACCCCTGACACTGCATACCCATTGTACGTGGCACCCCAGCCGGTGGCAGAGGCATCTGTGAATACCACAGCATGCCTGGACACCTGTTCCAAGGGGACTCCTGCCCAAAGGAACAAGGGGTCTGACCACGGGCTGAAGGTCTGGCGGCACGCCGGTGTGATTGTCACCTGATGAGTGCCGTGATGCCACGCCCATCTCGGGACTCGGCCGTGAAGCCAGTGCTGAAGCGGTCTCATATGGAGCAGCCCGAGCTGAGTTACTGCTGCTGCCGCTGCCATATGCCCCAGGAGCCTCTGAAAGAATTTCAGTGTGACCGCCGTCCCGGATCCAACTCCATACCGAGAAAAGAGATCCTCTGCACGGGGGCGAGTTTGCTATTTTCCCAGTTGACCTGAAGGCCCAGCTGGCTGAGGTGCCTGAGCACGAGGTCCCTGTGTTCGCATAACTGATCTCGAGAGTTTGCTAGTATGAGCCAGTCGTCGAGATAGTTGAGAATGCGAACGCCCTGTTCTCTCATGGGAACAAGGGCCCCCTCCGTGACTTTCATGAAGACACAGGGAGACAGGGACAGCCCAAAGGGCAGGACTTTGTACTGATATGCTCGACCCTCGAACGCAAAGCGCAGAAACGGCCTGTGTCGAGGAAGAATCGAGACATGAAAGTACGCGTCCTTCAGGTCGATCGCTGCAAACCAATCTTGGGGACGGATGCATTCAAAAATGCGTTTCTGCGTTTGTTTCTGAGTGGGGCAGCGAGGTAGAACACAGGGACTCGGGAGGCTCTCTCTGGGAGGCGGCCCGTAGCGGAGTCTGAGTGTGCTGTGCAACACTTACCTGGTTCCACGAGGCAGGAGGTGCAGGAGGCGGCTTGGTTGCGTTCTCGAACTGCACACTGCTGCCTGCTGGCGATAGAAGAGGCGGATGAGAGTGGTGAGAATTATCTCCCCCCACTGCTCTCCGGGCCCTCTTCGGACCCAGAGATGGAAGAAACTGCTCTTTTATTGAAAATTTGGGTACCACTAGTTTTGATGTCAGCGGCGGAACAAAATCTCCCTTCCATCTCTGGGTTGCCCTTCCTAGGGCCGCTTGCTTCTGGCTTTGCCGCCCTTCTTTGCAGGGGCCTGGACGGACGGGGCGGCCTGCTTGCGACTGGCTCCACGGCGCCGTTTAGATGGAGGCTGCTGCTGTGGCGCAGGGCGCAGGCCACCCCCGGCGACGAGCAGACTCAGGGGCTGCAGGCGGTGGGGTGGAGGCAGCAGCTGGCCGCCGCGGCAGGATGTGTCTGATGGCCTCTGTCTGCTTTTGTACAGCCAAGAACTGCTGGGTAAAGTTCTCGACCGCATCGCCGAAGAGGCCGGTCTGGGACACGAGGGAATTAAGGAACTGGAGCTTGTCGGTCTCCCTCATGTCGGCCAGACACAGCCAGAGATGGCGTTCCTGGACCACCAAGGTGGACATTGCACGACCCACCGACCGCGCGGTCACCTTCGTCGCACGAAGCGCGAGGTCCGTCGTGATACGAAGTTCCTGGAGAACTTGGGGATCATGACCACCCTCGTGCAGGACCTTCAGTGCCTTGGCCTGATGGACCTGTAGCAACGCCATGGCATGCACGGCAGAGGCAGCTTCCCCACAGGCCTTGTAAGCCTTGCCAGTTAAATCCGATGAATACTTACAGGCCCGGGAAGGAAGACACAGTTCTCCACACCAAGTGGAGTTAGGGCACAGCTGCAAAGCAACGGCCCGTTCCACTGGCGGCATACGTGTGTATCCTTTAGCTGCTCCACCATCAAGGGTGGTGAGGGAGGAGGAGCCACCTGAAGGGTTACTGGCAGTAAAAGGTGCCGTCCACGTCCCCGTAAGCTCCTCATGCACTTTTCGGGAAGAAAGGCACTGGAGTGGGTTGCTGAGAACCAGCGCGCGCCACCCCAAGATACAAATCGTCCAACCTCGAGGGTCCGGGACACGGTGGAGGGTTCCGCACGAGCCCGACCCCGTTGGTGGCCCGGGAAAGCATGGCCATCATCTCCGGGTCCGTCTTGGGCACTGCTGACACATCCGAAGGAGGTAGCGGCGCCGAGTCGTCATCCGCGGAGAAGTCTGACCCACCCTCCGATGCAGCGATCGACATCTGGTTGTCGCGGGGAGCACCAAAGGAGACAATCGGTACACACTTCGAGGGTGGTCCGGCGTTCTCCAATGGCGGCTCAACTGGCTGCAGAGCGTGAGAGGGGTGAGGGGGTTGGTTCCCCAAAGGAGACGCGCTCACCGTAATCTGCCCAAAGCAACCCTCTGAGGGGGATTGGATCGAGGCAGAGGCACAGGGACTCCGCTCCTTTGCAGGAACGAGAGTCTCGACCGCAGCTCCACAATGGTCATCTTCCCACAATGGGTACATGACTCACCCACAAAAGCTGCCTCAGCGTGTTCAATGCCCAGACACACAAGGCAGCGATTGTGACCATCCCGTGATCCCAGGTAACGACCGCATCCAGAAACACACAGATAGAATGTCATCTTTAAAAAGACGCATTCTATCTGTGTAAGCTCTTTTAGGGACTGCTCTCAGAAGCACACAGGGGAACGGCCACCGCGTACACAGACAGGAATGTGCACCTGTCTGTGTGCTGTCTCTCTGTTGCTGGTCTTACCAGCCGTGAAAATGGCCGTTGAGAGCTCTCAGGCACACCTTACCAGCTGAGATAACAGCTTTTTGTTTTTGCTCAATTTGACAAAACAAAAAAGAAAGAGAGAGAGAGAGAGAGAGAGAGAGAGAGAGAGAGAGAGAAGACCGCTTGCGCTGCTGTGCTGTCACGCCCACACTGAAGATGGAGAGGTCCAGAAAGGCTTGTAAAGTCACTCTGCAATTAGTAGAGAGCATCGAAGTGCTTGGCTCCGAAGCAAAAAGCTGAAGTGCAATCACACCAGCTGTTTATTATACTCGCGCTGCGAGGCTGCTGTAATGATTCCTGTCTTGTATTCCCCTCGTCTTGTGTGGACTTTAGTTATTTCCTGTTCTGTACCATGTTTTGTTCTCCTTTGTAGGTTTTTCCTGTTTATTAGTCTCCCAGCTGTTTCTAATCAGCCACGCCCCCTTGTTACCTTGTTATCTTGTTTAGCTTGTCTGCCTCTTTACTTAAACCCTGTGTCTTGTGTTAGTGTTTGTGGGTTCTTGATGCTGATGTTGGTTGTCCTGTTCCCCAGTCCTGTTCCCCAGTCCTGTTCCCCAGTCCTGTTCCCCAGTCCTGGTCTGTCTAGTTTTGAGTTTGTTTAAATAAATTACCGCTGCATGTGGATTCTGCTTCCTCTTGTTTCAACCGTATTGTTACAGCTGATGCAAATGATTGCACACCAAGGTGAATTGGCTTGTTTTAGTTTCACTCGAAGTAGATTGGCCTCTCTAGCGCGATTCATATTTGTTGGTCTCGAAGTGGCATTGACTGACCGACCGAAAGGGAACTTATACATATAGCATTGTGCTGGACTGTACCATATTTAACTGTTATTGCATTGTTTTAAAATGTTGGTCTCTTTCATTGTTTTTCTCTGTCAACAGATCAGGAGCTACAAAGGTTAAAGACAGGAATGGAGTCACTTATTACTGCCAATAATGAAAAGGTATATATAGTTTTTTTTATTTATCAATTTTGATTTTGAAATGTTCAAAGAAAAAAAAACACAAAACAGTTTTTTATTATTATTATTACTTTTTTATTATTTAAACACTATTTTAAATAGTAAATATTTAAACACTAAAGTTCATAACTGTTATGGCCACTAAGAGAAATTCCAAAATATAGCTCACTTTGTCAACACACTTTCCTCACCATCTCACCATGTTCACAGGGTGAGCAAGACTCAGTTTGAGCACACTGGGTCCTTTGTTCGTCACACTACCCTGTGTTTATGGACTTAAGTGTGTAGAATGTCTGTGAAACTGAAGCCAGAACCAGCTCCCCCAGACGTACCAAATACTTGGACTTACAGGATACCTGTGGCAGAAATTGCCTTGTGTGCCATTTGAATTCAAAATTTATAATTAAATTTCTGCTCGTCACAGGCTTTATACCCTCAATAATGTGATGCTTAGAAGTAATGTATTTTTTTATTTTTTATTTACTAAATATGTCTTTTATGGGTTATTAATATATTGCTCAAATTTGTTCCAGGATCGTCGAATAGAAGAGCTCTCTCTCCTCCTCAGCCAGTTTAGAGAGATGAATGAAATCATTACTTTAGTTCAAGGTAAATTCTTCAGACATGTTCTGCTTTGTTTTATCAGACAGTTAGCGGTCATACCCACCAAAATAATTTTGAGATAGATTTTCCAGAAAATATTTTTAAATATTTTAAAATAAGAAAATAAGACAAAAATGGTATTGCATAATTAAAGTGATAGAAAATCTGCATAACAGAGTTTTACTGATTAGCTAATTTTTCTGTCAAAATCAAGTGACATTTTGCTGACAAGATTTGAACAAATCATTAAATGAAGAATGATTTGTTTGTAAGTTGGCCATGGCAATAAGATTAAAAGTGTATCATACACATACTGAGTCATGATAATATCAGGAGTTGAACAAACTTATGACATATTACTGATATCTTCCATAGGACCCGGAGACAAATCAGTACAGAACAGCAGCAAAGTTGAAAAGCAGAATGGGACTGTAAAGATGAAGACTTTAACACATACAGCTCACACTGAGGTGTGTGTGTGTGTAGGTTAATGAGTATTGGTGGCTGTTGACTCTGTGATGCATCACTTCCTGAACAGTTTCTGATTTTTTTCTTTGCCTCTGGTAAAGTTTACCTTTTGTAGCTCATCTCCTCTACTGCTGTCTTCATTTTCTTCTCAGAAAGATGCAAACTCCAGGTAAATGAGTCTGTGCATCCAAATATTCTCATTTCAAACAGAAAAAAATGGCATGTCACATATAAATAATGTTGCTTTCACATAGGTCCATCAGTATGGAGGACTTTAAAGGCAGCTCAGCACAAAAGGTTTGACCAAAGAATCACTTTAAATTATTTACAGTTGTTTGCTGTTGACACAGATTTATTTTTGTTTGGGTTTTGTGTGTGTGTGTGTGTGTGTGTGTGTGTGTGTGTGTGTGTGTGTGTGTGTGTGTGTGTGTGTGTGCGTATGATGTTGACATGCCAAAGTTTCCAATGTGTGTGCGCGTCTATGATGTTGACATGCCAAAGTTTCCAATGATTCACTCTATTTTTTAGGCTGTGGATGGGAAACTGGTAGAGCCTGTTTTATCAGAGGAGGTATAGAGTTATTAATCTATCATCATTATATATCAGCATTTTACCACTACCAATGTAACATGGGCATAATTTCAGTTATACAGTCTTAATTCATTTATATAATAACAATACATAAACTAATTAAGA
Source organism: Squalius cephalus (assembly GCF_949319135.1). Classification (NCBI taxonomy): domain Eukaryota; kingdom Metazoa; phylum Chordata; class Actinopteri; order Cypriniformes; family Leuciscidae; genus Squalius; species Squalius cephalus. The sequence goes on along the minus strand of NC_137127.1, from coordinate 36,332,278 downwards.
CAGTATAACTGAAATTATGGCCGTTTTACACTGGCTGTGGTATAATGCTTATGTCACGATATTGCTTCTGAAGATGGATTAAACCTGCCTGCAGCAGACAGTATTAACCTTCACTTCACTTCTTAACCATTTTTTATAGATTCGACCAGCTGATAAAATACATCAGACACTCCCAACAGTTTTGAGTCACCCAGAGAATAGAGACAGTGAGACGAGTGACACATCCGACCAGAGGACTCCAGAGAACAAAAATGAAGACATCAACCTTAGTATGAGACACTTTAACACTAGAACTACCGGAATTCCATAACTACTAGAACGACCATAGCGGTCATTCTGACCGTTCATACTTTGACGTTCATATGGCCGTACTGAACGTCATTTTCGTCATGTAATATCTATTGTACATGTTAACCTTCTCTTTTCCAATGAAGCTTTTAATTCCTGTCGTCATAGCCCTTAAAACAAGCACAAAAGAAAGATTGCCCCGACAGGTGCTGCCTCTATTTGAGGAACATTTTGCATCAAAATAATATTTTTTTTCACCGCAGTCACCACGTGAATAGACACGCACAAAAGTTAGGAAACGTCAAAGCTTCATACAGTTAGTACAGCCCTGTTTGTAAATAAGTTCAATAATCAATACAAAATCTAAAAATAAATGGATCTACAATGATAGGTAGGCTAATGATAAACAGGACACACAATTTTAATTCAAATGAATGTGAAAATGTACACACACAAACAGGCTAAGAAAAAAACATGAACATTAGCTAAACAAGAAAACGAACTGCTTCAGAACGATTAGTTTCAGTGAACAAAAAATATTAACGAACAAAATCAGGTTAACTGCCCATTTGAACGGCGCAAACATACCGCATCATTGACGCATACGCACATCCCACACAGGTAAACACCACCTTTCGCGTGCAGCTCCCACACACATTGTGACATTTGATACATCTCCTTGGTTTTATTTTGTCTGCAGTTCCTCCAGTTGTATGGCTTTTGATTCCATGTGGTCGGAGTGAAGTTCGCTCGCCAGTCGTATGATGAAGTCCCTCTGCGAAACTTGCAATATAGCGGACTTATGATATCTATAACGCGTGCGGTCAAAATGACCGTTATGGTAGTTCTAGGTAGAAATAGTCAGAACTGTTGTGTGTTTTATGATTTTAATAAAATAACAGTGTCAGAATAAAATATACACATATTTAGGAAAAATCAGAGTCCTACAGCCACATTTATTTTATTTTAACAAAGTTATTACATTGTAAAATTTAAAAACGGTCAAAATGACCGCCTTGGGAGTTCTAGTGTTAAAAGTACTGCTAATGTAAAAAAGTAACTGCTAATGCTTTTATGCCTAGGGGGATTTATCATGCAATAACTTTCCTGTTGAAGATGACAGTGATTATCAGATAACAGTTAAGTCCATATGACTGACATGTAAAGTGACCAACCAGTTTATTAACTTTTTACCCAACATATCAGAGCATGTATATACATACACAAACCTTAATATTTACATTACATGACTCTGTTGCTATTTCCAGTGTTATATTTCTTTATTTTATTTGAAACAGATTCTCAATTCCCGGTCCTGCTTTGTTTGTGTATGTGTGTGTTTGGTCATGTCTTGACGCCCATTTTAGGTATAGCTGCCCTCTCATTTTTGGTAAAGTACTTTTTATGTGACTCAAATGTACTGTATATTTCTAGCCTCTCCTCCACCCCTATTCTGGAGCAAAACCACTTCTACCATCCTTAAAGCCCTGTGCCTTTGATGGGCTGTAATGAAAGGGTCTCTACCAGAGGCCAGAGCAACTATCATATGGGCCCCACCTGTTCAGGACCCACCCTGTGACTGAAGCTTGACTGAAGGCAAATCACTGCCAGATGCCCAAACATGTTTTGACAGGCAGGAAGACTGGAAACAGGCCCATGTAAACCTGCTCAGTTAGTCTCTCCTGCTCCATTAGCACAGCTGCTTTCATTTCATTTATACAAATCTCTAACTGAAGACAGAAAAATCTTGACTATAATGTTCTTTAGATGAAAGCCTAGCAGGAAGTACTTCAATTAAACATTTAAAATATTATAGTATTACACTGTTCCAAACGAAAAACAATAACACTAAAACATCACAGACAGGGCTTAATTAAGCCAGGATTTGGCCTTAGTTTAATTAGGATATTTAAGTAGCTTTTATAAATGTGCTTTAAAAAAAAAAAAAAACTACTGCTGGTGAGCATCTTGGGTCAAAACAATGACATTGATATACTTTAAAGTCCCCCTGTAGTCAATCATTTTATCTCTCAAAACTCATCTTTGATCACAAAAATGACATATTTAAATATTTTCCAGTGAAAAATGTTTTATTCTTATTTAATTTTATTAAAAAAATTTATTCATTCCTTAAAATAGCTTCAGTCTACACCATTGCTTAATTTTGTATACACGGAACCATGAATAGGCAAATTAGCCCCGCCTCCACTCACTCACACAAGCTCAGAGATCCACTTGGTCGGTCAACTTTACTGAGGTAAACCCTCGACACCTCGACAATGGTATCGCTCTTTACAGCGTTGGACACACAACGGTAATTAATATGATTAGCCTTTTGCGTGACTATGTTATCAAACAGCTAGTGATGTGTTTCTAACTTTTACAAACACAAGATCAACATTTCTGCTCTTCCCCCTGAAGATTTCCCCCTATTTATTTGCATTGTAGGTCTATTTTTGTGAACAATTTTTTTTTTTTTTTTTTTGTAAAATTCAAACTGAGGGACAAGTCAAAATAATATGTGGTAAACAACAACATGTAATTTGTAATAAGGGTAAATTTAGAGTTGAGGGAGAGCTGGATCCAAGTGCAGATGATTTATAAGAAAATACAAAACAACACAAAGCAACAAACTCAGAAACTAAGACCATAATACAAAGAAAATTAGAATAAGAATAATATTGGCAGAATAAGATTGTTGAACATTTCTAGAAGATCTTATGAGGCTGTGTTTATCTGATATGTTGACTTCCTCATGATAATTATTTAACCTTTAAATACATGAATGTTTCGCCAATCATTATTACATTTGCGGGTCTTTAGCAACCCAGATCTAAAACTCTCCAGATATTAGAGTAACAATTACTAATTAATTAATTAATTAAAATAAAGCATATTTTATTACCTTTTGGGGCTTGGAATGGTTCCGTTTGAGTATATGTTTTATGCCATCATCACTGTCCTCATCAGATCTCGTTTACCAGTAGCCTACTTTCAGCATCTGGCACATATTTGCGATCTGAAACATACATTAAAAATATAATTTTCATCTTCAAAATCAATATTTGATTGCTGACAGCTTATTCACCTGATCCACCATCAGGTGACGGTGACAGTGACAGTGACAGTGACACTAATCTTTTTTTTGTGTTCAGTACTTGCTCTGCAGTAAATCGATGATGTTTTTGCTGATGATACTTCCCATTATTTTGTTTTCTGCCTGCCATAACTATTATAGAAATGTCACTTTATCATTGTGTATCAGACATTGCCACCTAGTGGAATCAAGGTGAATTGTACTTATTCAGTCATCAAAGATTGAATTATTGTTATGCAGAAAAAGTATACTTGCACTGTTACACACCTTGAGTCGTTAGCGATCCTATACAATTTGTACAAAAAAAATAAATGGGAAAACAGGAATTATTTTATCTTTTTATTATATATATATATATATATATATATATATATATATATATATATATATATATATATATATATATATATATATAGTGTACAATGAAATTATTGAGGAATACTAAGAAGGTTGATGTCTAATTTAAAAAAAATGAATGAGGAGGAGGGTTTTGAATGACGTCCCAGGTCACTAAAGACCCGAGATATGAGTTTAAGAGTTAATAGCACCAAAATAGCATTCTGTTGCTGCTTTATTGTTATTGCCACCCAGCTAATAAGTACAATTATTTATTTATTTATTTATTTCATTTAATTTTGTCCCCCTCAGGAATTACAGAGAAAATGAAGGACACAACCACATCTGATCTTTCTTCAGTGTGTTGTAGAGCCGACTCTGGCCAGCAGACTCCTGTATTACAGGAAAACATCAAAAATACTAGCATTCGCAAACTTTGGGGAAAGTAAGTTGATTATGACCAGGAGCAATTGTAGCACATAAAATATAAAGAAATCTGAGACAAAAAATCTGAGATCATCCATGCATCTGAGAATATGTGTTTGTATTGAGGTTGAAGAGGACCGGTGTTCTGTCAGATGACTTGGAGCCCACTCAGTTCAGGAGAGGAGGCTTCAGGGCTACAGCTGGGCCACGGCTAACACGGACTCCTGATTCTGGACACTCATCTCGGTAAAGTTCCCTTAATGAAAAGGCAGGCCAGAGCTGCAATAGACATTGGAGGGACATGATCTCCTTTACATAACAGACACTGAACTGTTATTGCTCTTATCATGTTATTATCTTGTCTTCATCAGTTCCCACACACCCTTCTCTAAGTGGTCGACAGAGCAGGTGTGTGGTTGGCTGGAAGACTGTGGTTTGGGTCAGTATGTCAGTTTGGCCCGTCAGTGGGTTGATAGTGGACAAACCCTCCTCTCTGCCACACCACAGGAGCTTGAGAAGGTTTATTTTTATGCTATTATTATTATTATTATTATTATTGTATATAATTTTATATTGCGGTTATTTAGCTGTTGAGATCTATGTAGGCATGTCACTGTGGATTATATTAGTAACAATAATATGCAGATGATGTTGTTGAATGTTTGCAAGCAAGTGACAATTAACAAATTTCAAATGCACCCAATATTATCAGCAAAGCAGTCATAACAAAAATGTCAACATCTTGATGGAACATGATGTAAAATAACCAACCACAGATTGTTTCTTACATCACAATAAATTATATTATCAACCACAAAGATAGACTGGTGTACAAGACTCAGTGAAACAGTACAACAGTCATGATGACTCTTGTGCTCTTTTTAAACAGGAGATTTGTATTAAACATCCTCTGCACAGAAAGAAGCTACAACTCGCTCTAAGAGCTTTTAGTAACAAGACAATGGAGAAATCTTCGCAACTGGATCACATCTGGGTTACACGTATGTACTAATATTAATAAATTAGCTAGATTTGTACAAATACTTTAAGAACATGATTAAAATGATTAAGAAATGGTAAATGTCATTTTAAAATAAATTGGGGGCATTGTTAGGCATGAGTAGTGATTATGATTTGGCATGTGTCAAAAATGATAGATGGCCCTATAATTAATGATGATTGATGGGTTGACCTCTTGACCTTGCCACGTCCCCTGCCTTAGTGATTACCTTGACCTGACCTTGAACTAGCGATGACCTTGACCTCTCCATGTCGGTTTCGCCTTTGACCTTGTGTGTATTTAAAATAATTGGATAATTGAATAATAGGAATAATTGGATAATATGTCAATGACCTTGTGAGTATAAGGCATCCATTGATTAATATTTGAACTTTTATACAATATAATAGAAATCATGAGGGTTATTTTTTTTAGCTCTGATATCAGGTTGTGTGCCACATGCAAGCATCAACATCAGCTCCCCTCCCACCCTCCGCATTCCATCTCAGGGGGATTGCTGGGCACTGTGGAAGTGAGAAAAAGGTTTTCTAATAATGACGTATATTTCACACTAACTAAAGTTGAAAAAACATTCTGTTCTTTAAAAGTATATAATATGTATATATATATATATATATATATATATACTGTATATTTCTAAATTTACTGAAACACAGGGCCATGATTATTTTAGTTTTAGATAAACAAAAAATAAGAATAGAAAAAAAAGTTGAGACAAACTTTAAGTTGGCTTGAGAAAGCCAGACCAGAGAGTTTGAAGAAGTTTAAAGTTTGATTGATAGATAGATAGATTAGTTAGAAAGAAATAGTTAGAAAGAAAGAAAAAGATTAGTTAGAAAGAAAAAGTTAGATAGATATATTAGTTTCAATGAAATAAATAAATAAATATTAGTTAGAAAGAAAGACTAGTTTGAAAGAAAGAAAGAAAGAAAGAAAGAAAGAAATATTAGTTAGAAAGAAAGGAGGATTAGTTAGAAAGAAAGAAAGACAGAAAGAAAGGAAGATTAGTTAGAAAGAAAGAAAGAAAGAAAGAAAGATAAAGAAAGATTAGTTAGAAAGAAAGAAAGAAAGAAAGAAAGAAAGAAAGAAAGAAAGAAAGAAAGAAAGAAAAAAAGAAAGAGTTAGAAAGAAGAAAGAAAGATTAGTAAGAAATATTAGTTAGAAAGAAAGAAAGAAAGAAAGAAAGATAAATATTAGTTAGAAAGAAAGGAAGATTAGTTTGAAAGAAAGAAAGAAAGAAAGAAAGAAAGATTTGTAAGAAAGAAAGAAAGAAAGAAAGAAAGAAAGAAAGAAAGAATTGTTAGAAATAAAGAGAGAAAGATTAGTTAGAAATAAATAAAGAAAGATTAGTTAGAAAGAAACCAGACATAACCAAGGACTGGAACTATCATTTTTATAATCCAATTTAAACGCTGCATTTTAAAATTATTTATTTATAATTAATATTTTGAATTAAATACTGTCACGTTTGGTCTGTGCTTGATTTGGTTTGTTTTTCAGTGGTTTGCTGAGTTTTTGTATCCTTAGAAGTGTTTGAGTTTGTTTTCATCAAATATGATGACATGCTTATTATTAGATCCAGCGTTTATCGAGTTTCATGAGTTTTCTGTATGCCAGTTTAAATAAGTCCATTCTGCCTATGTGTTTCCACTTCCTAATTTTCTGTAGGTTGGCTTGATGACATTGGTTTACCACAGTACAAAGATCAGTTCTACGAAAGCAAGGTTGATGGTCGCATGCTACAATATCTAACAGTGGTAAGACCAAACGTTCCCTCTATCCCTCTGTCAAAAATGCCATGGAACAGTGCTTTTCCAGATGCACATATTTTAACTGAAACTGATGTTTTTTTTTGTTTGTTTTTTTGTTTTCTTCTCAGAACGATCTCTTGTTCCTGAAAGTCACCAGTCAACTCCATCATCTGAGCATTAAATGTGCCATCCATGTCCTGCACGTCAACAAGTTTAACCCAAACTGCTTGAGACGCAGGCCAGGGGATGAGGTAAGACAAATCGCAGATAAAAAATGCATGCGAGCATGGATAGAGTCAAAACTTCAGTTAATTATTTGTGCTCTAACACTGAAAGAGTGTGTTTGTTTGTTTTTTATACATATAGAATAAGACATCGCCCTCCGAGGTGGTGCAGTGGTCTAACCATCGAGTGATGGAGTGGTTGAGGTCAGTGGATTTGGCTGAATATGCTCCAAACCTAAGAGGCAGCGGCGTTCATGGAGGCCTAATTGTGAGTTGGCACTGGCTGCTAAAGCACTACTGCTAATAATGCTTAAATATTCCAGAACATGAGATAGGCCATATGTATCATATGGATAGCAGAATTGTCCTTCCCAGTAAATAAGAGAGTTATAAACTTGGCTCAACCATGATTGTATTAATATATATATATATATATATATATATATATATATATATATATATATATATATATATATATATATATGACAGCTCAAAATCTGCTTTAAAATACTACAATTTGAGGGTAGTTTTCAACTGAATAGAAAATGGTTTTCCCTCAAATATGTGTATTCAAATCTCAGGATGATTTTGTTAAACCTTATTCTAATAAGTATAAATCTAAACTCCAGGGTAGAGCTTAGATCGGGCCCAATAAATCAAACCCGACCCTACCCGAGCCCGAGCACGTTGTGTCCGAGCCCGGCCCGGCCCGACACATTCACTGTAATTATGAGCCCGATTTAAACCCTACCATTTTTAAAGGGGTCATATAATGCCATTTTTGTACAAGCTAATATGATTCTTTAGGGTCTAAATTAAAAGTTTGTAATATACTTTAATTAAAAATTCTCATTAGTATTGTAAGAAAGCACTAATTTTACCTGGTCAAAAACAGCTCTGTTTTCAGCACGCCGTTTCAGTGCATGTGTCTTTAAATGATAATGAGCTTTGCTCACCCCGCCCCTCTGTTCTGTGCGGACACCGTTTCTAACACAATAACCACGCTTTGATCATTATAAACGTGGGATTATGAATTATATTGAGATCGTCGTACATAGAAAACATGCCGTAATGTACCCTGAGTGTAAACCTTAGATGCATTCATTGTGAAGCGTGCAACAAGGTTTGCAAATTTCGCAAAGATTAATGTAAATACTAATATAAAGGTTAATAAAACATTACACTCACATCTTCTGGAGGTTCAGCAGGAACACGTTGGTACCGATCCGTTTTTTCTCGTTTGTAAAGCTGTCTGGTGTGAAATGATTCACGCAAACAGGAAAGTGCAGACGATCGTGGGGAATCCCCGTGAGGGAATCCCTGCGTCAATCCTTTGGGCATATCGCTTCAAAAACAAAACTCAGCCACTGCATCTTCAACCGCTCGGATTTAGGAACATCCAAATGACTGCTGTGTTCCTTATTACATGAACTGAACACCACAATCGCTTAGACGCCATTCTGCTCCAGCATATCAACAATGGCGGACTACTATGACGAAGGCTGTCACAGCTCGCTCAGGGCGGGTCTTGTGTTGAAACACGGCTGTCAATCACAATCGCGGGAGGGGCTTACGATCTTATGACGTCACAATATCGAACGGCTTGATTTCAGAGAGGGTCAAACATATAAGGAGATTAAAACAAAACCACTGGATGGATTTTTATCATGATAGGATGGTTGTGTACAGGCACTGCCAACACACACTTCAGTACTATCAACTTGTAAAAGTGCATGTACCATTATATGACCCCTTTAATATGTGGGCCGTTATAACCAGGGTGCGCCAAAAAATTTTTTACCGCATATGCTGCTGTGCTAGATCATTTAGGCTACAGGGGGGAGCTGCGCAGTTATATATATTATATAAATACTATTAATAATGAGAAAAAATTGGCCATTCAATATTAAATATTCAATTATTTTAATTATCACAATTAAAGTTTTAATTTTATTAAAATTGAACAAGCACAACATTCAGCATTCAATCAAATATTCTTAAAGATTAATTATTATTAATAATGTTACTTCAACATATTGTTATTTCAACATAATATGTGTGTGAGCAACAAGCAAATGTGCATTTGTAAATTCGGTGATAACGTGTGTTACGAGTTTCAAATGGTTTAAGTGACCGCGATGTGCCGACGACTGCATGTCATGATTATATTGTCTGCTATATTGCTTTTTATGTATTAAATCCAGGCAATTGGTTGATGAAAAATGTATTAAAATTAAGATACAATTTATACAAAACGAAATTCACTTTAAAGAAAAGCTTTCTTCAAAACAAAACTTAACAAACTTGAATCTAAATGTGCTTATTTAATGGCTAAAACACGTAGGCTACTACAGACTCTCTTTTTGTACAAATTGCAGCACATTCATTTAATTCTGAATTTTGCACATGTAAGTTGAAAGGCATTTGTTTGTGCATAGTAAAACATATCTGTAACATTTATCAAGTTCATAATTGTGCGTGCATTTATTAATTATTATCTTAATGAATAATGCGACAAGGAAGAAGCATGTAAATGCGTTGTTTGTTTATTCAGAAATAATTGAATGGATCGGAAAAGTAACAAAAGAGGACATTGAGGGCTGAGGCTGACTACTATCATAATTTCTGTCATGGCAAGACTGCTTCATGTGTCTGTTCATCGTCGAAGTCCACGTTTTTTTGCTGTCATAGGCGAGCAGCGTGCCGCATTTAATGCACGAGACAAAGCCAACACATATGTTGTCACTCCGCACGACTAGTTTAAAATGTTTCCATACCTCCGATTTCCTCCAGACTTGCTCAAAGTTAATTCTCCTGTTTTAATTTTTTTCTTTGCTTCTTCAAGCTCCATGTTGCACTTAAGCAGCAGAATAGTACAGCACGCACAGCAGGAGTGAGAGACTGTGAGTGCGAGTGAACGAGACGCTGCCCATGACACGTGACGTGCTTTATCAAGGGCCTGACCCGACCTGGCCCGAGGACAGTGGCGGGAAATGTCGAGTCCGGGCTCAGGCTCGGGCAGAGGATCTAAGCTCTACTCCAGGGCACAAAAACAACAAAAAAACGTAGTCACTGTTTTGATTTACTGACACATAGACGTCAAGAAATGATTTTGAGACAAAGAACATCTGACTGTACATGAATAATTACATGTTAGAAATGACTGGTCACAGAACAGGAATTAGAATGAGTATGGTTACTTACATGTTGTTGCATTACTGTTGAGTCCATATTGTAAAAGTCTGTATGCAAAGCCTGCACCGAAATTGCGACTGATTTACCAAGGAATTCACAGTGAAATGTACCTAATACAAATAAATGCTCAACTGAGACATTCACATTATTGAAAATAAATAACCACATTCCTAGCATTAGGATCTTTTGGAAGGTAACATTATTTTTAGTCCTGTGATTCTGTATCACTCTTCTCTTCTGCAGAGGCATTCTTTCAAATATCTATGACGTCATAAATCAGCACATTCCAAAACTTGTCATTTTCAGACCTTGGTTTCAATAAAATCTGTTTTTGGACTAACAAGGAAGTATTCAGTTCTGAAACTTACAGAATATTCTTATAGCATGATGACCTCTTATATATCAAGGACAATTTGATTTCTCAATTCATGACCCCTTTAAGTTGTCTGTTTTTGCTTATCAGATCCTAGAGCCTCGCTTTTACTCTGAGACCATGGCCATGCTGCTCAACATCCCTCCTCAGAAGACCCTCCTCAGACGCCACCTCACCACCAACTTCAGCACACTGGTGGGGCTCCAGGCCCAACAGGAGAAGCAGGAGTTTGCCAACGCCAGTGAGCACACACCCCTAAACACCACTGCCAAAGTCAGGGTATGATATTACAAACACAATAATTTAAGTCATCCATTATATGCAGTGTATATGCAGTTGTAAGTTAATCATGTTCATGTTTTTTGCCAAACATTTTTCTTCCTTAGCCAAAGAAGCTTGGCTTTACTCACTTCAGGCAACTGAGAAAGCTCAGGATGGATGAATCTGCAGATTACATCTGCCCCATGGAAACAGGAACCCCACCAGTCTTTAGTGGGACTCCAAAGCGGCCTTACGCAAGCTTTAGGGGCATCAGCCCTATCCTGGCCAGAGATTCAGACAGACTTGAGCAAGTTGGGTCAAAGAGCTGATTCACTGCTTCTTCAATTCAACCAATCTTAGCCAAACAATGCTGTGCTTACTGCCACTAACACTATCAAATGCCAGCACTGCAGTAACTCTGCTGCTTGAATCTCAGCATTAACAAGTAGGAGAAGCCCATAATTTATAATTCAGTGTATCATCTGGATATCTAGGAAAAGACTGACCATGGACTCTGAAAAAAAAAAAAAAAAAAAAACATCAGAAATTATTATTATTATTATTTGTCTTGTCTAGGTAGTTCAAATGCTGAAATATCACATTGAAGGCTTAATTTGAGTTTATTGATTTTATACCTTTAACAAATCATTTATACCTATCCCTGGCTCATTTTTTTTCTATATATTGTTTTTTTCAGTGTGCTGAAAACTTCTGCTGATTTGTCCACATAAATGAGTTTTGAAATGCCCAATGAACTGTTTCTTTCTTCTCTCTCTCTCTCTTGCTCTCTCCCATTGAAAACACTGTAGCAAAACACTTATACAAATTTAAATTATGAATTATGAGATACTGTTCCATCTTTAATGAGTTGTGCAATATTAACATGTATAGAAGCTAGGGATGGGTCTATACCACTTTTTTTAATGCCTTATACAAATATCACAATCTTGAGTATCTGCCGATACCGATGCCAATCTGATACCAGTACTGTTTTCTCTTGATCAGTTTAGAATATCTACACCTCACTAATTATAAAATGCTTCATTAAATACTAAAAGCCATTTCAGAAATAATAAATACATAACAGAAGTGTTATTAAGACACTCACACAGCACTGCATGGGGGTCTTCTGGCTACAGAATTTTCCCAAATGGCTGCTCTACCACTTTTCCTTAAATACCCTGACCAGAACAAAAGGGTTGTACATTTTTACTACACAAACACTTGGTTTCGGGGGAGAGGAGTGGATTCTCAGAGATCCTGAAGAGACACCACCCAAAAAGGAGAACATAATTCTCCTAAGTTTTTAATCTTTCTCATAATACCAGTGATTGCAGTGAAATTAAGACCATTTTACCAATCGCATTTATAGACATTTAAAATAATACCAAACATGAAAGGGAAAAAAAAAAAAAAAAAGATTCACAGGATACATATAACTTTCAGTGACTTGAATCAGAGGGAAAGGAAGGGAGTAGGGAGATGCTCAAACTTATCTTCTCGCCCAACTATGCAAGGGGGTGTCCTGTGATCTTTCTTTGAGATCTTCTCTCCAGGGGTGCGTTTTATTGTTTTATTGCAGGGTGTTTTGATCTCAGCTTTTGTCTTAGCGGGAAAACCACATCTTAAAGAGAAAACGGACTAATATGGAGAAAACTACTAAACATGCTCACAGTAATGTATGTGAATGTGTTGGCAGTAGCAAGACTCTGGACTTGTTCTGCAGCACCGTAGCAGATCTATTACGCCAGGGCCATGCCAATCTCTATTAACATACCAATCTCCCAAGAGTTGTCGTGACAGAACTAAAATAATAATAGCACTGATTACTTTTTATTAAAAAAAGTTATTTACTTTTTAAACTATTATCTAAACATTTGTAAATATTATGTTCACAATAGTTTAGGTTCCCCACTGGTAGGGAGCACTCCGATGAAAATTGACAGATGGCCAATCCGTCCATCTGTCCACACTGCCAGATGGACAGATTGGCCAAGTGGTGGTTTAAGCAGTTCTCTTGTCCATATCCTTCAGGATGTATGCCAACAAAACCACCATGGTATGCAGCTTTGCGCCATCCTGACTTGCAGCCAAATAGGACTTGCTGATCAGGACTGACATCACCCTGCAGGACTTGGATGGCAAAGTAATCTGCAACTTCAATATGGTGAAGAGATGTGTATGCGCTGGAGGCAAATTATGACCAGCCAGAAAGCACTCATCCAATTTGGACTGCTTTCCAGCTGGGCTGCACCTGGCCAGTCTAGATTTAGTCTGCCTACAGCATGTGAAACTACCTCAGCGATCTCTTTAAAAGCAAGACATATCAGTGTCTTCTGACCACTAGGGGGGATAGCATCGGACAAACCACAGCGTAACTCAGATTTTGATGTGGTGGTAGAAAGAGTGTTCTAAAACCCAAAAGAGGCCACCCCGAGACATAGCTCATCACAAGCTTTGACAACCTCAGAAACAGAGTGACAGACCATAACCAATCTTTAATCTTTCCTCAAAAAGAAGGTGAGCCGAGAGCAAAACACTTCAACTCGAAATGCGAAATGTGTACGGCTCACACTGTGGGCAGATCTAGAAAATTATTTATAGGGTGGCATGAGGACTGTGAGGGATAGCAACACCAAATCAAACAAGCATTCAATCATATATACTCAATCTATACTATATAATCTATACTACATATATACTAAACATAATATAGCCACAAGCGGCAATCATCAGGGTCTAAGCACCAATGGCCTAGGAGAATGATTAGCGACCCAGAAAGTGTTTTTACAGAAAAGTCCAACTTGAATCTTCACTGAAATCCGAAATTTAGGGTTTAATGTAACAGTTTACAGCGACCCACAAGTGTCAAAAAAGGCAAATTACTTTTAGAAGAAATTAAAGTTTGTCCGACTGTGTCCTGCAGTGCTACAAACCACCTACAAATTATGCCCCAACTACCTGTTATGCCCCCCACAATGAAAGCCAATTTGTCATCAGAGCCCTCCCTCTGGAATCACTGATGTCGTCACTAGTACAGCTCTTCTGCTACTTCAGTCATAATACAGGTTAGACAATAATAATACAGGGCTAAGATTATCACAAATAAACACAAGATTTTGACACATATCCAAGGGTTTGTGTGGAGAAGTGGAGCGGGCACTGCATGGCACGGAGGCGCAGGTGCTTTCCTATCAACAGTGGAAACAACTCAAAATACTCTATCATTTCTGGTCATACAGAAAATAATACATCATTCGCAACTACTTTTATTTGAGTAAACTCACAACAACAAGAAAACATTGTGCTTTTGTAAAATAAAAGAAAACAATCAGACGCACTTTCATGATCTCCGTGAACTGGAGCGCGTGTCAAAAATGAACTGAAACAAAATATAGCCTACCCTACCTATATAAAGCTTGAAATTTCCACTTTTAAACGAACAAATCGAATCGAAAGCAAATACCGTATGATTATGTAATCCATATGAAAGGTGCATTTCTCTCTAAAGGCACATTCGGTTTACAGTGGAGATGGAGATATGTTTACAGCTGCACTAAAAAACACGTTTATTAATAAACAATTAAAATGGTGTGTACAGTTCAAATAAAAATGTTGGTGTTCAATTTTTCGTTTTAAAAATACAACAACTGTTCATTTTTCAACTATGGGTTAAAAAAGGAAAAACGAATGGACGCAAAAGTACACTGACCAACCAAACATACAATTGTAATTAATTTAATTTAAATCAAACAATGATTTTACAAGATATGAGACACTTCCTGTTTTCCTTTTTTGTCCTTACTTTAATCCCTCGCCATGGCAACACAATTGGAGATGTCATATAATCGTTTGCAATTTAGCATCTTTAGTGTCTTTGTTTAATGTTGCCTGAGTTTGGTGGCAATTGCATGAATCTCCTACAACAAGTTTATTAAAAAATCCACATTCAAACAATAATATCTAATGTTGTTACGGAAGCAGACGGACAACAAGGTAAGTAGTGATGTAACGTTTATTTAAACAGCAGAGTGTCAAGAAGATTCAACGTGCAGAATAAAGGTGAGTATCAGATATCAGAGGTGCAGAGTTCTTGAGTGTAATTCGTGGATGAATGATCGTTGTATCTTTTGCAGGACCGGCAGGATGAGACTTCAGAGTGGATATGATCTTCGTATGCAGAGGATGACAGGTGACAACACACACTCACGCACCACTTGATGGAACAGAAAGGCTTACGGCTCGGACACCACTAGATGAGATCTGGACAGACTGGAACAGACTGGAATCGTCGTAGAGAACTGGTAAGTAAACACAGGTAAGTTTAGTAGTGAAACTCGCAGAGAGAAGCACTATGAGTCCGCTTCGGATAAACGAGCCCAGACAATGAGAGGTGCGTGAGGTGTGCTTATGAAGCAGTGGTGATTAATGGGGTGCAGGTGTGGCTTGTTAAAACTCAGGTGACTGATCGATGGGTGATTGTGGTGGATGAACCTGGCCAATCCGTGACACTACCCCCCTCCCCAGGGCCCGCTCCTGAGGGCCGAGATCTCCGACGCCGTGGTGGTCTTCCTCGTCCACGAGGTCCAGGGTACTGAGGATGACTGGAATGGAACTCTTCCATGAGCGTGGGATCTAGGATGTCGACTCTTGGGATCCATGATCTCTCCTCTGGTCCGTATCCTTCCCAATCGACAAGATATTCCAACTGACAACCACGACGTCGGGACTGCAGGATTTCACGAACGGAGTAGATGGACCCTTCTTCCAGCATCAAGGGGGGAGGAGGTTCCTCTTCATGGCCAGGTTCTGTGGAAGGAGCAAGAGGTTCGTGAAAGGGTTTGAGCAAGGAGACGTGAAATGTGGGATGAATTCTGTATTGTGGTGGTAACTGGAGTTTGTAAGTGACGGGATTGACCTGTTCCAAGATGGTAAAGGGGCCAACAAACCTGGGACTAAGTTTTTTGGAGGGCAGTCGCAGACGGATATCGCGAGTGGAGAGCCAAACCTTATCTCCTGGAACGTAGACTGGACCCGAAATCCTCCTCCGGTCAGCGACTGTCTTGGATCTGCGAACTGCCCTCTGTAGATGATGGTGAGCTTCGTCCCAGACTCTCTCGCTCTCCCGGAACCAGTAATCCACTGCGGGGACCTCAGATGGTTCACCATCCCAGGGAAATAGAGGAGGTTGGAATCCGAGAACACACTGGAATGGTGTGAGGCCTGTCGTGGGTTGCCGCAGTGAATTTTGGGCATACTCCGCCCAGCCCAGAAACTGGTTCCAGGAGTTCTGGTGGCCGTGGCAGAAGGTCCTGAGGAACCGCCCCACTTCCTGGATCTTCCTCTCCGTCTGGCCGTTGGTCTGAGGGTGGTAGCCAGAGGAGAGGCTGACTGTCACACCTAGGAGCTTGAAAAACGATTTCCATACTCGGGAAATGAACTGGGTTCCCCTGTCTGACACAATGTCTTCTGGGATCCCATAATAGCGAAAGACATGATTGAAGAGGAGTTCAGCAGTTTCCAGAGCAGTAGGAAGACCTCTTAGTGGTAATAGTCTGCAGAACTTAGAGAATCGATCGACGATGACAAAGATGCAGGTGTTTCCATCCGATGATGGTAAATCGGTCATGAAATCAACTCCTAGGTGTGACCAGGGGCGGTTAGGAATTGGCAAGGGATGGAGCTTTCCTGCAGGAAGATGTCTGGGACTTTTGGACATGGCACACTCCTTACAGCCTTGGACATACCTCTTCACATCCCTTGCCATACCCGGCCACCAGAAGCGTTCGGATAGCAGCGAGAGAGTGTTGTTGGCCCCGGGATGTCCAGTGCCCAGAGAGGTATGAGTAGTGTGGATGAGATCTACCCGTTGTGTCCTAGGGATGAACTGGCGATCCGGTGGACAGTCCGGCGGAGGACGAGGATTAGGAGTGGCGACGGCTGGAGGAGCAGACCATTCGATGGGACTGATGATGATATCTTCGGGTAGAATGTTGGTGGTTGTCTCGGGAGTCTCTGGAGTATCATGTAGTCTGGACAAAGCATCGGCACGGACATTCTTAGGACCAGGACGGTAGGTAATGGTGAAGTGGAATCTCGAGAAGAATAGTGACCATCTGGCCTGACGGGGACAGAGACGTTTTGCATCACGGAGGTACTGGAGATTTTTATGGTCTGTGATGACTTGGAATGGGTGGATGGCGCCCTCCAGCCAATGTCGCCACTCCTCCAGGGCGAGCTTGATGGCCAGGAGTTCACGGTTGCCGATGTCGTAATTCCTCTCCGCCGGGCTGAGCTTCCGAGAGAAGTAGGCACATGGAGTAATTTCGGTGTCCCATGAAGTTGAGAAAGGACGGCTCCAACTCCGGAGGTTGAGGCATCCACCTCCACGACGAAAGGAAGCTCAGGATCAGGATGAGTGAGGAGAGGTGCTTGAGTGAAGGCAGACTTGAGGGATTGGAAGGCTGCGGCCGCTTCAGGAGTCCAGAGGAGACTTTTGGGTTTACCTTTGAGCAAGTTGGTGAGTGGAGTGGTGATGATGCTGTAGCCTCGTATGAAACGTCTGTAAAAGTTGGCAAAACCAAGGAATCTCTGGAGTTCTTTGATCGTGGTGGGTTCTGGCCAGGTGGTTACAGCTGTGACCTTCCTCTCATCCATGCGGACCCCCTGATGGTCAATGAGGTATCCTAGGAACTGGACTGATGAGAGATGAAAAGAACATTTCTCAGCCTTCAGGAAGAGATGAGCTCTGAGTGTGTGAAGGACCTCCGCAACGTGGTGACGATGTTCGACTTCACTCCGGGAGTAGATGAGGATGTCATCTATATAGATGACCACGAAGCGATGCAGGAACTCCCGGAGGACCTCATGAATGAAGTTTTGAAACACGGAAGGGGCGTTGACCAGCCCATAGGGCATAACCAGATATTCATAGTGGCCAGTAGGGGTCACAAAAGCGGTCTTCCATTCATCCCCTTCTCGTATTCTCACCAGGTTGTAGGCAATGCGGAGGTCCAACTTCGTGAAGATGGTAGCTGCGCGGAGTTGTTCGAGGGCCGCAAGGACGAGAGGAAGGGGATACTTGAACTTGACAGTACCTTGGTTTAGGATCCGGTAATCAATACATGGCCGCAGCCCTCCATCTTTTTTGGCCACGAAGAAAAAGCTGGATGCTGCAGGAGATGTTGAATGCCGGATGTACCCTTGATCGAGAGCTTCCTGAATATACTCCTCCATGGCCTTGGTCTCTGGAAGTGACAACGGGTAGATCTTACCTCTGGGCAAAGGAGCATCAGGAATCAGGTCTATGGCGCAGTCCCATGGCCGATGAGGTGGTAGCTGGGAAGCTCTCTTGGGGCAGAAGATGTCTTGGAAAGATGAGTAGATATCAGGAATCTTCGTGGACTGTTTCTCGAGTGGACTTTCGACTGATGTGACATAGACTGGAACAGGATTCAGAACAGGACGTGGAAGAAATGGAAAACATCTTGGTGAGCAATCCTTGCCCCACTTCATCACTTCCCCGGAGCCCCAAGAGATGATGGGATCATGCTTCACCAGCCACGGACGTCCCAGTATAATATCCGCATTGGCCCCCTCCAGAACCAGCAGCTGGATATCCTCTTTGTGTAGGGCTCCGACATGAAGCGTAATGGGATATGGGTTGAATCTGGTGAACTATTGACGAGGCTTCAGTACGGAGCTGGAGCTGGCGACAGAGGGTCCCCGAGATGAAATTCCCAGCTGACCCGGAGTCGATGAGGGCGTGAACTGAAACAGAGGATCGTCCAAGGCGGCCAGCTGCAGACGGAGTTGAGGTGGGAGACCAAGCCGGTATGTGGTCAGTAAGGACCGCTCGTTCCATCCACTGGCTGCCGCTAGAGTGCGAAAGCGAAGTGCATATTCATGAGTAGACATCTTTCCTTGAGACAAATGATAGAGTTGCTCACCGGCTGATATCTCTCCATCGGTTCGGCCGAATACTTCTTTGAAGTGAGAAACAAAGGCTTGAATTGAACTAATGGCGGGACCAGCTTGCTTCCAAATCGTTTCAGCCCATTGGAGAGCTGGACCGGTGAGAAGAGATGTAATAAATGCAATTTTCGACTGGTCGGTTGGATATAATGTGGGCTGCATGGTGAATATGAGAGAACATTGAAGTAGAAATCCGTTGCACTCCTCCGCCCCGCCAGAGTAGGGCGCTGGTCGGGCCATGGGACTGGAAGATGCGGTGGTCGAAGAAGTGCTCGATGGTGATGGTGCTGGTGGTGCGGAAGGCGTGATGGTTGGGGTATGCGTGACGGTAGGATTAAATGTCAATACCCTCTTCAATGAATCCACCAGCTCTTGAAAGGGATCTGGAACACTCATGCTGCCGCTGTCTCTTTTCGGTCCGGGCTAACTGTTACGGAAGCAGACGGACAACAAGGTAAGTAGTGATGTAACGTTTATTTAAACAGCAGAGTGTCAAGAAGATTCAACGTGCAGAATAAAGGTGAGTATCAGATATCAGAGGTGCAGAGTTCTTGAGTGTAATTCGTGGATGAATGATCGTTGTATCTTTTGCAGGACCGGCAGGATGAGACTTCAGAGTGGATATGATCTTCGTATGCAGAGGATGACAGGTGACAGCACACACTCACGCACCACTTGATGGAACAGAAAGGCTTACGGCTCGGACACCACTAGAGATGAGATCTGGACAGACTGGAACAGACTGGAATCGTCGTAGAGAACTGGTAAGTAAACACAGGTAAGTTTAGTAGTGAAACTCGCAGAGAGAAGCACTATGAGTCCGCTTCGGATAAA
Organism: Squalius cephalus; assembly: GCF_949319135.1. Classification (NCBI taxonomy): domain Eukaryota; kingdom Metazoa; phylum Chordata; class Actinopteri; order Cypriniformes; family Leuciscidae; genus Squalius; species Squalius cephalus. Next base: position 36,312,498 of record NC_137127.1, on the reverse strand, counting down.
CGAGCCCAGACAATGAGAGGTGCGTGAGGTGTGCTTATGAAGCAGTGGTGATTAATGGGGTGCAGGTGTGGCTTGTTAAAACTCAGGTGACTGTGATCGCTGGGTGATTGTGGTGGATGAACCTGGCCAATCCGTGACAAATGTCCTGTTGGCCTGAGCTAATTACAGTAAATTAGAATGTTGTCCGGCTCATTATACAGTAGTCAACATTTGAAGTGGATCAAAACAGTTCATCAAAGTTGTCTTAAGACAAGAACAGGTATTGTTCAAAATTCATGTATAACTTTGATGAAAGGTTTTGATCCACTTCAAATGTGCAAGGGCTCGGGTAGGGTCGGGCTTGATTTTTTGGGCCCGATCTAATCTCTAATTGAGGTGAAGACTTCACCACGCTAATTGGCGAAGACTTCATAAGATAAGCCTTATAACATAGACAGTATTTATTTATATTTGAAACCTGGTAAGATACATCACATTTGTGGAAAATTAATTGGATAATAGATATAATTTATTGATCCCATGGTGTAAATTGTCATGTTACCATTGCTCACATTTAAGAAAAGAAATAAAAGCAATGTGAAATCTTAAAAATTAAGATTGCTTGTACACATACTCTACTTATGAAACTATACAGTAGAAAATATAGATCTGAGTATTGCACAGTTTAATTTATTGTATTTATATTATTGTACTATTAAAGCATTGTATGTTTAAAGATATAAAGGATATGAAGCTATATATAAGATATAAGGATATTAAGCTGCTGACAAGTCTGAGGTAAGTACAAATTGCCCAGACTATTAGTTCAGAATATCGGACACCGAGGGAGGACTTGAAATGATGACCTGGAATGGTTTCCTGAGGCTGCAAGAACATCAAGAATGGTTTGTGGCTGTGTTACAGAAACAACTTCAGTCAGAGTAATATCTTGTCTCTTTAGTAACCACTGTGATTTACTCACCCTTATGTTTTTCCAAACTTCCATGAGTTTCTTTCTTGTGTGGAACTTCCATAGTATGGAAAAAATACTATGTAAGTAATTGGGGACCAGCAACTGTTTGGTTACCAATATTCTTCAAAATATCTTTTGTGTTCATCAGTAGAAAGAGGCTCATGCATGTTTGAAACAACATGAGGGTGAGTAAATGAAGACAGAACTTTCAATTTTGGGTGAACTATCTCTTTAAGATAGGACGTTTCTATAATTTGGTCCCTGTGAAGCATCTTGGTGGCACCCTGCTCGCCATAGCGATAATTAAATTAAATTAAGATTTAATTTAATTAAATAAATAAAAAAATGATAAAAATAAAAAAGGTTATGTTGTTTAAGAGATATTCCTTACAATTGCATTGATCAAGAACCACATCTGTACACTTTTCCCCAATCAAATGTTAGCTTTTAATATTAGAAAACTTGAGGTGTGGTGAATGGTGTTACAGCTAGAATGCTACTAATGTGCAAAAGGGGGCAATCTGATCTTGGTAAAAAATATTTTTTCATAAAATTGCAATCTAGATGTTTTCTTTGGCCAACACAAGAAACCAAAGAAAATGGAAAAAAGAAAAAGCAATAGGAGGATATTTAATTGTGGTAGCACTAGCAGTATAATACTTCTGCTGTCAGTAAAGGCAAATCAAGTCCTTATACCTGTCCTGACTTGAGCACAAGATTTCCTCACACAAATGTTAATGCTTTGATGTTAAAGCTAGAATGTCCACTAATGTGTTTATTTACAAAAAGGCATGAGTGGAGAAAAACAAGGCAATTTTATTTGCATCTAAATTTTCATAAAACTGCAATTTAAATATGAATTCATCAATAAATATATTATGTTATACAAAAAAAAAAAAAAAAAAGCACAAAATAAATAGGCTGAATAAGCTGATCTATAGCATGTAAAATGGTGGTAGCCTAGTCTATGAACCGTACACCCTGACCCGTTCAAACTGATTTTTAACGTGTATTTAATGCGTATTTCACGTGTTAAATACGTAACGCGCTGATTTGTCATGCGCAAACAATACTTATTTAATGCGTTAAATTCACATGTTTTTGGCCCTCGAGGCTTTCCATACTGCCTTGCAACGGCAAAAGACCGTAACTTCGTTTTTGGTCGAAAATGAGTTATTTATATTTTTGGCACATTCAAGACCTCCTTTATCATGTGGATGAGTATCTTGAATCAATTCCATTGTTTTTTCGAGAAAATAATGAGTTGTCTTAACAGTAACTTCCAAAAGCCCATGAGAAACCAAGGCAGAACACCGTAACATCAGCTACCGCTCTTTGGTTATTTTGGAACGCTCAAATTGAGTTACGGTACTCTGCCTTTGTTTAGCCGCGCGTCAATATGAAGTTACTGTGCCGGTGTTCTATCAAATAATGCTACCTACCAGATTGTACGGTTATCTGCCTTTGTTTTACTGTCCATTAAAATTAAAATTACGGTGTAGCCTGTGTACTTTGTGTACAGCTGCCATCAGTCCCTCTAACTTCTGATGAGTCCTCAGAGCTTTGTCCTGCACAAATGCGGTCAGAACATTTAGTATGGTCTGAAATCACTCCATCGATAAACGTGCGATATCGATCGCAAAGGATTATGCAGAGTTGACAGAAAAATGTTACACATGCCGTAGCAGATGAATACAACAAAGAACTAAAGCCCCGCCTCACCCAGTTTGGGTACTGGACCTGTTTGAAACACGCATGCATCTAGCTGGCAGAGTGCCAAAACTTCACCGGCGCCTTCAGCCCCGCCAACACGGTCGAGCCAACGCTGGACTAATATATCTATGGAGGTATTTTGTCATGTCAAATGTATTAATAATGCCATCAGAATGCAATCAAAGCACAGGATTGCAATAAGTAGATGGCTATAAATAATTGTAAATCATACAAAATAAATGCCATGATCACTAGATTTTATACAGGTGTTACTATAATGATTTTTTTAATGGTGATCAGCAACCAAATATTGATAATGTGGAAGTTACTGCCTTTTGCCTTGGCAGGACTTCTCACTTTTTGCTGACAATACAAAGGCAGAGTACAGTAACTAATAGTGGTCAAAAGTCAAATTTGAGCTCAATCTTTTTTTATGTACATCATTTTCATTACTAAAACATCTATTTGCCAGATTTCCAGTGTCCTACCTATAATTAATTTGGCGGGACAACTAAAAATCTTTAAAGTCATTTTTCTCAGTTCCACACTCTAGCGAGTTAAGGTCTTTTGCCTTTGTAGGGCAGCATAGAAATGCAACGTGCCACAGACTTTGCCACAACGTAAATGTGTTTGTTGGGTTGTTCCAGAGAATGTCTAATAAGGGTAGAACTTCCACTCTCAGTAAACTTCCGGCTTCTGAACTGGTTGCAGTTCCACTGTGGTTCCATATGAGGGTGCTCACAGGACGAGTGCTGAATGAATGGAGGTCTATGGAGCTATACCCCTCAAAATCCACTTTTCTCAGGATATAATTTTTTGTCTAGTAATTTGAATGTTGTATTCGAAAGGAGATGCAAAGAAATTACACATTGCTGGGTGTTAGATTTTTAGAGTCACTTATTTGCTTTAAAAAGTCTTTTAAAATGTCAATGATATCATACACATCGTACGACCAGAAATACTGCTTTACGGCAATCCTTCAGTCACTTTGGTGCTTTCGCGCTCTGGCAGATAAAAGTGGCAGCAACCAAAAAAAAAAAAAAAAAAAGTTGCCGTGTTGAAAAAAAAAAAACTTGGGCGAAAAAGTCCACCTTAACATTCTGGTCCCGCTTCGGATGCCATGATGCCAGCAAGCGGTATCTCTGGTTGTAATCAATCCTTCACTGACCAATCAGCATTCATTAGCAGAATGCTAGCGTGTTATGGGCAACAACAACTCAACCTGTAAGAAATCGAAAGGACATAAGTACTCGTTCATTTAACTTTCGACCTATAACCCATGTTAAACTTCCAAAACCTACAATCAAATCTGAGATTTCTCAACGGCAATTGGGTGAAAGAGACAAATTTAGCCGTCTAGCACCATAGACTCCCATTCATTTTGCACTCATGGGCGATCGCCCCCAGTGGAACTCTGGTGGAACTACAACCAAAATTCGGTACAATAGGACTTAATAGGGAGTGGTCAGGCTCTCTGTAGATGGGCTTTGGTTGTTCTCTGTTCTCTGGTTGTCAGATAGTCATCTGAATGACAGTTCATGCGTGAACGTTAATAGGCCTATTTTATAGGCTTCCCAAGTCAATGCATTATTCTTTCCTTTTTGTGTTAGTGTTTAAAATCTTTAATTTACAACTAATTTATATTAAATTAATCTTAATTTATTAATATTATTCTTTTTAAAACTTACTGGGCGTCAGCCGTCATTTACCCTGCCATACTCAGCTGATGCAAAGCGTGAATTTATATCTACACAGAAGAAAGCCCTGTCTAGGCTCTTCCCCGGTATAGTATGGGTTGTGGCGAGCCAGTAGTCTGGTTGTTTGATGAGAAAAAGATTAAATGTAGGCTAGTAGTTGCAATAAACGCGTTAAGAATCCGTACAACTGAACTGCAGCAGCGGAGGACTATTATTCTGCTGTGCGGAACTGAGGGAGAGCTGATGACGGAACAGTTTGATCTTCGGCTGACAAATCAGAGGAAAGGGGCGTTTCATTCCCGCCCACATGTAGAAATCGAATATTCAAGCTGTTTATGTTTTTTCTACATGAGAACGAAAAACAAAAAAATCAAGCTGAATACTTGTTTTTCGGGTTTTTTTTTTCTTTTATTTTTTTATTAAAAAACAAACAAGGAACTGTTTTCTCATTTTTCTACTTTCAATATTAAATCAAAAAAACGAATGAACGAATGAAAAAAAGTTTATTTGTTTACACCAAAAAACAATATTTGAGTTTCTTTTTCAATCAATGTAGTATGTTTTTTTTTTATTTTTTTTATTATTTTTTTTATTAATATAGAAATTTAAAGTACAAACATTTAAGGCAGAAATGAATAATCATACATTTATGAATCAATGTAGTATGTGCATTTAAACACTTTCTGATTAGTGCTATCTGATGAAGACAAGAAATGAAGACTAATGTAATAGTATAACCACAAGATGGCAGCATATGCTTATTTTCAAACAGGGTTGGATAAATCCTAGTCCATGTGAACATTGTTTTAAAGTAAAATAACTTGCATGTATTCCACACGGCAATAGCATGTATATGTAGACATTATCAAATACTGTTTTCTGTCACAGTGTACATTTCATATTTTGTTTATAATGTTGTTAAATCATCTGAATCTCTCTCTATCTATCTCTCTCTCTGTGTGTGTGTGTGTGTGTGTGTGTGTGTGTCAGTTACACTCTTGATGGTTTAGTTTAACCCTTTCATTGCTGTGAGCTTTTGTCTGCATTAAAGAATAAGAAATCTCCAAGGCCTTGTCTTTTTCTGAGTTTCAATTAAAAAATACAGGCAAGAACCAGTTTAATTGTAGTGCACTGACATTTTTATATAAATATCTTAATCATGTTAGTAAATATATATATATATATATATATATATATATATATATATATATATATATATATATATATATATATATATATAAACCTAAGACACATATTTATGGAATTACAAAATGTTGAGCTGCAAATGACAACTTCTCACTCAGTGACCTATAACATCCTATGACATGAAATTCATCTAAAAATTTAAATGATCTCATGTATGTGGATGTTGTGGTGCATGGTCATAATGGCACCAGCTGCTGCAGTAAATGTGGCATATTCAAACTAGTTTGACTTAGTTATGTTACATTTACCTGCTTCAAATGCAGACGAGCAAATTCACCATATTTTTTACAAATACTACTGTTGTTGTATCACGAAATGTATTTTTTTTTTTTTTCGGCGAGAATGTAGTTATTTAGACCTCAAATATGTGATTCATATAAATATAGCGTCTGATTTACAATTTGTTTAGAATGATGCCATGCACAGGTTTCCTAAAACACTGGGGTGGCGTTAGCGCCGCCGCTATATTTTAATAGTTGTGTTTTAATACTTAAGTTTCAAAAGCATCATAAGTTAGCCTTGCAAACATTTAATAAATAAAAAATAAATAATAATAATTCAAAAGATTGTTTTAGTCAGTGACATCCACGCTTGTTTCTTTGCATAAGCCCATTGCTTAATAAACTGACATCGACACACACAGTATCTTAAATTATAAACAAACGATAACCAAGATAAAAGCATACCGTGTGCCTTCTAATCAGGATTTAGGAGACATTTTCTGATCAAACACTCTTCTCAATCTTAAACCTCTTAATTTGTGTGTACAACATGCACCTCATGTTTTTCGGTGTTCGAAAAATCACATGCTTATCAAAAACGAGCTTATCAAATCACATTACCAGTATGCCAAACTATTATACAAATCAAATATACAATCTGTGAGCTTAGAATTATAAGGTTCTATCTCCACTTTTGGTCAAAATTTAGTTTTTGACATAATCTGATCCATTAGGTGTTTATTAATGCCTGTGTGGTGTTATTTTTGTTAAAAAATATTTTGTTAGTAGTTATTAATAAAATAAAAAGGTTCCATCTCAGTTGTGCCAGCTGGGATGTAAAAACTTTGATGCTCAATATCTCGGAACTACCCTAAACGGAGATAGAACCTTATAATTCTAAGCTCACGAATCCCCAAATAAGTATTCAAGTATTACACAACATTTATAACAAACAAAAAACCTTTCAAGAAGTGACCAAATTATTCAGGAAGAAAATGCACTTTATCTGGTACAGATACAGTGCTGGAGGGGGCAGTTAAAAAGCAAATGGGGATTCTACCATCTTCGCTGCTTATGAAACTGTTGCTTCCTCCTTCATTCAAAAATAGTAAAACAAATGACATCTATATCCAATTATTACCTTCATCCTAAGTGCTGAAGGGGGCAGGAGATGAGTGGATTCTATCACACCAGACACAGACCATATTGTTGCACATCAATGAGGATATTATATAAGAGAACACAAGGTTTTTTTTTTTTTTTTTTTTTTTTTACTTATTCTCTGTCCTCAGATACCCACATGGCATCCGCTAGAGAGGGTGAATGATACATATATTATCATCAGCCTCAATCTAGCTATTTCATAGCCCATCTGAACAACCTCTAGATCCCCCAACACCCTCGTAGAAAGAGCCTTTGGAGCGGAATAACAAGGGCCATGAGGGAAATATACAGTGTTAGGAAGTAGTGTGACCTTTGCTTTTTATTCGACCTGGTTTGTCCCACCCTTCATTAGCACACACACTTGAAATGTGGATGACAGCCGACTTTATTTTCCTGCACACAGAGCAGTGAAAGAGAGAAGATGGTAAATTGTAAGGTTGTTTAAAGCTCCACCCACAGCAGTTCTCTTTAGCTCTGCTGCTCTCAATATCACAGTAAACATTACTCATTCACATTATAGTGTACTTAACAAAACAGTAAACAAAAATAAAAAATCTGAAACGTAATAACCTCTCCAGGAAAATTACAGACTTTGTAAACAATTCAATACTGTCTTTTCCTTCTTAAACTTTGGTTTGTGATCGTATAAAACTGATTACACAACTTGTATCATCCATTTTATGTTACTCTTAAATGTATGAAATTAATGGAAATAACATCTAGTATTTTTAGTAAAACCATGAATTAAGTACTTTATAAAACACAGTTCGTACCAAATATTTCTTAACAATACAGAAAATACAACTACAAGAACAGAGTAAATTCTTAAACACTATATGATAAAAAAAAACATTTGCCTGCACACAGAGCAGTGAAAGAGAGTAGATGGTAAATCGTAAGGTTGTTTAAAGCTCCACCTATTCACCTTCTTATACCTTATAAAAACTGAAATTTAACAAAAAGAGACAGGGTTGCGTCATTTTATTTTATATAGCCTATGTAAGAATATTTTAAAATATATAAATTTACATTATTTATTATTGTTATTATAATAATATACCACTGCTTGGCTGAAGAGGTGGGTCCACCGGCCGGCTCAGTCTCACACAAAGCCCGCCCTTTTACCCATATATGGATTGGCCAGAAGGTGGGCGGGGTTAGGATTTTTCAAGATGGCACCGCCCATACCCCCCATAAACGGCCTCAAAACCGTTCTTCAGAAAGTCTATGGGTGACGTCACAGACGCTTTGTCCATTTTTTTTACAGTCTATGACTCAAACTCGAAGACTCGAAAAAAATGAACTAATCATTTCTGTTTCTGCATAGTGCTATGGGTTTGTGATATATTTTCTCCAGTTGTGTACTTACAATATCTCAAAAGTCTAAAAAGATTTTTTATTTCAGAGAAATTCCGGTTTTAAATAACTGTCCGTCCCGGAAAAGAAATGTCGCCTCTCAGTGACGCAATGTCCGCACTATCCTTTTTTTCCGGTGTGGACCATGTGATATTCCACCACACCTGAATATCACATGGTCAAATGCGGAAGTGGTGGTTATAGCGTTATAGCCATAGACTGTATGGTTGTATGACTGTATTTTTACAGCAGTTTCTCGTCACCTTGTTGGCACTTGTGTATATATACCCTGTCTGTTTTAGTGTTTGTCACGGAGTCCTTGTCTTTGTCCCCACACTTCCGTTGTTATTCTAAGCCTGTTTGCTTGTGTTTACTTTTTATGTTTTGGATTGCTTTGTTGGATTTGACCTTTTGCCTGGACTGGTTGTGAGTACGGATTACCCTTAAAATAAAACACTTCTATTGGATCTACCTGTTTCTGTGTGTGTTCGTGACAAAACGACTCCGTCACACTGCATAGATCCAGCAGTATGGGTCTTCATATCCTTCCCCCAACCACTAAGCAGGAGAGGACGGCACGTTTCATCAATTTAACAAACCTACGCCAGCGGGGCCAGACGGTGAGTTGTCTAGCGCAGACTTTTTGGACTCTCTCGAGAGGCATGAGGTATAACGAGGCAGCATTGAAAGATATTTTTAATAGCTGCCTTGATGATCCTTTGCCTCAGTGGGAGATGAACGGACTTGAGATTTTGGATTTCTGGGGATTCACTAAGTATTTACACCATCGGAGCCAATGGGATACACCAGCTACGCCCATCTCTCCGGACAAGATGGCCACCATACCCTTCCAGGAGACTGTAACACTTCCTGAAGCGGTCGAGGACGCTGCAGCATCCCCAGAGGTGGTAAATCCGATGCCACCATCTTGCCATCGTAGGCGAAGGAGGAGGGGGAAGCAGGCGTCCACCGTCCCTCAAGACATGGATGCTGTCACGTCTGCCGATCTTGAGACTGTTCACGTCACATCTGTGTATATATACCCTGTCTGTTTTAGTGTTTGTCACGGAGTCCTTGTCTTTGTCCCCACACTTCCGTCGTTATTCTAAGCCTGTTTGCTTGTGTTTACTTTTTATGTTTTGGATTGCTTTGTTGGATTTGACCTTTTGCCTGGACTGGTTGTGAGTACGGATTTCTGTGTGTGTTTCTGTGTGTGTTCGTGACAGTGACAAACGGAGGAATAAAACCCGGATAAATATCGGCCAGGTGTTTTCGAGATGGAGAGAGCTGCGCGACAATCTTGGACTTGACAGAGACTCTGCTCTCGCGAGTGTATTGATAGACAGGTAAGCAAATAATTTTTTTTTATTGTACAAGTTATATTGCTCTTTGTACTTCGGTAAGGCTTTTTATCACGTGTGGTGACCAAGATTATGGCAGTACAATTAAATACAATCCTTGTTACAATGTTGTTAAAAAATTTTTTTTTTAAAAATTAATATTTAGTCATTACTTGCAAATGTTCGTTCAACTTTACTTTTAGAACGATTGGTTTGAACACGTTAAACAACACGGCATTAACCATAAACACGTAAAACTGCACAACATTAACCCAACAAATCATTTGACAAATAGCTGTAAGTTGTAACGGGATAATATAGCATAACATTTCACGTTCCTTGCAGTTCATTAATTATGATGACATAAAATAATACGATCAGACATACAGGTAATACAAAAACGAATAAATTACTTCACCCGTGATCATGATTCATTAATTCCATTTAGATACATCGCTAGATGGTGAAAACGCATTAAAAACGACATCTCCCATCGTCACCTCCTTCATAGCGTCATCAAGCTTCGCCTTTGTTATTGTTGGAAACTGTGCCCTCTTGTGGTGAAAAAATAGTACATATTGGAGCTTTAAATAGCCTGAATTTAAGACCCAACAACTAATCAATTAATACAAAAATTCGGTTTCTTATAATTTGGCTTTGGCTGCATTACGTTACCCTAAATTTTATTTTTATTCTTTTTAAAAATGTAATCAATAGTTTCGTAAGTACTAGATGTGTTGGGATATTTAACATGCCATTTTATTTATATTATGCTGAAATGAACGAAATGACTCGAAAAAGATTAGTTCATTTTGCTGAATGAGACTCAAAGATCCGAGTCGGTAAAATTATCCGAACTTCCCACTAAGTGCTAAAATATTGGTACATATTTGTACAATATTTGTTGTATCGTGACAACACAAATTTTTAATAGCAAAGATACAATTAAATTATCAGTAATAATCACAGCACGTTTGCTAACAATGTGCGCAGCACAGATTGTTAACACTATAAACAGTTTACAGACACAACAGTCTCATATACATAGGAAACAATAGTTAACAGTCCTTCTTATGAAGATCTAAAACAATGATGGTGTGCATTTTATACATTCGTCACCTGTAAAGGATGATATTAATGAACAAGTTCAAGCGATGCGATCATCAGTGTTGCTTTATCTTGAATGAAACGTATCGCGAGAACTCCTTCTCTAAATGCACTTAATGACGCGCCCACGCCCGCACAACCAATCACACACATCCATCTTTAACTATATTGAATTAATTTGAACCAATAGTGCTTATTATAGAACCCAAAATATATGCAACAAGTATTTAAATGAAAACAATAATGATAATAATTATAAAAATCGAGTATAAATCTGTAAATAATCCCTTAGCAGAAACAAATGAAAATACATACGAAAACTGATAGTGATAATAATTATGCACTTATCACAGAGGATTATTCAGCATACCACATTTACAAATTATGACAAAGGCTCTATCAGTCTTAGAAAAGGCACGCATAAGTAGCTACCCCAGAGGATTGTGTACCCTGTCACTTGAAAATTACTTCTTAGTACCCCACAGGAAGTGTACCCTTTGACTTGAATAAGGTACTTTTTTGTACCCTACAGGATGTGTACCCGAAAGGTACTTCTTAGTACCCCATGGGAACACGATAGGACATTTAATGGTACATTTGTGAATGTTGTACCTTAACTATTACTTTATATATGACAATGTACCTTTTCAAAGGGTACCTATATGTGTACTTTTCACCATGCATATCTCATTGTGTACCCCTTTTCTTTGGAAAGGTACTTTTTGGTACTCAGCTGGATACATGTTTGTACCTTTGCTGGCACATTTGTGAAATTTGTACCTTAAAGTACTTAATTGTACCCTCACTGTACCTTTATTTCTGAGAGTGATAGTGTTGTAGCATTACAAAAGCTGCATTCCTTTTTGCAAATTTTGACAAGCCTGCAATGCATTGAAGCAGCACAGTTGTTATAAACATAAAAAAACAATGAATTCTTAAAGTAAACAAGTTTCTCATCTGTACTGATTTTGGAAGTCAACACACCTTGCAAATTTGATGGTTTCAAACAACCAGGAATCTGCTCCATTATGGCAAGGAATCTGTCAGAAGTCCCTCTAGATAAGAGTGATATAAAGTTTCATAAAACATCCTAAAAATTAATTCTATTATATTTCATCATATGGTAAAACAGTGATTTATACACTTTGAAGTACACTTAGTTAAACTATTTCATCAAAAACAACATTGTAACCTTTATTGCAGGATAGATTACTAGTGTACTGCATTAGTTTTAGTTAGGTATCCTCAAACTGAAAAGTGTCTGTTTTTGGTACATATCCTACTAAGAAGTGTTTCGCCTAGTCCAAGTTTTTCCACTCAAACTCCATTAGGTGGCGAAGGAAGGATGGCACTTTGTTGTTGATTTTTGTTGTTTTCCTCTTTACAACTTCACCTGTCTTTCGACTCACTCCGGTTTTGGCGGTGCACAAAAAAAAAAAAAAAAAAAAAAGATATATATATATATATATATATATATATATATATATATATATATATATTCACACACACACAACAGTTCTTTCTGGTTCTCGAATCTGAATGGCTGTGAGCCATTTCCAGCCGTGCCATATTCCCCCAGTATGGAACCGCATAAACATTTTTATCGCTCTGCTTGGGGCGACTGTCATGGCGGTCAAGCAAATCCACCATATTTTTATTTTTTTCTTACAAATACTACTGTTGTCACGAAATGTAGTTTTTAGAGTTTTTTAGGCTATAATGTAGTTATTTAGACCTCAAATATGTGATTCATATACACCAAACAAAATTATAAATGCAACACTTTGTTTTTGCCCCCATTTTTCATGAGCTGAACTCAAAGATCTAAGACTTTTTCTATGTACAGAAAAGGCATATTTCTCTCAAATATTGTTCACAAATCTGTCTAAATCTGTGTTAGTGAGCACTTCTCCTTTGCAGAGATAATCCATCCACCTCACAGGTGTGGGATATCAAGATGCTGATTAGACAGCATGATTATTGCACAGGTGTGCCTTAGGCTGGCCACAATAAAAGGCCACTCTAAAATGGTATATTTATACCCGTGCTGCGGGGTGGTGCGTGGATGCAAAGCTCACACGCCAATGTGTGCATTGGCTCGTTTTATCAATATTCGAAGATGACAGGCTCCATAAGCGTGATCCCAATCAGTCGACACGTCGACCAAGTCTCCGTTCTCTCCTTTAGGGAACGAGGGTTACATATGTGACCGAGACGTTCTCTGGAGCTCTTCCTGTTTTTCCACAGCTTACTTGTTTCAGACAGTGGCCTTGTGAATAAAGTGTATAGTACAAGTTGGTATATATATGTCACATCCTCTGTCGACTGGCAAACTGTGACAAGAAATGCAACGTGTTTGTGTTATGCATGTTACATGTTCCTATATGTAGGGATCCTGTAAAAAATACCTGTCAGGAATGTTGTGGACACAATCCCTTACATCTTTCCCACCAATTCTTGTAAGCTGCAACACCTTTAAAGAGAGGGGGTAATTTCCCTGTCATGTTTAGAAAAACAATAGCGTATAACAAGTTTCACTGATATACGACAGAATAATATTTAGAAATAAAACAGCATAAAATGACATCACTTCCATATTGTGTCTTGCTAATCATACCAGGGACTCAAAGGCTTGCTTGTCCTTGAGGCATTCCTCCTCTCTCTCAAACTCCTCCATCATCTCCAGCTGCTCTATATGGGCGGATGACAGGGGAGGATTGCTTCTTCCCAGCCTTCTGACCTCCATGTGGACATCCACCAATTTAGTTAAGACTTTTTTCTGAAACTCTGAAAACAAAAAAAGTACTAAATGTAAAAGTCTCCATGTCAGTTTAAACTACTGACAAGGAGCCAATAGGAAAATTATGCTACTGTTATCCTTAAACAGATATATAAAGTTAAACCTGCTAATGCTGTATGTCCTGTTCAATTCATTTTTAGTGTTTTTGATACCAGCTCCAACACTTTTATTACTTACTTGCCATGGCCATTGGAAATCTTAAAGGACAATTCCGGTGCAAAATGAACCTAGGGGTTAATAATAAATGGGCTCGACCGAGTCGAGCATTCTCTGGAATGTGTTTTCATGCTAATCGAATGTACCCAGCTTTAGCTCGAACCACTGATTAGCTTATAAAGCTAGTATATAGGGCATAGAGTAAGTAAAAAGAAATCGCTAGTTAATACCACTAACAAGGTTCAAAATAGCCCTATACTAACACAGTATTATGAGGGTCCCTACATGCAAACTGAATCATTGAGAACTTTGTAAGTGCACAGACAGTTTAATAAGAAGATACTTTATAAAGACAGTACACTTCGCGTATACAGGCAGGAGCCATCTTTGGAAAACAGTCTCGACCAGTCGAACCACGAATGCGGTGCTACGTGAGCTGAACTGTGACTTGGAATCTCATATGGTCCGCTGTTTCGTGGTTCGACTGGTTGAGACTGTTTTCCAAAGATTGCGAATAATTTAATGAGAAGGCTTATATTGACCTATTAGGGGCTGTTTACACCTGGTCACTTCATGCGTTTTCTGTGATCGGATAGCTATCCGATCGTGAAAAGACCAGGTGTAAATGCCCTCCGAAACGCATTCGAGACGGATTTGGACAAGTGTAAACACATCTGGTTGTTGAAACCACATTTGTAAATTTTACTCCTCCCAAAAACGATAAAAAATAAACGTGTGAGAGCTTATTGTAGGCTATATGTCATGTTATAGCCAGATATGACGACGCTACTGCAACACGCATCACAGCAGGTGAGCAGCTGAGCATCTATTCATTAAGCCAGTGGTCTCAAACTCAATTCCTGGAGGGCCACAGCTCTGCACAGTTTAGCTCCAACCAGCTCCAACTCACACCTGCAAGGAAGTTTCTAATAATCCTGAAGACCTTGATTAGCTGGATCAGGTGTGTTGTATTAGGGTTGGAGCAAAACTGTGCAGAGCTGTGGCCCTCCAGGAATTGAGTTTGAGATCACTGCATTAAGCAAACGTGCAAACTATCGCAAATCAAAGTGAAAGTAATTCGCAGACGCTTAACACACAATCATCATCTTTAAAAGTAAAGAAACGGAATGATCATACCAGGGCTGTTGGCACTCTCTCTTATTGCGGGCTTTGATTTAGACATTTTAGCTGATGATCAATAAAATGCAGCTCATATCTGTTGCTTTCGGTGATGTGCACTCCGTTAAATCTGGATATAGCGCGGGAATTGAAGATCGGATTTATATCCGTTTTGCAAAAACACATTTATGTGACCAGGTGTAAATGGAATCGTTTTGATAAATCAGATAGCTATCTGATCTTTGAAAACGCATGAAGTGGCCAGGTGTAAATAGCCCCTTAAAGGGGTGGTATAATGCGCTTTTTGAAAGATGTAAAATAAGTCTTTGATGTCCCCAGAGTGTGTATTGTGAAGTTTTAGCTCAAAATACCCCACAGATATTTTTTATAAAGCATGTTAAAGTTGTCACTTTTTGAGGGTGAGCAAAAACGCACCGTTTTTGTGTCTGTCCCTTTAAATGCAAATGAGCTGCTGCTCCCGAAACAGAGGGCGGAGCTTCAACAGCTTGTGTCCTTTTACCTCACACAGACATGCACTGAAAATTTCAAAAGCTTTTAGCCTTTTATGTTCAAACCGAAGTCAGAAAGATGGAGTGACAACATGTAGACAATATTTCTGAATGGTTAGTTGGTGAATTTATGTAGCTTATGTGTAGCTATCTTCTAGCCATTAATTCACATATTCTGTCTCGATAATCTATAAATCGTTTTCTGGGGTGGGGTTCACGTAAATTTTAGGGTTTGTTAAGTCACTAACCCGGGAGGAATGTCGTGTAGTCCCTACCAGGCATTTGTTGTAGGCCTTATAAAGCAATTATATCTCCCTTTGCTTTTAACTTTGAGCATCAAAACTTTGCAGATGTTGTTTATGTTCAAACAGCAACATTACACAGTAAAAAACGTTGGGTTATTTGTGTAACCCAACCGTTGGGTTACACATATTGGGTCAATATGTTGGGTTATTTTCCAAAAATATTGGGTCATTTTTAAAATCGTTGGGTAATTTCTAGAAATAACCCGACTGTTGGGTTAAATAGCCTACGGTTTCTGCAGCGACGGTTCAAATTTTAACGGTCCAGTGACAGACAGTCAACGCAGGAGCTGCTGCTGCATCCTGATTATGAAAGGTAAGTCATATCGTTTTTATGTATATATAACATTAAGTATTGTGTACTGAGACGTTGAATATAATTATTCTAAATATGAATTTTATATTTTTTAAAAACGAAGTTCCCTTTAGACCGTTTTAATGATCTCCGGGAAGTGAGATCGATTGGAAATTAATCCTAGCTATCGCCGTTAGGTCGCTAGCAGTAATAAAGTAATTAATTATAACATTATACTAGCGAAACCGTTTACTACCAGTTACCTACTACAATAAACTAAGTAGGCCTTAGTCTGAAATCACTAGCATTACGCCTGTTTTACGGATAGCAATTGTTTATTCGTGATAGCAAATGTCTTAAAGGGACTTTAAGCTGTCACAGCTGAAGCAGTGCTCCAGACTGGTAACGTACTTTTTTTGTACAGGTGCGACTACAATTGTCACTAAATGCGGAACGAAAGAGCTCTACTCATATGAACCGTAGTGCACGGACCATTTATCAGCTCGGCCCAGCGGCGCGAGCTCAGACATCGGTCAGACACCACAACAGCGCTGTGAGGTGCAGTGAGAAGCGTTTGAATTCGCTGAAATCTCCCGAGATGAAAGAAAGATGAAAAAGTGCAGATATTCCCAACAACATTGAAATGGGAAACATTGTGCAACAAATAAACGATTAGTTCATGATTAGTTAAAGAAAGTTGATGTTTTCCAATACACAGATTACCTTGATTTACTGTAGTAACAAGTTTTTAAGGACTAGTTAGTTTACTTTTCTGAAAATATTAATTTTTTTCTGCTTCATTCCAACACAGAAAGGAGTAAATGAAAGTATTATGCTGCTGGATGACAATGGTTCTCAACTCTGGTCCTGGACAGTGTACAGTACACATTTTGGATGTCTTCCTTATCTGGCACCGGTCTTGGAGTCCCTCTACTAACAAGTTGGTAAGTTGAATAATGATTAGAGATACGAAATGTGCAGTGCTGGGGCTACTACAGATCCAGGTACAGATAATTACTTATGTTTTTTTTTTTTTAGCTGTCTTCCGTAATTTCAATACAGTATTTTTTTATTTCAATATAGTCTGAGCTGTTTGATGACTGACAATGATTGAGTGGCAAAAGAAAGCAAGAAGTCCTCACAGCCAAGTCGAGGAGTTCGTGAGACACACACCACCTCAACAAACTGCAAGAACTGCTGAAGAAATCATTAGAGAATATCCCAGACTTCACAGTTTTCTTGGAATGGTGAGTTTAATATGTATGCACGTGACGTAGTAGTGGGAAGTTCGGATCATTTTACTAACTTGGATCTTTGCATCTCATTCATAAAAATTAATAAATATTTTTTCCAAGTCATTTCGTTAATTTCAGCAGAATGTATTTAAATGTTACATGTCAATAGCCAAATTCCCCAAACACATCAAATGTTGATCACATTTAGAATAAGAAAAAAAAATGCAATGCAAGGAAGAGGCCAAATTATGAGAAACAGAAACGATTAATTTATTTATCTGGGTCTTCAGGCTATGCAGTCTGTTAGTTTACCCAATCTAAGCCGTTCGTTCATCCCGTGACATCCTCATAAACTGAGCTTTGCAGTCTGTAATACCGGATAGAGAATTGATTAGTTCACGTTTCGAGTCTATCGACTTCGGGTTCGAGTCATTTCTTTCAACACGTGACTACATAAGCTGAGCTATGCAATCGGTACCGGATACAGAATTGATTAGTTTATCTCTCGGGTTCGAGTCGTTTAGTTTTATGTCACGGAACTGTTGTTATTAGACTATATATATATATATATAATATATATCTTTATCAAAGTGGTTTGCCCCATCATAGATAAAGTTTAAAGCATTACCAACTCTTTAGTACCTCATCCATATGGAAAAGATCCATCATAACAGAAATTCTTAAATTATAAATTTAAAGAAATTAAAAAGCTATAATTTGAGACCAAAAATGTAGCATGTTACTGTTAAAAAATTAGTAACTCATTTATGTGTCCAGCGCTGTCATGTGACAAAAGAATGAAAGACTCAGAGAGAAGAATCAGACCCGAAGACTCGAGAGATGAACTAATCATTTCTCTTTCCGGTACTGACAGCATAGCCTCTATGGGACTGACAGGAAGAACAAAAGACTCGGACTCGAACCCGAAGACTCAAGAGATGAACTAATAATTTCTGTTTCCAGTACAGACTCAGTAGTCCCGAGTCATATTAAAGATTTGTTCAAAATAAACGAATCATTCATGACCGACCCATCACTACAGTACAGAGAAGCAAATGGAGCGCATAATTGGATGTTTTTAAATAAACATTGACAAAAAACTATAAAAGTTTTAGGGCTGGACGATATAATATATATAACATTGATAGAAGTGATCACCCGGACTTATATTGTCGGTATATAAAGCGTTCACAGGCAAATTAGTTTTTTTTTTTTTTTTTTGGTGTCTAAATCAGGCTCATATAAATATCAGGAAACAGGATTCCTGGCTGCATGTCAATATCCACAGATCACTGGATCTTTGTTAAGTTGTAAGGAACACTATATCGAGTCCAACCTTTAGTTTAAACTGATAATCGTTTGTTTTACTCACGTTTTCGCAGTTTCCCCTATTAAATCCAGTCACGCAACAGCTCTTCGGCGGGAAAGTGACGATCAGTGCATACCCTCTACTGTATATGGAAGGGGTGTCTTATTTTGGAAAATTGTTTTGGCTGTGTCTAAGTGCATATGAAATTAGGTTCACACATGTGTGGTATAGTTGAAAACTGTTTTTTTCTTGTCTTTCAAAGATGATCCTGGAGAAATGGCCTGACATCCTTCCATCATCGCCATACCTCACAAATGGAAAAATGGTGTGTCCAACATATGCTGAAATGAAGCGCAGCTTAAATGACATTTGGCCTGTAAGTAAAAGCAACACTATCAAGTCAATTTTGATAAATTACACTGCTCTTCGGCTTATGTTCATCCAAAAAAAGAAAATTCTGTCATGATTAACTCACCCTCATGTCGTTCCAAACCTGTAAGACTTTCGCTCATCTTCAGAACACAAAAGAAGATCTTTTAGATGAAATCTGAGAGATTTCTGTCCCTCCATTGACAGTATACACAACTACCACTTTCAAGCCCCAGAAAGGTAGTAAAGACTTCATTAAAGTAATCCATGTTTAACCTCAATTTTATGAACTGACGCGAGTGCTTTGTGCAAAAATACATAATTGTTGCTTTCACGCTCTTGTCATCTGCTCGCGCATTAACACAACATGTTAATGTCGAGGTGCTCTCGTGAACATGCGTTTGAGTTTAATATGTTGTAAATAAAGTGATAAATTATGGTTAAGGGATAGAATATACTCATGTCACTTCATAAAATTGAGGTTGAACCACTGGAGTAACATGTATTACCTTTATGATGTGTTTGCTACCTTTCTGGGGATTAAAAGTGATAGTTGTGTAGCTGTCAATGGAGGGACAGAAATCTGTAAGACTCATCAAAAAGATCTTTATTTGTGTTCCGAAGATGAACGAAAGTCTTACAGGTTTGGAAAGACATGAGGGCGAGTAATTATTGACCGATTTTACATTTTTGGGTGAACTAACCATTTAACAGCAGGTGTAATGACTAATTAGAGTGACCATAATTTAATTCAATACAGCTCTGCTTTGATATAACTTTTTCATAATTTAACACTGTTGATGTTGTCACAGTGCATGCCCAACTGAACATTATTTATTCTTTTAAGGTTGGAGACAAGTGAGAAACAGTGAGACAAGCCCGGATCCACATGACTTGATGTGTTTCAAAAATGTTTTACATCTATGACATAAACTATTTCAAGACCTCTGCACCCATTTTGGGAGTTTTTGTAGCATGCAAATTTTAATATATCTGGAGGAGGTCCTGCCTCATTAAGAACTTTGATCATCATCATCATTAGGTCCAGTAGTCAACATATGTATTTGTAGTTTTATTACTCAAGGTATGTTTACACTAACACATCAATGCATTCAGTGTACAGTGAAGACCTTTTAATAAAGTTGTGATTAGGATTTATTGTTATTAATTTGTGTATTCTGTCCATATTTGTATAGGTTATTGAATTAAATGTAGGTTATTAATGTGTAGTTCTAAATTTAGTGTTCATTTAGAATTTTTGTGTGCTGTATGCTGTACAATTGTATGTATGCTATGTGCATTTTTGTGTAGGTTTTGAATGTGTACTGTTTGTACATATTTGCATAGGTTTTGAATGTATTATGTGTGTTGTATACACTTGTGCATTTTGAATTTATGTACACAATTATGTATATTTACATTAAATGCTAGACTCCCCAATATATAGTTTGTAATTGAAAAATATATTTGTTGAAACATATGTATTGTTTATACAAATAAACAATCTGTATTTTGAAAACAATTTGTATTTTATTTATTAAAATAAGGTCATAAATAAAAATAAATATTTAACTCAACTGTTGGGTTATTTTAACCCAACTGGAGTTTAACCCAATGCATTGGGTTAAAATAACCCACAGTTGGGAAGGTGCTATACCAATCCACAGTTGGGTTATTCGTTGGGTTATTTTTAACCCAACATTTTTAAGTGAGTACACATTAACTAAAGTTAAAAAAGTGAAATTATATTCAACCACCCCTTTAAGATTTTGTTTACATCTACCTTGTAAATATATTTTTTGCTATTTTCTTAAAGTTTTTACATGTAAGTCAACAACAAATACAATTTTAACAATATTTCAAGTGTAATCTTTCTTTGTAAAAAGCATATGTAACCCGTGGGAAAATTGGGTAATATAATAAACCAGACAAAGTCAGTGGTTTGTTAAATTTGTTTATTTTCATATTGTATATTTTTCCAGTTCTGTAAAAAGAAATGTACATTGTTATTGTTATTTGACATGTAAGATGTTTATTTTATTATATAAAGTGAAAGTTGCATAGGCTTACTGGTTGTGTTGTGCGAGTGCCGGAGAAGGGAGGAATGACGTCAGACGAGGAAGAGAACAGAGTAGAGAGAGCACGAGGAATAGAGACAGTAATATGTGAATAACATATTTCTCAGGTAACATCTGATAGATTAGGGTGACTAATCCTGACGAACTATCGGATGATATCTGAATACTGAACAGTGCTTTGACGAAGAGCTCAATTCAGTTTGTTTACGGACAGTTTGAAGTTTGACGCGAGCTGCTGACTGTGAGCGCGTGTGCGGCGTGGGACGAAAGTAGGGTGACCACCCGTCCAGCGTAGCGCGTGCGCGCACAGCGTTTGAAGCCCAATTCACGCGTCACGCAAATTGAGACCGTGTCACGCATAATCTATGCTTGCTCAAAAAAAGTTGGTCGCTCTATATACTCGAGCCCCAAGCAGACAAACGAACATTACTTGACATTTCAGCACGCTATTGTTGCCACACAAACCCCTCAGTTGAACTGCTGACTAGGTTGTCAACTTTTTCGTTGTTGTCTTGACAGCGCACGCACGCGCATACCAGACACACTTGGAAGGAAGGAACTTTTAAATGCGCGCTTTCCAATTCGAAAAATTCGAGAAAGAGACTGTCTGAGAGGCAACGCCATCATCAATTAAAAAGAAAAAGGTGTGGGTACAAGAAAGACTGGGGAAATGAATATTTGTGGCTGAAAGGTGTTGAGGGGGATACCGAGAGGGCTTTTTGTGACCTTTGCAAAACGTCCTTCTCAATCGGACATGGAGGGAGGGGAATACGAGGTCAATCGTATTTTTTTAAATATTTTTTTTTAACTGTTCCTGTGGTGTTGAGCAACTACAATTCCTGTTAATCCTATAAATGTATATTATAATTTATTAATTTATTTAAAGTAAATAAATTGTAATGAAAAATAAATTAAATTAAATAGTAGTGGAAGTACATCTGTCAATTCATTGAATGTTCAAAATATTATGAGTCTTTATTTAGAAAAAAAATACACATTGGTTGGCCTATTCATGATCAAAAATTACACGTTTAGGAGAATAGGGCATTATTAATACTATGCAAGGTGGTATGTGCTAGAAATGGGTAAACCACTATCAGCGAGTCTGCCAGTGGGGCACCGCCGCGCCAGACAGTGTCCCACATTGTCCCTCAGAAACATATATGGAAGTAAAATAATGTCAAATGTTTTTGAAACAAAAAGCCTGTTGAATTGCACTTCTTGAAAAAAAAATAGGCATTGCATTAACCATGCTTGCATTTTAATGCATTGTATTTTTAGGGCTTGCATTTTTATGGGCTGAAATTCAACATGGTTGAATATTTAAGCTGTGAATATTTCAATTAAAAACATTTCAAACACATTTTCATTATTAAAAATGCAATAATCCATATTCACCTTTCATATTTCACTTCCAAAATACTCAAACTGTTTAAAAATACAACCTATAATATTCAACAGGCAATTTTCGGTCCATTTTATTTCGCTTTGAAAATTCGCTTCCACAAATTCGGTGGTTCAAATTCGACAGAAAATATTACGTTGACATCCATGAACTGCAGGAAGAGCAGTAGATTACCGAGCGTACTCTCCATCTGCTGTTAGTCGGCTTCACCAGCAGGTGGTGCAAAAGCTCGTGTTGTTGACGAAGACAGAGCAACAGTTAGAGCAAGCCATTCATTCATAAAACTCATTTAACAGCAATGCAAGTGTATTTGTGATTATTATGACGGCGGTTTTATGTTAAATTCAGTGTCTTCACAGTTACTTTCCCTGTGTAGCCTACAAGCATCTTATTGGGGATGTAGGCTGTAGGCTACTATATAGGCTCGATGGACTAAGAATATGAACGTAACGCGCAAAGTTTCATGCAGAGCGTTTCGTGATATACTGGCATAAAATCAACACTTGATCAATACTAACACTTTCTCTCTTCTCTTCTCTTCTCTTCTCTTCTCTTCTCTTCTCTTCTCTTCTCTTCTCTTCTCTCTCTCTCTCTACAGTATAGTATAGTATAGTATAGGCTATGCCTACGTGTATTGCATTAGCTTAAACTGGGAAGAGTCATAGCACTTGCATATTGCTGTCCTCCTATTGTTAGTTTAACTGTAAATCGCTTTGGATAAAAGCGTCTGCTAAATAAATGACTAAATGTAGCCTAATAAATGTAAAATTGGCTTGACATTGGACATTCGCACATTTAGGGACCGTCTCAAAAGTTGCATAAAACACTAGCATACACGTTTCTAACTTCAATAGCAAACTTTAATTGAATAAATATAAAAAAATCCAAAGGGTGCGCATTATGCCTGACACTACATGAACACTTTATAGTTGGTTTTATGACTGTAAGTTGTTCTATTCAAATGCTATTGAAGTTAGAAACGTGTATACCAAAGTCGTATAGCCTACACTTTAGAGACGGTCCCTAAATGTGCGAATGTCCAACGTCAAGCCAACTTTATGCCAGTCTATCACTGGGAAACGCTCAGCATTAAACGAGTTTGGTCTTTTATATCACTGTAATTAGTCCATTAAGCTATACGTTAAGCGTTTTATATGTCCAGCTGGTGAATCCTTAAGTATTGAGGGAAACCCTAATAGCTTGCATGCAGCACATCGCCACAATATAAAGTTAAGGCAACTAAACAACCAAGAGAAATATATGTCAACCTCAAAAATGTAATATTGGATCTGTATATCCGCATCGGGGAATAACATTATAATCTTGTTCACGGTAGAGAAAGATGCTTGTAGGCTACACAGGGAAAGTAACTGTGAAGACACTGAATTTAACATAAAACCGGCGTCATAATAATCACAAATACACTTGCATTGATGAGTTTTATGAATGAATGGCTTGCTCTAACTGTTGCTCTGTCTTCGTCAACAACACGAGCTTTTGCACCACCTGCTGGTGAAGCCGACTAACAGCAGATGGAGAGTACGCTCGGTAATCTACTGCTCTTCCTGCAGTTCATGGATGTCAACGTAATATTTTCTGTCGAATTTGAACCACCGAATTTGTGGAAGCGAATTTTCAAAGCGAAATAAAATGGACCGAAAATTGCCTGTTGAATATTATAGGTTGTATTTTTAAACAGTTTGAATATTTTGGAAGTGAAATATGAAAGGTGAATATGGATTATTGAATTTTTAATAATGAAAATGTGTTTGAAATGTTTTTAATTGAAATATTCACAGCTTAAATATTCAACCATGTTGAATTTCAGCCCATAAAAATGCAAGCCCTAAAAATACAATGCATTAAAATGCAAGCATGGTTAATGCAATGCCTATTTTTTTTCAAGAAGTGCAATTCAACAGGCTTTTTGTTTCAAAAACATTTGACATTATTTTACTTCCATAAACATACCCCTTGTCCCCCCTTGGGCTTATTAGCAGGTGGTCACCCTAGACGAAAGACTGCCTGTTGGTTGACTAAACGGACCGGGGCTACAGTCTGGGTCATTCGATTGCACCGAGAGAGCTGCATCGGGACCGAGACAACGCACGCGATCGACGGGGATGGTGCTGTTGTGCAACACACGTGGTGAGCGCATTCTTTTTATTTTATTTTGCTCTACGGAGTGAAGCAGCCACACGTTTTAGGCTACAACGAACCCGAGCGTCGATTCAGGCCTGCTACAAGAACTGTGGTATTTTTTTTATTGGATTATTAGATTTTTGCCGGCTATTCGTTTTAGGAATTAGCCTACACTGTCAATCATCTTTTGGTTGTTTACTAATTCATATTCTTGTGTGATTATTTTATTTTATATTCAGTAAAGAGCTTTATTTGTTTCAATTGTTGTTGCTATTGTTATTTCATTTTCATTTTATAACTCTATGTTTATTTGAGAACCACAGCATCCTGATTAATCATTTGCCCTTATTAAAATAAATATAGAATTTGATTGAATACTAGATCTAAAAGATCTCAGGGTTAGCCTTCCCCCATAAACAACTGTTGGGGGCGCTACAGAAAATGGAGGCACCGCTGGGATAAGGGTTTCTGGTTAGCTGTTTCAAGTGTTGTATGTGGCAATAGCAACAATAAAATGGCTGACAGATCAGAGTTAGTAGCTGAGCTAAAAGGATGGTGTCGTGGTGAGGGTCTAGATGAAGCTCACTCGCTCATGGTTATGGTGCCTGAGCATGTTGAAATCGCTCAGATTGAGGATACACTGCATACAGTGAAATGTTTTGGCCGTGTTCGTGTACGAGGAAGGACATTTAGTGTTAAACATAACATGATAATGGCTTTGTGTGAGTGTAAAGAACAGTTGAAAGCTGAAAATGTCCCACAAGAGATATCACCCATGGATGGTGGAGAGGCTTGGCCTCTTGTTATAATTGGTGAAGCCCCTGCCACTGCTGATGAGTTCAGTCGCAAACTGTTGAGTTTGTTACAAGCAGAAGGAAAGACAGTGGAAGATCTTCGTGATTTTTTTCCATGTTCTGAACAGACTACCAGCACTACGGACGTTTTGCAGATAGTAGGTAATTTGTTGGAAAAGACTACAAAGCCGTCACTTGACACGGTTAGCTATCGCCGTCTTCGCCTCTTTTCTGGTGTGTTGCCAACTCCTTGTGGAGAAGAGCAATTTGATAACTGGTTAGAGCAAAGAGTTAATGGTTGAGGAAAGTGAATGTGCAGACAAAGAGAAAAGACGCAGATTAATGGAGAGTATTAAACTTATTAAAAAACTAAAGGAAAATTATTTTTTAGTGAAGTCTCCCTACATGTTAGCTGCATCTGGATAAACTTTTTTTTTTTTTTTTGGATAAAGGAATCAAAAGTTACAGCATTTGGAACAGAGATAGCCTTTTTGTACAGTCTTTGACGCCCCCTCATGGGCAATTGTTTCTCCATGAAGAATATCTTGTCATAAAAGCAATAGATTATGTTAATTCTGGGCTCATTTTAATTGTAATAATATGCTGTAAAAAATGAAGTGCCATTTTCAATGATCTGTGAATGTTTCATGAGCTGTATGATGTTTTGACACATTGCAGTACATTATTTTATAGATTAGGAAAAAAAGGAATTCTATTTATCAGCAAATAACTCAGCAATACTTAAGATTTTTTTCAAAGTGGATACATTCACTGTAAAGTTCAGACTCTAAGCTTTCAAATGACATCAACTTTGTGTTATCAAGGCAAAATTTTTGAAAAATATGGTAATGAATATTTTCGCATCTAGGTGGCGCCTGCTGGCGGTACACTCGGTTTTAGAGGGATTACTCAGCACTCGTTAGGAGTTAATAAATGTGTATATAAATAAATGTAATAAAATGATATATAATTTGTGTTGTTCCATTCAGAGGTTGCTTAGTAATTTGATTTTTTTCTTTCCGAATGGGAATAAAAAAAAAAATAAAAAAATAATAAATAAATAAAAAAGCTATAGGCAGCCTATAGGCAGTTACAGGACATTACACACATTTATATATATTTTAAAGCCACTAGATGGCGCTCTTCTCACTTGAACCTTTTTTTTTTGTTAGGCCTGCACTCTATTTTGATGTGAAATGTTGCATTTATTGGAAAAAAAATAAAAAAAAAAATAAAAAAATAAAAAAAAATCTATATTAATTCTAATGGAAAAAATAGCTCATAAAAATTATATAATTAATGCAAAGTATCATAAAAATCTTTAAAAATTCTAAATAATAATAAAAAAATATTATTGAACAAAAATATATTTCATTGGTTTTCCTGGGAAAAAAAAAAAACCCGGCCGCACTTTCCACAAGTTTTTAGACGCGATTTTTGAAAGGCCCCTAAAGTGTCGTATAAATGAGTGTCCCGTGATTTTAAAATTCTCCTTTCACTCAGCGTCTGTGAAGTGGAGCAGGACAATGGCCCACCAATCCTTTTTTCAGTCTCATCCACAGACTGGTTTTGGGCATTTTTACTGCGTGTCGTGATAAATAAGCAGCACGGCACAACGGTTCATATGTTCATTGTCTCCAAATTATGACCAGAAATGGATAAATATTAAGTCTGCATTTGAGAATGGTTACTATGGGCAAACAGCAGGAAACTCTGTATATTCGTGCAGTGTGCGCATGTCAAAAAATCTATCCTGATTTGAAGCTTGTGACATAAACGCGCACATCAACCCGATCACGTTTAGCATTCACTACGTTCGGATTCATTGAAACAAAAGTTGTGCATGTAAACGTAACCAATTAAAACTGACTTACAACCAGTAGTCTTAGAATCAACTTATCTCACCATGGAATGCGTGAAAGAACTAAAAAAAAAAAAACTAAAAAAAACATTAGGCTACTGTGTTTATATATTATTAACAGCTTACTTTTTTATGCAGCATTTTATTTACTTTAATGTCACCATTGTTGACTTTATGCATGTTGGTGTCTAAGTGTGTCTAACTGATAAAACTTTATTATTATTATTATTATTATTATTATTATTAACAACAACACTTAAAGGTGCCCTTGAATTTGAAATTGAATTTATCTTGGCATAGTTAAATAACAAGAGTTCAGTACATGGACATGACATACAGTAAGTCTCAAACACCATTGTTTTCTCCTTCTTATTTAAATCTCGTTTTTGAAAAACACCCTGAAAAAGAATCTCCACATAACACCGACAGTGACGCAACAGTCGGGATCATTAATATGTACGCCTCCAAAAATTTGCGTATGCCAGCCCATGTTCAAGGCCAGGCGGAACTCAAGCCGAATCATCGTCCGAATCATTTTTCTTCGAGAGACATCATGGCTTGCAAACGAGCGAAGCATGGCAGTTGCTCAGTGTTTGAACACAAAGGTATTTTTTTTAGTTCCTTCATCCGAGCCTCTGAAGAACCAGTGGGTTATGTGAATTTCTGATGTGTAATTGTTCAAGTTCAGACAGATAATCTTTCTCTCAAAGTCGTTCAATACTGTTTATGCATCAGTAAATCAAGCCAGTGACTAAACGATCAACTTCACATCGTTTCTCTTAGTAAGATGAAAATAATCTTACTTAAACTGTGATTAATATACAGATAGCGATCAAAGAACAATCCCTTTACAGTCGCCCAAGCTGTCAATCACACAGCGCGAGTTTATCTGGATACTTGCCAAAACTCGTTATGAAATCAATGACACTGTTACACTGCACAACGAAGCTCTTACTGTATTTACATCATGTTTGCATTGGTGAAATCATTAGTGAGAGTGCAGAAACTGCGTTGCAATGATAAGATCTTCATTCACGTGATCAACAGGCTTACACTGAAGTCTCACAGCAGCCAATCACAGCAGTGGGCATTTACACTGAAGTCTCACAGCAGACACACCCCTTCAAACAGAGTGTTCAAATCAGAGGCTAAAATCAGGCTAGGAAAAATGCCTTTTATTTCTAAATTATAACAAATTTTGATCTAAAAAACATACTAACATTATAAGGGCACCCCAGGAAACATCCTAAAATAATAAAATAATCCATGCAATGGCACCTTTAAATGTATTGGTTTGTTGTTCCATGCATCCAACCAAAGGGAACACTAATCACCAAAATGGTAACTCAAAATAAATTTAAGTTGATTTCATCTGTCTGATTTCATAAATTTGATTTAATCTAAAAACTGTATTGCTGTAAGTCGGTTGTAATTGTTGTGCCGTCTGTTAGCCTGTTCTCTTTTTCTCTGTTCTTGTTGTCTCTTCAGTTACTGTGTTTATTTACAGCAGGTGTCATTACTTACGGTCAATCAGGACTTGTAGAGTGAAGCCACTTTATAAACGGCAACGCTGCTTCCTCCAGTGTTTTTACTTGGAGTGGATCCATTTCTACATTGAGCAGTGTTTATTTAATTTCAATTACAGATGCTTTATTTCTAATTTAATTTAATAACATACATCCTGAAATATAATTAGGGGCATTAGTTTTACCTTATTTGTCTTTAATCTAGAGCACAAATTAAGTAAAAATTAGTAGAGCTCATCTCAATCAAGCATACTCTGTGTTAAAGTTTGTTAGTATGTGTTAAATGAACTTAAATATCTGAAAGATTTTTTTGTTTCTGAAATATTCACTGGAGTACTAAGTATAACAAAAGAGAATACTGAAGGCAGATCATGTGTTATTTTAATAATCTGTCAAGAGGTGGAGCTGTTGTCCATGTGAATGCCAATTAGTGTGGAGAGAAGTCTGTTAGGTGAAGAACTTTCATGTGCTCTGTCAGAGCAATATAGATTATTTCACACAATACTAATAAACAAATACTTTTTTTCTAGGTTTTTTTTCTGAATTTTAATCCAGACAGTTACACTGAATTGCATTTTGACACTTTAGAGCACAATAACTCCCATAATTTAATAGCTTGCAACACAAATATTTCTAGGTGAAAAAGAGGGTAAGAGTTAAGTGATTTAATATTATATTTACACATGTTTATCTTTTTATGTTAAGTGAATGGCCTTCGGACATCAAATTTGCATGTCTCGTCTTTGACATGGATATCTGAGGTGTTCAAAAGGCTTAGGCTAGTTGTCTCACCTTGTGCGCCTGTGCTGTGTCCGCTGTGTCTTAGCCCCCCCTTCATTCACCATTCCCTATATTATTCCACAAAATAAAGTCAACTTGAAGAAGTGAATGGAAAAAAGTGTTTTTGGACACTCAGTGAGTCTGGATGCTTTGACGTAGTTTGTGCTTGTTGTTTAATAATAAAATAAAAAATGCTGACAAGGTGTTCGTGAATGTCACATGCAGTGTTTGCCTGAACGTGCATTTTCAGCCTCTTCTGCAGAGATGTGGGTATTAATTTGTGGCACCCTCATATTGCATTATGGGTATTCTTTAGCAGCTAAATGTACATCACATGCACACTTGTCATTGCAGTGCATTATCGGATTTAATACTCGATAATGTACACTATGGTTTTGGGCACCTATACAAGATGGATGTCTCCTCTAATACTGCACTATATAAGAGAATAGTGCACTCCAACCTCCTATAGCCCCAGAATAGCCTGGTTTCTAATAAATAGGACTATAAAATGCCATATTTTGCCTAGGTTAAAGCAAGATTTATATGATTTTCTGACTAGTCCTGTTGGATGGAGATTGTGACCACTAAGAGAGCATGCTCTGTATTTTATTTAATTATTTATTTATTTAGTGTACCATCACGTTTACACACCAGTAGTGTTGTTTTTTCAGTTATCGTCTTCTACAGTATATTCCCACCCATCCAGCCCATACAAATAGGTGGTCAGTCTTGTTTACAGTAGTGTGTGCTGGCTAATTTCAGTAATGTGGTTTTGTACCAATTGCTTGGCATTTTAATGACGGTTATTTATGCCATCCTTCCTCATAAGTGGCTAGAGGAAGTTGCAGTGCAGAAAGAAAGAGCTTTGTGAATGACACCACAATTTGCTGTGTGAAATCTATTGTTTTAATTAGGTGAAAGCCAAAGTGACATTTATTGGTTTCAGAGTTACTTGCTAATGGATATTGGAAGTGTGGCAGAAGTTCAAGTAAAATATTACAAGTAAAAACATTGCTGAAATTACATAAATAATTTGTAGATGTTTTGTTAATGAGTATATATTATTTCACTCAGAGACTGTCAATTCCAATTTAGCAATAACTCATTTAACTTTATGGATTAGTCTATTCGATGCCAAAATGGCACTCCCATGACTCAAAGTACACTTTTGTTAGTTATTAATGCAGGATTCTTAACAGTTTTTTTTCTTCAGTACCTATATTTTATATTGAACATCAATTAGCAATCCAAAACTTTACCACAAAAGTTTTGATTACAAAAATAAACAAAAACATTCTTAAATGAAATACTGAAATGTTGATGAAGGCATTTCTAGCTACTACAGTTAGTATTACACAAAAATACCATAGAATAAGGCTATTCAGTGATTTAGTTTGAAAAACTCTTGTAATTTTAAAGTAAGGTAAAAAAATAAATAAAAATAAAATAAAATAATAATAATGTTTTATATTTTTTACATTACGTTTTTACAGAATAAAAATTACAGCTGCATGTGGTTGCCAGATTAATTCTGTAAAAATTACAATATAATACTTCATCGGAATGGTACGAAACTGCCATTCCGGCAGTACGAAACTGCGTGAACACAAATAAATTAACAGACATGATTTGAAAAGGTTAAATGGTCCTGAAAAAAAAAAAAAATAGTCACACTTATATTGTCCGAAATGAATGGAAATGAATGGGAGACAAAGTTTATCTATTGGAAACGTTTGGTACTGCGCACATACAAATTCTTACTGAAAGCAATTTTTTTGAGATATCAACCTCAAATTTGGAACACAGCTTGTTTAGATTTATGGCTTTGATTTTCTCACAGATTTAGAGTAAAACGTCTTTTGAAAAATATATATTTCATATAAAAATGACATATAAATAAATGTATAATGAAAAAAGGTATAAAAAAAGTATAAAACTTTTTTCAAGTTCACTTTTTTAAAACTTTTTTTCACCAGCAATAATCTGTCCTCTTTAAAAAAAAAGACTTATATATAAATAATATGCATAATGTTGTCTTTGCTTTGGAGCACAGACTTAAGTCTGGTCTCTTTTTATTTTCAATGTCAGCTCCATGCTCAAAAAGTGAATACATGGATTATAACTACTGCATAAATATAATGTAGTACCATAAAATACCATAAAAATACTAAATATTAAATAAAAAATATTATCGAACTAAAATATAGTACAGTCATTTCATTGAAATAATAATCATTTTTAAAAATCGGTCATTTTTTGACAGATATGCAAAAAGTACCAGAGGGTTAACAACATAAGATGTAACAAACCTGCTGTCACAGTCATTTTTTATTTTCATTGTCTTGTTTAGTTTCTATAGTCATGGTTTGCTTTGTCATTGTTTAGCCTCTGTTCGAGTTCTTCATTAGTTGTCATGGTTTCTGATTAATTCATACCTGTTCCCTGTTCCATTAATCATCTAGCCTTGTGTATTTAAGCCCTTTGTTTCTGCTGTTCAGTGTTCTGTGTCAACATTTATGGATCTTGTGTAGTGTTATTTCTCTTTGTGTTAAAGTCTATTATCATTATTCTTTCTGCGTCACTCATTATCCTTGGGACTCAAACTACACGCATCCCTGACACCCTCAAGTAATTACATCTATAATTACACTGTAGAGACTTCCCTTAAACCTTAACCCACCCATAAACCTAACCATATCACGAAACCTGTCCTTAACCATACCCACCCTATACCACCTCAATAGCAGCTAGTTTTTTTGCAAAGTATTTTGCAATACAGCATGAACACAATAATGCATTACACCAAACAATCATTTATTATATTTTTGTAAGTATGTAGTATTTAAAGACACCTAAAATAATCAGCATAAATCTGTTCATTGTAAAAAATAATTAAATTTATTCAGATAAAAAATATGAACATGGTTAAAATATGGCTAGATGTGGACCAAGCAATATTGTATGAGATTGAAATAAATTGGATTTATGTTCATGATAAATATATATATATATATATATATATATATATATATATACAAATAAATATACATTTTTTTTTTGAGTGATAAGTCTTTTTTATTTTGCTGTTATAATTATGCATGATTATATTAGTTGCCTTTATTAGCTGCATTTAGTATTCTTTTTCTCTGCTGCAGTGTTAATTTCGTTAACGAAAACTATGACGAAAAATGTTCATTGACAACCTTTTTTTCCCTGACTAAGACAAGACGATGAGGGATGACGCCCACGTCATTAAACAATAACTGTGACTATATCAACACATGCTATCATCGTTGATGAAAAAAGTGAAACCTTTCGTTTATTGCACAGTACAGGTACGCAAAAACTGACACCATCCTGACTATTTAATCTAAAAATGAAAGAGCATGGGAACAAAACAAAAAAAAAGTATATTTGTGTTTTTCTGCTGTCACTATTCTCTTTCTCATCATTTGGCCTACCAGCTTTGTGGAACATATTTCCTGTTTGGTTGAGCCAGATCTATCTCCCTCAGTGTCAGCGGAATTTGACAGGCATGCCAAAATGATGATTGTCTTGCTCAGACATGAATTACAGTAGGAGGCAGATCTGATGCTTCATCAAAAAGAACAGTCAAACATCATTGTGTGCATCTCTCTTCACACTTTTCTGTCTGTCTAACCTCACATGGTGAGATGGGCTCCTTAAAGGCACACTATGCAAGATTTGTACCTTAATATAACAGCTTTGAAGTGGTGGTGGTATGTGGTGGGTGGGTTTGGTTTGGAACTGAACTTAATTAAACTGGACTGTGACGCTATTTTCTTCTAGAAACTAACTTTGTTGCATGTTCCTGTTATCTCTGTAAAGCTGCTTTGAAACAATCTGTATTGTAAGCGCTATATAAATAAAGGTGACTTGACTTTACATGACTAAATCCAAACAAAACAACAGTCAGGAACACTGGGAGCTCGGAGAACAGGTATCCACAAGAAACGAACACCAAACAATGACTGACAAGGAACAAAGGAAACACAAGGGCTATGTATACACAACAAGCTAACAAGACACACCTAGGAACAATCAAGACAATTCAACATGAAAAACTGCAAGGGACTACAAACATGGCAGTGAAACAGGAAGTAACACAAAAATCCAGGGACAAACACAGAGGTAAAGGGAAGACCACTGAGCTTGGGGGTGCTGGGACCACCAGACTATAGATGCTGGCTGCTGGCACTGACATGAGCTGTCAATCCGCCGCACTGGGTGCCAATCTTATCTGCCCTGAGAGGGATCCAGTGCCCGGGATGGTACTGGCTTTGTCATTATTGCAAAGCTGTGCTCTTAGAGGTTCATTTTTCATTAAAAAAAAGCAAATCAAATTATGGTCCGGGAAGTGTGTTTATTATGGAAGGTACTCGAGGGAATGCTGGCCCTGGCAAAGGAGGATGAGTTGAACCCCTGCAAGATCCATGTGGGGTAAATCATTCTGTCATGCGAGGAACAAGGGAACAATCAAGACTAATCAACATGAAAAACTGCAAGGGACTACAAACATGGCACAGAAGCAGGAAGCAACAGAAAAAATCCAGGGACAAACACGCAGAAAATATTATGAAATTGTAGGTATAATTTATGTCTGGTTCATCACCAGTGCATGAGTTACATGTCAGATTAAAAAAAGAAAACAATATGTAACAATGAAATGCTGCAACTTTTTTATTTTTTTTATTTGGCAATGTATGCAATAGGATATACAAAAAAAGTAGGGGAGAATTTTATCCACCACAACCAGTACGGTATGAGCAGTAGTAATTGGGATGTTTGCCTTAGCAAGGACCACTAATAAGAAAATAAAACTTGCAAAGATTTTCCATTTGATATTCCGGTTTCTCTTCAAAGAGCATTTAGAATTTATATTAACACTTTTCACTCCAAATAAGTGGGTGAATATGACATGCACCAGCAACAAAAACACTTGAAAAACATGATGGAAACAAATTATGAAGTATGAAAATTTCTAATTCAATAACTAGTGCCTTTCACTTGAATTAGCCACACTAACCTTCATTTCTCTCCCTGACTCAGAGAGTAAACAGCCTCAGAGGAAACGGTCTCATTTTTGACCTTGCCACAGTCTTTTGAAAAGTACAGTCCATAAGACCTCAAATTTCTTGGCAAACTTACTCACCATCTCTCTGCTAATAAATATCATAAGGTGAGAGCCCCAGCTGGGGTGGCCAGCAGGAGAAAAGCGGTTTTATTCCTTTGGTCGGCCCATTCACTCTGACAGCTTGTGGGGTCATAGAGGCTAGAGACTAACCTGCCAAGTTCCTCAGACAGGGCCTGTTAGGTGAATACACTCTGTTATTGTGACCCGTAGCACGCGTATTTGCGCAGCTGCTGCCACTTTTACATCCTGCCATGTTAGGTGCTCTCTTAGAAGCTGTTGGGTGGAGATACATTTTTGTTGATGTTTCAAGAGACTTCTGGGGGAATGTGGTACTACGACAGATCCAACAGAATAATATTTTACCAACAGTGAATTTGAAAGATGAAGGTACATAGTATCTGGAAGTGTGTATGGAGAATAAATGGTGACTGTAATTTTTCCATGTAGGATGTGTCTTTGGATCAAGATCTTTTGATGGTCCAGGAACAACATTCTTGTCAAACAAACATAGTTCTAACCCCATCTCAAATTCCAACCATAATTCAAATTTTTAACTACCCGTAAAATCAGATGGATAAGATGGGCTGTTGTTCAAGCTCCAACCCCAGCCCAAATGCTGTTTTCCATCCAAAGTCAGATGTGGGATATTCCCATTTTATATCTGCAACTTTTGACAAAGAAGCACCCAAACTGTAAAAGATGATGGCACATGTCCCTGGTTGCCCCCATCCTCTTATACCATATTGTAGGAAATTTTAGTAAGTAGGAAGAACTTTTTTAATTAAATTGAACTAAATTTAGTGATCGTTGAATTGAAAGCAACATACTGTAAGCCTAAATATAACATCTGACTGAGTGATGTATTAGGAGGTATAAACTTTTTCAGACCTACAGCCATACACTTTCGGGTACTGTGATGATACTGCATTTTTAATGTTTTTAAGTGAACTAAGGTCATTCATTAGATCAACATATTAAGTGGAATTTGGTTGGGACTCATTTAGAATGTTCTGTAGCACACGGAATAGCCAGGCAGATGAGAAAATACTCTTTTTTTTCATGGCACCAGGGGTCATTGAATGTAATGGTCTTGAGTTTCATGGAGTTGAACCCTCTTCAAAGCACTCACTCTCTATATCTTGTTCTTTCCCATGGGTACTAAACAATCAGGTTTATTTTGAACTCTGTCTTGTAGGATCTCACTTGTACAATATGAGTTTGATTGCACAAAGCCAAGGTCTGTGGGCTATAGAGTGATTCACTGTGTGTGACTGTAGTGTTTTCACTATGATGAGAATCACAGCCTTTTCTAAAGCATATGAGCCATGTTTAAAGAAACATTCAAAGGAATTACGTTGTTTTTCTCTCCTTTTTCCTATGTTATTATATACTATAGTACTCTAATGTAGCATCCATTTAATTTTAATTTATTCAGTTTGTCCATGGGGTGGACAACATTATGTTGCGTTCATCACATATCTTTGGTAAAATGTTATTTTTTTAAAGCAGAAAAGACAAGTTTATAAAAATGTATAAAAATAATTCTGGTAATTTAGCTTAGTCTGGTATAAGCTATTATATAAAAGCTAAGTCAATGGAAAATCTCAGCATGACTAAAAGAATCGGACAAAATTTAATATTTCTAGAGCACAAGGTTTTGTCTAAAACATGTTAAGACAAAAGTCTAAAACATGCTACAACATATGTTGGTTGCGCTAGAGGGTTTAAGAGAGAGGCACACAAAACCCACCTCTAGGAATGTTAAGAAACTTACGATTCAGTGTGCTGTATTTTTTGCAAATGATAAATCACTCACAAATATTAAGAAAACCAATAGATGAAATAGATGTCTATGCACTTTTGATGTAAAATCTAATGCAGAAATATTATTGCAGGCATTCACCTCAGATGTTTATGTGATTCATAGGTAGCCAGTTGTTGTTGTTTTTGGTTGATTAAATTTCAGGTTGTAAATGACTGTGAATAAAGGATTTGTTTAGTACAAGCCAAGCAAGAGAGCAGAACTGTGACACTGAAAACACATCTGGCCAATATTTCAGAGGGCCTGAAAATAATCGGCAAAGTAAAACATAACTAATTACTACATTCAAGGGAAATTAAAGAACTGTCTCCGAAGAACTGGCACTTATTTACTGCATGATTAGCATAATCATGCATGCTAATGGAAGCGCTAATGAATCACTCTTGTTGGGAGACAAGCCACATCTATAACTGTACTGGACGGGTACATATTTTGTTGTCTCAATCAAGCTTGTATAATGTATCTCCCATAAAGACGATTTCATCAATCATTTTAATGGCCACAAACACTTGATCCTGTATTTTCCTGGCTGACTCCTTATAAATGTCTTGGTTGCATTTGACAAACAGCAAATATGGCAATATGTCATACATAGCAATGCAGAGCAGTATATTATATACGTTTATGAGCGACAGACTTGCAGAAGGATATCTGTTCCAGCAAGGGGCATTAATGTCCAACAATACACAATATGATTTAAATTAATTGTTTCAGTAAGAACAGTTACACAGTGATATTGACCACTGGGCTTTTTTATCTTGTCCCAAATTCATTTTTGGCAGAGCCTTGGAAGTAGATCACAGGAAAAAACATTTATCTGTCACCATCTAGTGAGTACTAGTAGTATTGCTCGCTCTCTCTCTCTCTCTCTCTCTCTCTCTCTCTCTCTCTCTCTCTCTCTCTCTCTCTCTCTGTGGAAAAAAAAAAGATGTGTTTTTAACATCGGTCAGTGCTGTCACTGTCTGCTAACAGCAATGACAGCCCTTACAACACAATTTGACATGGCACTACACACACTCTATCAAAAAAAAAAAAAAAAAAAAAAAAAAACAGGCTAGATTTCCTATAATACTGTGTGTTCATGAGGTCTGGCCAATATCATATAGGTGACAATGTTTCCGGTGTTGTCAGAAACAAGTTAAGTGTCAAGGAATTAAATAGACTGTGACCACAGCAAAGGCTCCAATTGGACTCGATCTCAGAGTTAGTTCATAAATACCTGAGCCATAAAAAATATTGTACGTGGATGATTTTTACTCATATTTTATTAATATCCCAAAAACAGGAGTTTACTTTTAACTATACATACATTTTTTTTTTAAATTGTATGAATTCATTTGAATGTTTGTGTTTGTCCTTTTATCACATTATTATTATTATTATTATTATTATTATTATTATTATTATTTCTGCAAAGAAAAGTAAACTAGTTTAAGTCGGTTGGTTCACATCAATGTCATGATGTCATCTGTGGTGCTTATTCATACCATCTTTTGTAAAGATGTTGTATTGTTTTTTCCCCTTAATAAAGTCAGTATGTGAATGGAGTTTGGAACGGTTGTGTTGTGGTGCAAGTTGATTTATTAGTGTCAAGCTTATATTGAGTACAATGACAGTGCAACTGGAAAACATCTCGTAAAGGAGACGTTACGTCAGTGAATGACGAAATGAGGGTTTCGCTTAGAAGCCTATCACCTTCGAGTTTTAGAAAACGAGCCAATGGCATGGGAAATGCCTTGAGTCTGCAGAATTTGCATGCCGCTCCTCTCAGGAACCTGATGACCAGGTCATGCTTCCCCACAGACTTACCTTCAACTGCGTCGTGATGTGCGGCAATAGCAGCAACATACACTTTGAGGGTGGAGGGAGACAGCCTTCGCTCCAACCCTTCTTGCAGGAAGGAAAGCACGATACTGAACGGGTATTTTCTGGGGTCTTCTCGCGAGAAGAGCACCATGTGACAAAAAGGTTCCACTTCAACGTATAGGCATGTCGCGTGGACAATGCACTAGCAGAAGTGATGGTAGCCGCCACCACCACCACCTTCTGCCTCCTCCCGTCCAGAAGCCACACATGTAGGTTCCATAGATCAGGACGAGGGTGCCAGAGGGTGCCCCGTCTCTGAGAAAGGAGATCCTTCCTCAGAGGAATTGGCCATGGAGGTGCTGTCGCGAGGAGTACTAGTTCGGAGAACCAGGTCCGGGTGGGCCAATGAGGCGCAACCAATATGACCTGCTCCTCGTCCTCTGCACTGGGGAGAGTTTGCTCTTTTCCCAGTTGACCCGAAGGCCCAATCGGGCTAGGTGCCGGAGCACTAGGTCCCTGTGTTCGCAAACCTGGTCTCGAGAGTGAGCTAGGATCAGCCAGTCGTCGAGATAGTTCAGGATGCGAACCCGGTGTTGCTGTAGCAGCACAAGGGCTGCCTCGACGACTTTCGTGAAGACGCAAGGAGACAGGGCTAGCCCGAATGAGAGAACCGCGTACTAATATGCCAGCCCCTTAAAAGCAAACCGTAGAAACGGTCTGTGTCGAGGAAGAATGGAGACATGAAAGTAGGCATCCTTCAGGTCAATCACTGCAAACCAATCCAACGGACGAACGCATTCGAAAATGTGTTTCGCTGTCAACATCCTGAACGGAAGCCTGTGAAGGAATCGGTTTAAGACGCGCAGGTCCAGAATTGGCCGTAACCCACCGGTTTTCTTGGGTACAATGAAGTAGGGGCTGTAGAAGCCGGACTTCATTTCGGCTGGAGGGACAGTCTCGATCGCACCCTTCGCCACCCAACGGTAGGGTGGGGCCTGCTCTGCCAGGGGTCTGGCGACAGAGGGGAACGAGAGTGGCGAGGCTCGTGAGCGGTGCGCACTGTCATCCGAGATCTCTGATGGCTCAGACATGGGTGAGACAGTTCTTTCTTTAACCACATTAAGGTGCTGCCGAAGGGCGAGCTGTAGGAAATGGAGAACAAAATATTCTCCCCCAGCCCTCCCCCGGGGGAAGGAGTGGTCCTGCTACTATCTCCTGGAAAGAACTGAGTGCTATCTCTTAGCAGCCCATCTCAGGGGCACCGCTTAGCCTGGTGTTTAGCGGGCTGCAGGGCCGGAGCGGGCTGTAGCGCCTTCCTGCGGCTACCTCCCCGGCGCGGCCCAAATGAAGGCTGCTGCTGCTGCTGCTGCTGCTGGGGCCGGGCGGGAGGGGCGGGAGCCGCAGGAGGGCGCCCTCAGCTGCGAGCAGGCTGGGGATTCTGTGCCGATGGCTGGGTGGAGGCAGCAGCAGGCCGTCGAGGCAGAATATGCTTTATAGCCTCAGTCTGCTTCTGGGCGGTCGAGAACTGTTGGGCGAAGTCCTCGACCACGCCGCCGAAGTGATCAGCCTGGGATTTTTTTGAGAGTCGAGGAAACGGGTTTGCTCGGTGTCTCTCATATCAGCCAGGTTGAGCCAAATGTGTCTCTCCTGGACCACATTCATGGACATCACCTGACCCAGGGAGCGTGGGGTCACTTATATCGCCCGGAGAGTAAGGTCGGTGGCAGCATGCAGCTCATCAAAGAGCCCTGGGTCAGTCCTGCCCTCGTGCATGTCCCTGAGCATTGTGCTTGGTAAACCTGCAGGATGGCCATGGCATGCAAAGAGGTGGCAGCCTGCCCCGCAGCTCCATAGGATTTCAAGACGAGAGTCGACGAAAACCTACAGGCTTTGGAGGGGTGCTTTGGGTCACCACGAGACGAAGCGATCTGAGGACACAGCTGCATCGCAACAGAGCGGTCAACCGGGGGAACCCCAGTGTACCCTTTGGCCCCATCAAGGGGAGGAAAGGCGGAGAAGGTTGCCGAGCGATCACGGGAAGACAGTGGAGACTTCCAGGACCTCGTGACCTCCTCATGCATCTCCGGGAAGAAAGGTATTGGGCACCCAAAAGCCAACCATCCAGCCGCGAGCGCTCAGGACAGGGTGGAGGGTTCCACTGAAGCCCGATGCTCGCGACTGCCTGGGAGAGCATGGCTGTCAACTTGGGATCTGACTCGGACAATGCTGGCACGCCAGAAGGCGGCAGCTCAACCGAATCATCATCTCCCGAGGACACCAGCCCACCTTGTGATGCAGCGATGGACATAGTTTCCTGTCCACCAGCCAAAGTACCACCTCTCGAAGAGGGGGTAAATCGGGGTGTGGATGAGGGGACTTTCGCTCTAGTGAGATCATTGAGTATCGATCGCAGTGTCGCGATGGTCATGTTCCCGCAATGAGAACATGATTCATCCACAAAAGCTGCCTTAGCGTGATCTTAGCCCAAACACGCAAGGCAGCGATTGTGCCCATCAAACTCAGAAACAGTCCGACCGCAACCAGAAGTGCACGGACGAGACATCTTTATAAAGACATGCCACACGCAAGCTCTTTTGTGAGAGGGAAAACTCTGCAGAGTGCTGAAGCAACCAGGGATAACACACAAATAGCAGATCACTGCACAGATCAGAAGGCAATGAGAACTCGTTGGAATTCACCGTCACACCAACACCTGGAGAGTAGCTCGTCTCGAAGAGTGAAGATTTCAGAATGGCTTGAGGAGTGAAGATTTCTCTCGGCTCCGAAGCGAAAACATAATGCGAGATTGCCACCGCTCCTCTTTTTATACCCACGCGGTGGGGCGGAGTTGCGGCATGCAAATTCCGCAGACCCAAGGCATTTCCCATGCCATTGGCTCGTTTTCTAAAACTCGAAGGTAATAGGCTTCTAAGCGAAACCCCATTTCGTCATTCACTTACGTAACTCGTAGTGACGGAACGAAAGGGAACATATGTTCCATGTCAAAATGATCTATGCTGCATTGAGTATTTACTTTTAGGCCTGTGTGTTCCACTAATTTCCTGCAGGTTTTTTTTTTTTTTTTTTTTTTGCTAGATCTGAATTGAAAAGTTCTTCTGAACCAGTGATCACCAGTCTTGATGATGAAAAAAAAAGAAAAAAAAAAAAGATTAAAACCTTGATGAATTGGATAATTTCCCTTTTTGTATAGTACCAGAGAGACATTCTTAATAAACAACTGTCAGTAGAGCTAAGTAAATCTAATAAATTGTAATTTAGTTTGGGTGCTTTAACCCTTTCACACGTAAGTTTAAAATATTCTGGCTGACCCCCCAGCGTGAGTTTTTCAAGGTGACCGTTATTTAGAACTTGTCACTTTATGGTTTCCATGGTGACGCGTCATCGCTTGTCACGTCACATACCGCAGCGACAACAGTGCTGAATGAATGATGATCTGCTTTTATGTCAGTTTTCCTTTTTAATTCAAAATTCACAAATTTGTTAGCTATTGGATGAAATATCTGATATTCCGATTGTCAAATATATGCAAGTGGAAGTGTTTTGTTGTTTAAACACCTTTATAACGATCGCGTTAGTTGAGCTGTATGCGCGATGGGCGCCGCCATGTTAGTTTGTGCCGCAGACGCAGTTCAGAGAATCGGATCTGTTGGATTTATTTACAACACGTGAATTCATCCACTTCTCCTGAAATACATAAAAGTAAGTGGCTGGTGAACTGGGAGAAGAATAGAGTAAACTTTAAAGTTACTTACACAATGTGTATCTGAATAAAACGTAATTATATTGGAAATTATTATTATTGCCTCTTCCATAGACATAAGTGTGTATTTTACAAACTCTAAATGTATTGTTTTTTTAGTACTTATGTGAATTTATATGTCTGAAACCTAAAATAAACATTATGTGGTTGAAAACACTGAAAAGTTGTGATCTATGACAGCTCTGAACGCGCCTGTCTCTGGCTCAGCGCCAGCCAACGCGTGAAAGCACATTTGAATTTAGCAGTTGATCACGTGATGCACTGACCGTTCTAATCACACCGGTGTGATCGTACACTCCAGGGACCAGCCTAGACTGATCACACCGGTGTGATCGTACGTGCGAAAGGGTTAAAGTAAAAGTATACCCAAAATGAAAATTCTGTCATCAACCTTCATATTATTCTAAACCCTTACCATCCTTTCTTTCATGTATATATTCAAAGGCTCCTTTTCAGTAAAACAAAAGCATATACAAGAGACTGTCAAGCTATATTTAAAAAAAGCTGTTATTCATGTCAGGGATTGAGAAATGTTTGGGCAAACTAATTCAAAACATTTAAATGGATACTGTCTCTTTAAACACTTTAACTCGTTGTCTATACATAAAACACTGTGGGCCCTATTTTAACGATCTGAAACGCAAGTATCAAGCGCAAAACGCAAGTAACTTTGTGGGCGGGTCTTGGGCACTGTTGCTATTATACCGGCGGGATAAATGACTCTTGCGCCCGACGCAAATCTAAAATGGGTTGGTCTGAAGTAGCTTCATTATTCATAGGTGTGGTTTGGGCGTAACGTGAAATAAACCAATCAGAGCGTCATCTCACATTCCCTTTAAGAGCAGGCGTGCTTGTTCTATAGCGGATTCCTATTATAACGGCGGATTTGCCAGGCGCACACGAGGAGCGGTTCACAGCCGAGGAGACCGACGTTCTCGTCAGGGACGTTGGGGATGGAGAAACACACCCAAATTAACTTCGGTTAAACAGGCGTATGATAATTGGGGTAAATGTGTAAGCTAGATGTATGCTTTTATAATAAACTATCTATCTATCTATCGCAATAATGTATGTGTCAGGATTCCATCACCATCTCCTTCCACTCATTCCCTCACTCCGCCCACTCAGTCATTCACACGCTCATTGTCACCTGATTACCAATCACCGTCACCTGGACCTCATCATCAGTTCACCCATATATACCTGCTACGAACATTCAGTCATTGTCTGATCTCGTCTATACTTGATCCAGACCCTCTGCTATACTTACCTGTATACTTACCTTCGATCCCGATCTTCTCAGCCAGTCTTCATTCCGTCTGCTCAGGAGCTCCGTCATCATCATCTGCAAAAGAATGAGAGAGAGAGAGACTTGGTTACACTTCAGTTAAGCTATCATCTGATATTCAACTTACTGTTTACTCACCTGTTACGCTGTTCCGATCCATTCTGCAAATTAAAGCATTTAACTTACCTTCTGTCTGCTTCATCTATGCCAAACCTGACAGAAGATCAGACCACCATGCAGAATCCATTGGGATCCACAGCGAATTCACCTGTCAATCCGATCGCCATTCATCAACCCACCTCTTCAGCTTCACTTCCTCAAGCGCCCGTTGCTTCGTTCACTACCTCAGCGTGTCCCATGGCCCGACCAGCGACATTCTCCGGTGAGGTGGAGGACTGCAGTGGGTTTCTACTTCAGGTATCTTTGTATTTCTCCATGCAAGAACATCAATTCATTAACGATTCAGCTCGTGTTGCTTTCATCATTTCACTATTGTCTGGACAAGCACTTCAGTGGGCACAGTCTCTGTGGAATTCGAATTCGGAAGTCGTCAAATCCCTCTCCGGTTTCATACAACACTTCAAAGAAGTTTTCGGTCAAACAGCTGCCGATCTTTCAGTACATGATCAACTCTACAATCTTCGTCAAGGCCAATCTTCTGTGAGTAATTTCTCCTTACGATTCCGCACCTTAGCGGCATCCAGTGGATGGAATGAGGCAG
This sequence comes from Squalius cephalus, assembly GCF_949319135.1. Classification (NCBI taxonomy): domain Eukaryota; kingdom Metazoa; phylum Chordata; class Actinopteri; order Cypriniformes; family Leuciscidae; genus Squalius; species Squalius cephalus. The sequence continues at coordinate 36,268,486 of NC_137127.1, read as the reverse complement.
CATTGATCACAGCTTTTCGTCATGGTTTGAATCCGAACATTCGTCAGTTGATGGTGGTTTACGACGACAGCCTGGGAATTGAGAAATTAATTCAAAAATCCATTCGAGTTTCGCAAAGACTATCAGCCTGTGATACTCCGATTCCCACTGTATGTCCTCCGCCCACGGTTCCATCAGTCACTCCTCCAGCACCAGAGCTTATGGATCTCGGCTCCACCCATCTTCCAGCTTCAGAGCGTCAACGACGAATTCTTCATAAACTCTGTCTCTATTGTGCATCTGATAATCATCTTCTCAGCACTTGCCCTGTTCGACCTCCATGCCCAGCGGTAAGCACAATTCCAGTCTCACCTAAAATTGAAGCTTTAAATCGCACCACTGTGCATGTATTAACTTCTCGTATTTGTGTCTCAGCGCAAGCCCTTATTGACTCAGGTTCGGCGGGGAATTTCATCTCCACCCAGCTTCTCCAAAAATTTAACATCCGCAAACATCGCAGTTCTCAAGACCTTCATATACAAACCATCCAGGGAAAACCGTTGGGTCGAGGTCGAATTCGTCATTGTTCACCTACTCTGACGCTGCGCATTGGTTGTCTTCATTCTGAGGAGATTTCTTTTATGGTGCTGGAGGAGTCCACCGCTGAGCTCATCCTGGGACGCCCCTGGTTAGTTCAACATCAGCCGACGCTCCACTGGAAAACTGGTGAAGTATTGCGTTGGGGTGAGTCCTGTCATTTGTCCTGTCTATCATCCATCAAGAAAATACCTTCATCATCATCGACGCCTCAGAAAAGGTCCAAAGTTCCTGTTTGCTCCACCTCGGTTGAGAGCCCTGAAGTACAGCATCAAGTAGAGATTCCAGTGGAGTACCAGGCGTACCAGGATGTGTTCAGCAAGAAACTGGCTACTAAACTACCACCTCATCGGCCATGGGATTGCACAATCGACTTGCTACCTGGAGCCACTCTACCTAAAGGTCGTATCTATCCACTGTCCATCCCAGAGCAGAAGGCCATGGAGGAGTATGTGGAGGAGGCTTTACAACAACAGTTCATCCGCACATCGACCTCCCCTGCCGCTTCAAGTTTCTTCTTTGTGGGTAAGAAGGACGGAGGCTTGAGGCCCTGCATCGATTATCGTCATCTCAACTCTCAAACCGTCAAATACAGTTATCCCCTTCCTCTGGTCCCAGCTGCCTTGGAGCAGGTGCGTGGGGCTCGCATATTTTCTAAACTAGACCTTCGGAGTGCATACAACTTGATCCGTATACGGCATGGAGATGAGTGGAAGACAGCGTTCGTCACCCCATCTGGCCATTATAAATATCAGGTTATGCCCTTCGGGCTGTCAAACGCTCCAGCGGTCTTCCAGGGGTATATGAACGAAGTGTTCCGTGAGTACCTCAACCGCTTTGTGATTGTCTACATTGACGATATTCTCATCTATTCATCTTCAATTGCTGAACACCATCGTCATGTCATTCAAGTACTAGAGAAACTGAGAGAAAACAAGCTTTACCTGAAATTGGAGAAGTGTGAGTTCCATATCATCTCTGTTCAGTTCCTGGGTTACATCATAGATCAGCATGGTATCCAGATGGACCAGAGGAAGGTGGAAACAATCCAAGACTGGTCATTACCCACATCTGTCAAAGAACTTCAAAGATTCCTCGGTTTTGCAAATTTCTACAGAAGATTCATCAAGAACTACAGTCTCATCAGTGCTCCTCTCACATCTTCATTAAAGAATCGACCCAAGTCTCTGTCCTTGAATCCCACTTCTATCCAAGCCTTCCATCGCCTCAAAGAAGTCTTCACGACAGCACCAATCCTCATCCATCCCAATCCTGAACTTCCCTTCATCGTTGAGGTCGATGCGTCCTCCACTGGGGTTGGAGCGGTGCTGTCACAGCGGCAGGGTGAGCCTCCCAGACTCCATCCATGTGCCTTCTTTTCCAAAAAGCTGTCCCCGGCGGAGCAGAACTACGACATCGGCAACCGGGAACTGCTAGCCATAAAACTGGCTTTAGAAGAATGGAGACATTGGCTGGAGGGAGCAAATCACCAGTTCGAAGTAATTACAGATCATCGCAACTTGGAATATCTTCGTGAGGCAAGAAGATTGAATCCTCGCCAGGCCCGCTGGGCACTCTTCTTCACTCGATTCAACTTCATTGTTACTTACCGTCCAGGAAGTAAGAATTGCAAGGCAGACACTCTTTCCAGACTCCATCATTCATCTTCTGAAGACCTCAGTACTGAGACCATTCTCCCTCCAGCCTTAATCCTCAGCATTCTCTGGGACATCGACCAGCAAATCTCTCAGGAAAATTCTCGCCATCCTGCTCCGCCGGGAGGTCCAGAAGGGCGTACTTTCGTACCTCAACATCTTCGTACTCCCCTTCTGGACTCTGCTCACACGGTTCCGGGCTCTGGACATCCAGGTAGCAAGCGTACCCTCTCGCTCCTCAGTCAGCGGTACTGGTGGCCGTCCATCTTCTCCCAAGATGTCTCCAGGTTCGTCCGCGGCTGCTCAGTGTGCGCCATCACCAACACTCCCAGAAAGCTACCTGAGGGTAAACTTGTGCCACTGCCTATACCCAGACGCCCTTGGTCACACATCGGAGTGGACTTCATGACTGACCTTCCTAGATCTGGTGAATTTACCTGTGTGCTCGTCGTTGTGGATAGATTTTCCAAAGGCTGCAAGCTGATACCTTTACCTGGTTTACCCACGGCTTTAGAAACAGCTGAAGCATTGTTTCATCACGTATTCAGAAATTTTGGCATTCCAGAAGACATCGTTTCGGACAGGGGACCCCAATTCATCTCCCGGGTGTGGCACACCTTCTTCAAGCTCCTCGGGGTCACTGTCAGCCTCTCTTCAGGATATCATCTGCAGACCAACGGCCAGACTGAGTGGAAGATTCAGGAGATTGGACGTTATCTGCGAACTTATTGCCACCAGTACCAAGACAGCTGGAACCGATACCTCCCCTGGGCGGAATACGCCCAGAATTCCCTCACTCAGCGTACCGCCGGGCTCACCCCCTTTCAGTGCTTCCTCGGATACCAGCCACCTCTCTTCCCTTGGTCTAGTGAGCCCTCGGAGGTTCCAGCTGTCAACTTTTGGTTCCATCAGAGCGAGGGGGTATGGGACTCAGCTCATGTGCATCTACAACAGGCAGTGCGGAGGCACAAGGATCAAGCGGATCGTCTACGAGCCGATACACCCCAATATCAACCTGGTCAGAAGGTGTGGTTATCGACGAGGGACATTCGCCTCCGCCTGCCTTGCCGTAAGCTGAGTCCTCGATTCATTGGACCTTTCACCATCCAGAGGCAGTTGAACGAAGTAACCTACAGACTCAACCTTCCACCTCAGTACAAGATATCTCCTTCCTTCCATGTCTCTCTCCTCAAACCCCTCACTGACCCAGTCTCTTCTGTTCCCTCAGATTCCACCTCGGATGACGTGCCTCCTCCTCCCGTGCCTGTGGAAGAAGAGGCCATCTACAGAGTTCGTCCGTCTGGAGTATCTGGTGGATTGGGAGGACTACGGTCCAGAGGAGCGTTCCTGGGTACTCCGTGATGATATCCTAGATCCAGCCTTACTCTCCCAGTTCCATTCTGACCATCCTGACCGCCCAGCTCCCAGGGGTCATGGTCGACCTCGCCGCCGGCAACATCTCTCTTCTTCCCAGCCATCAAGAGCCGCCTCGGGAGGGGGGGGGGGGGGGGGGTACTGTCAGGATTCCATCACCATCTCCTTCCACTCATTCCCTCACTCCGCCCACTCAGTCATTCACACGCTCATTGTCACCTGATTACTAATCACCGTCACCTGGACCTCATCATCAGTTCACCCATATATACCTGCTACGAACATTCAGTCATTGTCTGAGCTCGTCTTTACTTGATCCAGACCCTCTGCTATACTTACCTGTATACTTACCTTCGATCCCGATCTTCTCAGCCAGTCTTCATTCCGTCTGCTCAGGAGCTCCGTCATCATCATCTGCAAAAGAATGAGAGAGAGAGAGACTTGGTTACACTTCAGTTAAGCTATCATCTGATATTCAACTTACTGTTTACTCACCTGTTACGCTGTACCGATCCATTCTGCAAATTAAAGCATTTAACCTACCTTCTGTCTGCTTCATCTATGCCAAACCTGACAGTATGATTTGCAAAAACGATAACTGCTGCGTCTGTGTGTAGATGAGAGAATCAAAGTGTATGTGCGTTGTGCACACGCTACATTGATTATGGCCCTTAAAATAGCATATGAATAACATGCGCAATGCGCCACTGACTTTAAACTGTTTTTTTTTTTTTTTCGGTCAGTGGCGGAATTGTTTTCTAAACATGCAAAATAGCATGAGGGAACGTTTGCGCTGGAACACGCCTCCTCTTTGCGCTGAACCACCCCGGGGAGCGCAAGTGTATTTCTTAGTTAACCGACGTGCGTCTGTGGAGGGAAAAGTCCGCTTTGCGCGGGTGCAAAATAGGAATGATACATGCGTCGGTGTACAAAGTCAATTGCGCTGGGTGCAAGATAGGGCACTTTGTTTTATTCCAAAGTATATGCAACTGTAGACACTCTCAATGCTTCTACAGACATGCTTTGAATCCTTATTTTATCTCATCAATGCTTTGTTTTAGCATGCTAATGTCTGAACCAGAGGTCACAAACTACAGATTAGAGAATGCAAAAACGACTGCATTAGCCAATAGTATGTCTGTCACTCTGACACTGTTGCATCGTGTGTTATTGGCAGAAAAGACATGCAGACAGCCTCACACTGATGCTCATTATTGCCAATTCCAGCGATTTCAGAGATTTAAGCAGGGCATTTTGGGTATCGCCACTAAAAGAGGTGTATGGACCAAGGTGGAGATTAAACATATCATCGTATTAATACACAAGAAAAAGTCAAGCCGGTGAAGCAACACTAGCCTGTCAGACATATATAAACTAAACTAAACTATCTACAGTTGACATTATTAACATATTTGTTTAGGTATATTTTGGGTATTTTCATAGTATGTTTTGTTTTGTTTTTATTTGTGCATTTATATTTGCAAAGCAGTATGTTTTTATCATTTTGTGTGTTGGGATTTATTAATGATCTATGATAATGACCTTATATGCTGTATTATTTTACACAAAAATTGTAAAGAGCTCTTTATTCAGGTTAACATTTCACCACACCTTATTTCAATAAAATAGCCCTCTTTGTTTTCAGGACCTTGAGTAAAGACGGCATATTGAGTATTGTGTCACAGCCTAAATGTGGCCCCTTATTTCCTCAGACTGGCTAAAGGGACATTTGCATTATTGATGAGGCGTTCCTGTCACCTCAAACATAGACTATTTAAGGAAGAATAATTTTATGCAAACTGTGTATTGATGGACTAATGATCAATTGGCCTCTGCAACAATATTAATATGCAATTGTTTCAGTGTTATGTGCATTCCATTATCCTTATTAAAATTTTATTTTAGCATAACTGGGACCAATTATCATCTAAGACTGGAACTATATATTACAATTAAGTTTTGAATAGGCTTCCACATGTGCACATGCTTTAATATGTCTTGCTGATTTTCAGGATTACACATTGTGTGGATGAGTTAAAAAAATTCTGTAAATTACTCTCTTTTATTCAGACCTCTGCATTCAAAGTCACCTGTAAGACCTTGGTTGTTAAAAGACAGTGATCAATAAAATCAGTAATGTTTGTTGTTCAAACAGTGATGCAAATAATATCAGACAGAGAAGCCATTGTTCAGCAAAGTCCTCCAATCAGGGCACTGATGAGATTACCAATTGCAATGAAATGCTTCTAATGTGACCAGTGCTTTTACATGGTATAATCCACCAGATTTTATATATATATATATATATATATATAAAATTGCAATATAAGATGTATACCTATTTATCTTGAGGTTTGCATATTATTATACTGTAGCTTCTTGACAACTTGTTCTGTGAAAAGTGGAAAGGCTGTTAAGGAGACTTGGCTACTATCAGATTACTAGTTACAGTTTACTGACAACTATGAGCATCTTAACTTTGAGATGATAGTTTTTAAAGGGGTGGTTTACTATGATTTCACTTTTCTAACTTTAGTTAATGTGTAATGTTGCTGTTTGAGCATAAACAACATCTGCAAAGTTATGACGCTCAAAGTTCAAAGGAAAGGGAGATATTTTATTTTAAAGAAATCGTTTTTTAAGGACTACGCGGCATTCCTCCCGGGTTAGGGACATCATGAACCCTAAAATTTACATAAACCCCGCTCCAGAACACGATTTATAGATTATCAAGACAGAATATACTAATTAATGACTAGAAGATAACTACACATAAGCTAGATAAATTCACAAACTAACCATTCAGAAATGTTGTCTACATGTTGTCACTTCTTCTTTTGAGTCTCTCCATCTTTCTGACTTCGGGTTGAACATAAAAGGCAAAAAGTTTTTGAAATTTGAGTAACACTTTATAAAAACGTTCAGTTGTAAGTCATTTATAAGTGGTTAGTTAATGATGAACTAATTGTTTACAAAACACATAAGTGTTATACTAACATGTTATGTATGTTTTGTAAATTCTGTTAAAAGTCATTTACAAGTGATTAGTAAATGATTAACTAATTATTTACGAAACATGACCATGCGTTCAAAAATGATTAATAAGTGATATGTTAATTATTGTATGTATGTTTTGTAGATTCAGTTATAAGTCATTTACAATTGATTAGTTAATGATTAACTAATCATTTACAAAACATGAATATGCGTTTCATATATGAGTTTAATCCCATTTCCTGCATTTAAATACCTTTAGGGACTATGGTGATACAAAATCCAGGAAATAATTAAGTTGATTATATTGATAAATTCGGCCAAAAAGAATACAGTAGGCTAAACTATGTATAAGAAAAATATATGTCTTACTTTCTTTATTGTTTAATAGCGGCCGATTGCCAAGACTTGAGAGAATCATTTTATAAAGTCAAAAATGTTCACCATTAATGTTTTGTGTGTAAATAAAATTTAAATAATGTGAGACTCAATTTCCGCTGTAATGTAGAAACAACATGTAAGTGAACTTAAAACAATCCTCACATAAACCCAAAAAGAAAATGTAATATTTACCCGTGCCCTTCGATCCTGTCTAACAGAAATATACAGAAATTGAATAAGGTTATCAAACAGTCCGCACTGCATCAATTATAAATTAAATAATCCTTATTAAAGCTACAAACGTTCTTTAGTCAAGAGCAGTGAGTGATTTTCTCTGTTCTCTTTGTTCTTTGGTTAACTTTACTGACTACAGAATTAGTGGCTGCTGTCACTTTAATATCTACCGCTGCTTTAAGATCTACCGCTGCTGACAGGATCATTTTCTCATTTTCTCTTGTTCATTTAAGACTTTATTTAATGTAACAGGGGCATGTCCCCCCTGTCCCCATAGGAAATTACGCCCCTACGTCTATGTATGTTCTTTCGCATTAAACAAAATGATTTAAAGCACAGTAATGATTATACAGATAAAATAAAACATACACAAACCTGAATTTCACAGATGAAATGCACCAATTCTGCGCCGCTGAGAAGAGGAGAACTGTTCTGAAGAGAATTCAAACAGCCCGCGCTCACTCAACCGTTGAGTTATCGCCACGTCAGAGGGTGGGGGAGGGGTGCATTGTTTTAATTGAGTAAACTTAATCAATTTCTTATGTGTCTTAAATATTAATAATATTGATTTGAATTAGCCTAAGTAATATTTGTGGTTCTTGAAACAGATCAGTTTAATTATCCATTCTCAAATATCGTGATGGAAATTTCACAAATATATTAGCTAAGTGTATTTTAAATAAATAATTGGTTAGTTAAATACTAAATTATTTTAGTGAAAAACGTCAAACTTAAATATAACTGTAAATTTCAGACAAAATTAATTGTTATATTTTTAGTCAATTATTTTGGTATGTTCAACTCAAACTGTCAAGTAAATGATAATCAGATATTTTATTAAGTTAATAAAGTTAATTATTACTGTGATATTTACTAAGCCAATTAATTATTTTTTAGAGTGTATGCATAAGAATCACTTCGACATTTAGAAAAGTTTTATGTTTGTGAAATATGCAACTGTATCTTGTAGAATACACTCTAATAAATGATTTTGTAATTAAAATGTGTTGTGTGTGTAGTTTAACCCTTAATCATTGTTCAAGTAGGTTTACGTTTTTGGTGTTTGGGGTCAGATAGACCCCAAACTTTTACAGCGCGATTGCGTAAGGAAATATATATTTTTTTACATGGCAAACTATATATCGTTTTTTTTTTTTTTTACTTCTCAACTATACATTTATGCTGTGTTTTCGTGGATATTTGGTAGTTTTTTATATTTATGAAAAAATCACTTAAATGATGATCTTAATTAAATCTAAATTGTTTTTGGACATTGCTCTATGCGTTAGGGATAGAATACTGCCATCTGCAGGTTTGTGGAAAACCTCCACCGTTTTTTCATATTAAATGTTATTCCCTTAAAGGGGTACTTCACCTCTGGAAAGATGAATGTGTATTTAAAATAGGTCATTTATGTAGAAGAAATGTGAAATTATTTTTGAATTTGGAGCTTTCTAGACTGAGAAAATCCAGAAAATGTATTTTTGGCTTATGTGGATGAAAGACAACAACTCCCAGAATGCACTTGCTTCGCTGCCCTACGAGGCCACTCCGAGCGCAGTTGAAAACAACAAGGCTAGGCTAGTAGTGAGACTCCGGTGACGAGTTTGCCCGGGATTTCGAGATCGCCCAAAATGTCCGGGATTCGGCTTTTGCATTCTACAGTCACCATTCATTATGTTTACTGTGGCGAGCAGGACGAGACTGAGGGGCGCGGGAGAATGGCGCGAGGCCGGTGGCATCATTACTGAGACTCGCCGGTCTCGTATCTCTCACGGAGGAGCGGGAATTTTCTTAGCAATGTTAAAACGCACATCAACCGATCACTTTTTTAGCGTTCATGTAAACACTACATTCAGATTCACCAATCGGAATGAATTCAGTTAGATTGAAACAAGGCCGAATACCGGACATTTTGGACGATCTCGACGGCCGGACATGTCCGGGAAAAAGAGGATGGGAACCTTTCTCTTAATACTCAGCTTTCTCCACAGAACAAGAGCCTGCTAGCTTAGCTTCCAAAGAAAGACTGCTGACACTGTGTACATTCTGTGAGTGAGATCCCACCTCCTATGGGCGGTTTCAACACATGCGGAACAGCTCCTCCCACTGGCTGTAGTCTTTAGCCTCTGGCCAAAAAAATCCTCCGATGACGCAAAATGACGATTTTTGCGTCATCGGAGGCTTTTTTACAGACAAAAAATACATAAATCTCTCATCTAAGGGGGATATGAGGGTGGAAAGCACAGTAATTCGAAAATACTACAGGTTTTCTACTAATACAAAGCTTAATGCTAAGTCCTGAAGTATCCCTTTAAATAAGACGAGCTGATACATACCTCTCTCGTCTCAGTGTGTGCACTCAATCGCTCTGGTGTGCGGCGACACTTTGATAGCACTTAGCTTAGCCTAGTTCATTCATTAGGAACCATACAGAGATGAAGCTAGAAGCGACCAAACACCTCCACGTTTTCCCTATTTAAATACAGTTACACGAGTAGTTACACGACCAAGTACTGTATGGTGACACAAAATAAAACGTGGCGCTTTTCTAAGCGGGTAAAAAGGATAACTATAATGTATGGCGGAATAGCACTTGAAGTTGGGAGCACTTCGACTCTGCACTGTAAAAAGTCACTCCTGAAAAATCCTCTCCCTCTCTCACTTCTGTCACTAGAACCAACGTGACTTTAACTGCACAGATACTTAGGCTTCTATGTATAGGTTTCTACCCAAGTACCGGCATTTCTGAATGGGCTGAGGCTGGGTTGATAACCGTATACTTTGTGCGGAGAGCATTCACTCAATATTATTATCATCTTTGACAGAGGTGGCTTTTAGAGGCTTTTACATCAGAGATATTCATATATATATATATATATATACACACACACATTACAAAAATGCAAAAATATATTACAAACTACATCACCAGTCTAACAAACACTTTAGATATAAATCCAAATGTGCTTTACTGTACATGCAGAAAACATGTTTTCTATTATCAACTTTTAATCACAAGTAGATGATTCACTAAATAAACATGATTAGCAAAATTTACACTTGCTGTGATTAAAAGCTGATAGAACCCCTTGAAACTATTAAAAGCTCATTGAAGGGTCACTGGAGGTAAAAAAAAAAAAAAAAAAAAAAAAAAAAAAAACTGCAATTTGGGTCTTGAGAAATGTCTTGATCATTTATGACCAGACATGTGAACACGATTACAGTGTAGATCAGATAGATCTATAAAGCCATAAAGGTAAAGATAAGAATGCAGGTGTGAGTTCTGAGTTGGTGTCGTCTTAGTGCTCTGTAATGATAATAATATGTGTGAATACCTTTTAGCTCTTCTACAGGTGCTAGAAACTAGTCCCAATCATATCCATCCAAACTGATTTGACTTCCTTTCTTATGTGGAACACAAAAGGAAATGTTTTACATAATCTGCTCTTTTCTATACACCAAAAGAAAATTGTAACCACAGGCTGTCAAGCTAAAAAAAAAAAAAAAAAAAAAAAAAAAAAAGGCCTTATGGCTCATGAGCTTTATTTACATTTACAATTACATTCTTATAGACATGCAATAGCTTCGTAAATTTCAGAAATATGTTATACTTTGGCTTAATAACCTGGGATAAGAGAAATAGTTTTACATAGAATATTTTGTTTTCAAAGATTATTCGTGAACAGACAAAATGTTCTCTTCATGCTGTCATCAATCCCAGCAATATCTAATGATATGTTGATTTATACTTTTAATTGCCCTCCAATCAGTGCAGAGATAACAGGAAGGGGATGAGCACAATATATTATGTAATGTTTCCTTAACAGGAGTGTGTGTGAAAAACACAGGTTAAGTCCACTAATGTCCATTTATTATCGAAATGTATTTCAAGGGTCAATGTGGATGGAGTTTTGTATTGAATCCTGTGTCTTGAGGTAATATGCTTCATGCTCTTGCAAATCTGCAGTATATAAGAATTATTTCCCATGTGGTCCTCAGATGTACGGGTTGCACTGAATTTTACAGCATGTGTACTTACAGTGTACTTACCTAAGAAAGTACTGGGTAATCTAAGGTAACTGCATGGGTTAAGGTTTGGTTTAGGGGTAGTTAATGCAATTACTATAATACGTACATAGTATGTACATGGGGAACAGGACTGTAAATAAAGTTTGTGCGCATAGGTATTATGCCTATTAACAGTCCAACATTTCTGCAAAATAATATTACGTTGCGTCATGCACGTTTTGCGACAGTTTCAAGGTGAAATGTCCAGTGAGTGGCGCTAAAAGTGTGTTCAGTTTTATCCGGAACAGATGAATGTGAATCTGCCAATGTTTTATTGCTATGGTTTTTGTACATATCACCGCAGTTCTTAATTGAATAGTCCAAGGAGTGGCGCTAAAAGGTTAATGCTCCATCGCATGTAAGCAATAAAGTACGAGAGGCTGTGCTGTATCGTGAATAAGTAATGGCTGAAGGGCGTTGTTAGGCACGACGCGAAGTGGAGTGCCTGCAACCCCTTCAGCCGCCTCGAGTACCTTATTGCTTTTATAAAACGGTTGCCACACAATACAAATATTAAAGTAGTAAGCGTCGTGACGTAGAACGAAGTATAGCTAAATCAAATGCTACCTCCTACGTCATACGCCGGCATCCATCTCCCGTGAACGCAGGTCGACCGTTGCCGGAAGCCAGTTATTTTTGTTTATAAATTTTTAAATATGTATATTTTTAGGACAAAACCGCACGGATTACCCTCAGAAGGCCTTCGTTTATCCCCCTGGAGCCGGATGGATTACTTTTGTGAAGGATGCATGCACATTTTTGGGACTTGAAGGAGTGGACCCCATAACTTGACATTATAACCACTGAAAGGTCTAAGACATTTTCTAAAATAACTGAAAATGTGTTCGTCTGAAAAATGATTGACATATGCATCTCGAATGGCTTGAGGGTGAGTAAATCATGGGTTTAATATCATTTTTGGCCGAACTTTCCCTTTAACGGTTAACTGTTAAAAGGACAAGATATCGCAGCGGACATTCAAACGGATTCTTTTATTATAAATATAGGACTGACCTGAAGGAAAATGCAATGTCTGCTGTGAATGCAGGTAACTTTACACTCGCTTTCTCGATCTCTCACAATACTCCACTATAGCTTCAATGAACAATATCAATGAGATCACACATGTGTTTAAGTTGCTAAGAGTGGTTGCTAGGGGTGTTGTAGTGATACATAGAACCATTGGGTGAAGCGGTCATAGCCGTGTTTTATCGTGAATAAAGCACAGCTATTGACCAATCAGAATCAAGGATTGGAACTAACTGTTTTATAATTTAAAATATTGCACACCTACACTAAACCTTCCCGATAGTGTTAACAAAAGCAAATTTGACATGAAAATTAAGCGTAGCGTTAGTTCTGGCAGGTCACGTCAAGCTCGTGTCACCGGGTGACATAGAAGGAACTTTGGGAGTGGAACGAGTTGCCCTGGGGGGAGACTTCCGGTGCGACACTAGGCCGTTGACAAGCGGCAGCTGCAGTGGCTAATCAAGCAACCATTGGAGCGCGTGTCTCCAATGGGGGATTTAAAAGTGGCGGCTCGAAGATGCACGAGGCAGAGCGGACGCGATCAAAGTGTAAGTCACGAGAGCAAGAGAGGCAAAAGCGGGGCAGCCACAGAAGCGGAGACGGGAAGGATAAAGTGCGGCTGAGGCGCGGGGCACGATTGAGATCGAGAACGGACAAGAGATTGGCAAGTAGGACTGGGAGAAAGGAACGAGCGCAAGCATTGTTGGATATACAGATCACGACGGTGGACTGGCCGGCCCCGACGAGAGGGAGTGAAGGTATACTTTTCAATGTGAAGTGGTGTGTCATTGCAGTGTCTGAAGACTGAAGTGAGCACGTGTGAGGATTTACAGTGGTTTGATGCATGCACGAGTAAGGGAAAATTAGACGTTATCAGCACTCTGAAATCTTTGTCGGGGATCGTTTAGCCCGGTGGATTCGTCAGGAAATAATTTGAACTGCTGGATTCTGTACTCACCATTGCTGTTCTGTGAACAGAGAGATCCCGCTATCTGCCGCTGCCCTGTGAAAGAAAGGTGACACTCAGTGATCTGATGCTGGCCTGTGAAAAGAGAAAGCCCACTGTCAGCCGCTATCTACCTGAAGTCCCTTGTGTCCTGCCTACCACCTACTGTTGGCTGCTGCGCCTTATCTGACGGTCATTGCTCTCTGCCCACCATATACTGTTGTCTGCTGCTCTTCATTGGAAGGTCCTGGTCCTCTGTCCAATCCTCACTACCCTGTGAAAGAAAGGTGCCACTCAGTTGTCTGATGCTGGCCTGTGAAAAGAGAAAGTCCACTGTCTGCCGCTACCCACCTGTAGTCCCTTGTGCTCTGCCCACCACATACTGTTGTCTGCTGCTCTTCATTGGAAGGTCCTGGTCCTCGGTCCAATCCCCCCACTGTGGTCCTACAAGCAGAGATACCCAGTTCTCCGCTGCTATTTACCTGTAAGCTAACGCCCTTTGTCCCCTCCACTCTGCTGTTCTGTAAAATGAGAGGACTAACTGCCGGCTGGCCTGAGTCTTCCTCCATGGAAGACTCCTTTGACCTGTTTCAACGAGCGGCCCCTACGAGGAGTCCTGTGTCTGACATTTTCTTAAAGTTTTTTTGTATTCAATATATATATATATATATATATATATATATATATATATATATATATATATATAAAAGAAAAAATATTTTTAAATAAGTGAGTTTTCCTACATCTTGAAAACTTTTAGTTTTATGGGGGTAATCTTTGAAGGATGAACTTTTGGTCAGAAATTTGAATGCTTCTCACTAGATCTCACAGCGATGTTAGTGGCGAATTCAAATGCTTTATTTACTGGATCTTTCAGTCTCAGCGCTGTGGTCCAAACTAACATATGTGCACTACAGCGGCAAAACTCCGCTCAGTGCCGCTGGCAACGCTGTAACGTCTCCGCTTCGGGGTGTGTCTGTTGCGAGTGTTTAATCAATGTTTTTTACAACACACGGACAATATAATCATCAGCGATGCACGCCATTACATTTGGAAATAGACAAGCTTTGTTTCCAAATGCCCCAAGCAAAGATATCCTGTCAATTTTACACATTTTTATAAACCCAGCCAGTATAATCACAATGAACACATCCAAAATGAAATATTTAACATATATATAACAACTGCAAAGCCTCTAATTTGTAAACAAAATGATTTACGCACTAAAACCACATAAACGCCGGCACAATTAGCATATTCTTAAACTCTCAAGACAGACGTCACACCCCGAACCTCACAGCAATAGAGCTGGTAAGTCCCACCCCTTCCGCTAACCCCACTGGACCTCTAGGTTGAAAAATCGTCAATGCAAGTGAATGTGAGAAAAGAATTATTTTCTGGTCCCGTTTGAATTTTGCCATGAATGTGAACATATGTTGTCTGTGAATTTTTAATATAATTTTTCGTGTGAAGAATGCTACAATTTGAAGAATTGAACAGCCCATTTGGTTTGAATGGTGACATTTGGGTACAAAAAACACAGGCATCTCGATCTGTCTCCATAGATTATCGCAGCATTAGCACCGTGATCTGACAAGTGGAGGGAAAATGTGTTATGGGGTGACGTCACATAGGCGACATGTAGTCTTTCTCGTTATGTCTTTTCCACAACTGCTAGCCAAAGAATCATACAATATACTGTCAAACTCGTAACATGAAAAATTATATAAAAAATTCACAGACAACATATGTTCACATTCATGGCACAATTCAAACGGGACCAGAAAATAATTATTTTCTCACATTCACTTGCATTGACGATTTTTCAACCAGTGGGGTTAGCGGAAGGGGCGGGACTTACCAGCTCTATAGGCTAGTTGCACGTGGCCACCATTTTGGATTTCGGATCAGCGAGTGTGCGCTTAGACACTTCCGGTTTCGCATTACGCCCGGTGCAGGGAGCCGGAGAAAGCCGAAATGTGTCTTTTATAGTTGTTTACAGAATCATTTATCACTTAAAATACTAGACCCATATTACTATCACACGAGCCAATGGCAATTAAATGCACGGATGCATAGTCAGATTAATGAATGAAATACAATTGTTCACGAACAGAAGATTGTTTTTGACTCATGCTGCATACGCATACGCAATGACAATTATGCCTACTGTAAATATAGAGTTACAACTACGATTAGAGTTGTTTGCATATGCACCATGAACATTCACACGTTTGCCCTGTGATTGGCTATTCGCTCCGTGCACGGCGACCGTTGTTCAAACTTGAGTGTGTGGGCCAGTACTTCCAGTGAAAACTTACGGTGATCTGACAGCGAGAGCGAGAGACAACAGCGACCGAGTTCCATTAGCCTACCACAGAGATATTTTTTTCACAATGAGTATTCAAGAGAGGTGACTTGCCTTTCAGACGGTGACAGCCTCTGCACTTCATCGTTGTGTGACGTTTTGGGTCACGTTACAACAGAGAAGTCAGCTTTCATGCTTTTAATTAAAATATTGAGCGCTATATCTGACATTTTTTATATTGTTACCTATGGCCCAGCCCTACTTCTAGTATTACTGGGCATACTGTCCTAAGCAACGTGCTGTAGTAATGAAGCGTTGTTTTAAGATTATCTGGTTGCATTGGGAAAATGTTCGTTCTTTATTCTATCCGATTATTGCAACATGCTGTGTTAAAGTTAGCACATGCTTGTGGCTAAAACTTATCTAGATTATCGGTAACATACTTGTGCAAAATTCACAGTAGGCACAGTAGTACGTTCACCGCAGAGGTCTGTTATTCAACACTAACAACATCGTAGCTTGATGGTCCTGTGAAGGAGTGTGGAATCATGGGAGTCGTCATCTTCACCTCCACAAGCAATGGTATTCAGTATGTCGGGAGCAGAAATCATTTTCAGGAATGAGGAAGCACACTGTACTTCATTGCTTCCCTGCGCACTGCATATGACTCAGAGCTACAGGGTGTATGCTTCCCCGACCGGACTACACTAGTTTTTATACTAGTCCTATGGTTATATAACACGCTTGTTGTATCAGTTGTTGCTGCTAGTCGGAGCTAGTAGGGTATATGCTTCCCCTGCCAAACTACACTAGTTTTAGCATTAGTTAAAACGATTATACAACATGCTTGGTTGTATCAGATTGTGCTGCCTCTAGGGGTGTAATCTTCCTCCAATAGATCCCATACAACTGTTAAATTGGCTACAGCAACATGCATGTTGCAATGTGTCCTTGGGATGATGCTTCCCCCATAAGATTGGATCTATAGTATTCAACATATGCCACTAACATCAGGATGTATTAACCATTCTATCAGCGTCAGTCATGTTGGGGTAGTGTGCTGCTCTCCCTGCTCTTATCCATGCTAGGCTGCATGTATGCACAGGGAGTTCTTGCCTAGAACAGAACCATACCGCCAATCCTAACTGTATGCTAATTGTCTATCGTATTTGACGATAGTGATCCTGACAGAAACGCAATTGCTGAAGGAACTATGCCATATTTGCTTGTTTCTAGAATTATTTGAGCTCTTTTATCGTGCCTCATCTTTCACGGGATTTATACCCGAGCTCTCCGCATCGCAATTCTGTACCAGCTGAGCTACCGAGCAAGCTTAGTATGTCAGAAAAGCCAAACATATGGAGCTGATAATGTTAGGCAAACTCCAAAATGTAATCGTTTACAAATCATGCACTAAGTGCTTTGAGGTCATAATATAATATTTAACATGGAGCCGCATGAAAATAAGTCTTAATTAACCCATAATCAGCCCATGCAATTTTTTATGAAAAGGAAAAGGATGCTGTTTTACTGCCTCTAGTGTTCATTTCTGTTGGAAACTGCAGTGATATGTATGTATTGGTATGTATTTTACATATTTTTGCAGAAATGTTGCCACAGACGGTTTTCCAATGAGCCTGTGTTGTCTATTATTATTTTTATTTTATTTTTAATTACAAGTTCACATGAGCAATGAAGCTCCAATATATGTCTGAGAGGGGACGTGGACTCTGCTGTCATTTTAAGTTAAATATTTCTCAATGTTCTAAACTTTATTTTCCTCCGGTGTTTATAGCATGTTAGATAGCAGATTTTAATTGAAGAGAAAACATGCTATAAAGCCATAAACTTCATGGCAACTACTGCCAATCCTTAGAATGCTGTAAAATGCATATCTTCGTGTCTACTCTATTATCTTAATATAACAACGTCACGTCAACTTTGGACCCAAAACTTTGTGAAGACTGAATCTTACCGGACTTATTCCAGATTTAACTGGTTTACCAATATTCAGTATAATTAATATTAGTGTTGCAGTACTCAAGACCAGTCTTGGTCTTGCGACTGGTCTCAAGACTATTTATTTTAAAGATTTTGGCCTGTCTCTGTCTCAGACTAAGAGAACTCAGGATTCTCCAAACCGGTCAAGACCACAACTGCGGGAATATCACTAAATTGCCAGTGCATTGCCTAATTTATTTGTTAACATCATTACATTTTTTGCTTCAAATGCATTCAATATTTGGTTTATTTTGCCCGGTCAGAAAGTAATGGGGGATTGTTTCAAAAATGTCAACAAAAGGGTCATAATACATGCCCACAAAATTTGAGGAAAAAGCACTTTTACGAGATCTTGTTTTTTTTTACATTATACATTATAACATATTATATAATTAAGCAATATAACAAGAGCAAGAGAGCTTTTTCTAATTTTTTTTTCATGAATATTAGCATGATTACAATGTAAAATTGATTTTATACAAATGTTCAATAAACAAAAAAATAAAAAAAATAAAAATAAACATTCATCACAACATTATTTATGCAGTTGCACTTTGACGATTCAGATGCAGCTTCTGTTGTTTGCGTTACAACTCTGTAGTGCAAAGATTAATTTTGTTGTTAGTGATTTAATTTGATTGGCAACAGCTACAGTATATGTAGTGTCATATTATTCTAATTGTGTTTGTTGTTTAAATATAAGACATTTCTCAGACAGTAGATGTTGGTCTTTTTGGTGAATTTGAGAGTGTTGGTCTGGTCTTGGTCTTGACTCCGTTTCGACCTGCTTTAGTCTTGGGTCTCATCTTGGTCTCAACCTCTCAAAGTCTTGGTCTTGTCTTGGTCTTCTAAACACACATGGGTCTTGATCTTGACTTGGTCTCGGTTTAGTTGGTCTTGACTACAGTGATAGATCATATTTTAATTCATGAAATCAATGGCAAACTTTGTGGGAAAAAAATAAATACAACAAAATTAAAGTTCTGTGAAATTTAACCTTATACAATTGGGCTATCAGAAGTGCTCAGTGAATGGACAGTGGCTCATTTTTCAACACTATGTAGTCAAAAGTAAACATAACTTTTTTGCACAAAGATGCAGCAATAGTATTTCAGCATACTGAAAATGCATTGTTTGAAAAAAACAATTAATCAGATTTCAAATACAGCTGAAAAAAAAAAAATATATATATATATAATATACAATATATAATAAATCCTGAAAGCTTGGAACTTAATAAATAAAAGGCTGAATATTTATGAGAAAGAAAATGTTTTTTACATTGATAAAGGTTCAGAGCCCCATATAATATAGAAAAAAAGAATGATATTATTTAAATATTATATTGTTATTTTTAAATAAGTATTAATATAAAATAGTGAATTGCAGTGAGAAGTAATAACAATGTAACGAGATTCACCATTGTAAAAAAAAAAAAAAAAAAAAAAAAAAAAAAAAAAAAGTGGGGGGTGGGTGGATATATATATTACAGATTGTAAAATAAAATAAAATAATGACATGTTTTTATGTGACTGACACTATAGGTACAACAATTCAAGAGCTAAAATTGAAAACATTTAAAGAATTGAAGTTCCATCCATTTTTTATACATATTTAGGATTGCGAAATTGACGTTCAAAGTTAATAAATAATAAAAACAAATAACTGAAACTTGTCCATTTCAATGGACAAGAATGCAACCAGTCCATCCGACATCATGAATGTCAGCAGTGTTGTCCTCATAGACCAGCCTAAATGGGCAGATAAAGTAGATTATTGACCCATCTTGAGTCGCTAGCCAGGTCTCCATGTTCCTTTCTCATGTGGTTTAATCTGGCTGTCCGTCACATGGGATCACCTTGAACTTTGGTAACTTCATTATTTCAATAGCACTACCACATTATCACATTTCACAGCATACTCTTAGGCACGTTCAAAAATAATTAACTGTGTTCAACAGATAGTGAGAATGAAACGCCCGCCAGCGAGCTGATTAATAGACCCATAGACTGATAACTGAGCTGTGAACTTTTATGAATGAAGCTGAGTGAATAAAGTATGGAACATGTGAGCAGTGCTTGCATGTACAAAAATCAGTGAACCACAATGCTAGGGAGTAGTAGTGGTCGGCAGGAGTGGACTGGCCATCGGGCAGACCGGGCACTTTCCCGGTGGGCCGACGTGCTTTTTGGGCCGATACATCACGTACTTAAAAAAAATAATTTAAAAAACTCCCATAAAGCTCGCACATCGGCGGCCCATTCGTTTAGTTTTGTTTTGCTTAAAGGTGCTCTAAGTTATGTTGGCTGACGTCACTTCTTGTTGACGTTTAAAGTATTGTCAAACAAAACGGAGGCTAGCTAGACCCTCCCTCCTCCTCATTCGCAAACTATCCCCCCAAACCCCACCCCAAATCCTTATTGTCGGTTATTGGCTGGAACAGTTTGTTATGTTTCGTGGTGCGGGTTAGCCCAGTTTGTTTTTCTTGCTGTTTATGGAGCCTGGGGTGTCTACAGAGACCGCGTTTTTTTACAGTGTGTTCAGGGGACAGGCAGCTAGCGGATGGTGAGGAGATGTTTGTTGTATGTGACAAAAAATGTTTTGGCCTAAAAAACGTGTGACATCGCTTAGAGCACCTTTAATTGGCGGTGCTGGGATCTTTGTGCCGGTGTAATGCATTGGACAAAAAAAAGTCAGCGTAGTTTTTTTTTTTTTTTCTCAAAGACCGGCCCATGAAACACGTAGAACAGCAGCCCATTGGCTCTTTTCTTGATTGACACTGGGATGGTCCAATCACATCTTTAAACACCTCCCCCTCTGGGTTCTGACCAAGCGTGCAGTGTCAGTGTGTATCTGTCAAAATAGTCAGAGAGATGGAGAAGAAACGCAAAGAATGTGCAGAGAAATAGCATAAAAAAAAGAAACAGGCCCTTCAAGTGGCTGATGAGGATAGTAAGGAGGATAAGGAGAGAAATTAGTGAGTGTAGAGAACTGCGGTAAGCAGAACTAGGCTATTTTCAGAACACTTAGGCTATTTTGCGCATTTTACTAATTGTAATGAGACGCGTTTGTAAACCATGTTTTCCGCCAAAATTAAAGCTTGATGCACTTTCCTCAAAATAAAAGATCATGTGTTTATCTCTTTCAAGTATAGAAATTAGTACAAAACTAATTCTGAAAGTTTATTTTATTTTTCAGTGCATTTGATTTACAATATATGGCTATTACTGCCATGGGATTAATATTATAACTATTATTATGTAGTAGGCTAGTGTAATGTAGACAGACACTATCACAACTAAGTTTTTCTTTGTTTAATTTGCACACTGAATATGGGTTGGAGCTCTTAATTTTGAACTCTCAAAGTACACCAGATTGATGAATTTAACATTAAAAAGTACAAAATTTTCTTATGGGGGAGCATGCCCCTGAACCCACCTAGAGGGACAGAGGTCCACTCACCTCAGATTTACCAAAAATCCTGTGGGAAACACTGGTATTGATGCTATGCTTGTTTTAGGATTGATCACTGTGGAGTAGTTCAATTGTATTTTACAATTAGTAGTTATTTCATCTGTTAACTCTTACTCCTACTCACTCAATACATGACATTAGTGGTTTTAAGGAATAGGAGTTGGTATACATATTCAAGGGAGTGCAAAGATCGGTTGTGTTTATGATCATATGTATTGGGCCGGTCTGGGTCAAAATGCCTTTTTTTTTTTTTTTTTTGTCCCAGTCCAGCCCTAGTGGTTGGTTTCCAGACCATTGCTATGTGGTTACTAAAGGGTTACTGAGTGGTTATTAGCACATTATTAGTGGGTTGCTATGGTGTGTTGGATGGTTGGTTTCTGGGGCATTGCTTGGACAGGTCACTTTTGAATCATAGTTTTTTTGTTTTTTTTTCACAAAAATTGTAGAATTAATTTATAAAATGTAGATGCCTTCATAATGAATTTAACAGAGATTAACAAAATATGGGTTGAGTACTCTCTGAAACCTCTCAAGCAAAGGAGAGAAGTCCTCCTACTTTGACAAGAATGCACCTTTTGCTCATAAAACACAAGTAACGCGTCTCATGTCACCGGACATTATGACAAATCATAGTGTTAGGCAATAAAATTTTATTTGATAGCTCCATAAACCAAGATGTCTTTGTCTTTCCTTCCTCTGTAATCGAGACGTCAATGACCTCAGTGTAGATGATGTATTTTACAATACAACTTTTACTGTCTGCTGAAATGAGTTATAGGTATAATGAGAGAAATTAAAGAGCAATCCAGTAGCAGCAGCAAGGCACAGGGATTGGCAGGTGCCTTATTTAATGGCAAATATATACAATATTGTTAAGAACAGCTTCTGGGCAATATATTTTACATAAAGTTATCTTTAATTGACCTTTTTTTTTTTTTTTTTTTTTTTTTTTTTTTACTGAAGCCTTTGTAATTTATATATAATAAAGTGTTACATTACAGTATTTGCCTAGAACCTGAACTGCATTTTATGTTTAATTGCATTCTAAGTGTGTACCTTATGGCTTTTTAATTTGCCAATTATAAATGTGTTTGGTATAGATTTTAAGGTGCTACCTTACAAAAGATGCCACCATTATAATTGATTAAGACCCCAGGGAACACTGCAGTATTGAATAACTAAATAACATGATTTATGATTATGCTAAAGAAATGCAACACATTTCCCAAACATTAAACCCACATGGGATTTTCTCATCCTTTGGCTGTGTCAATAATTAGGTCAAACCTTTTTAAAATTCTATATTATTTTAATTTCAAATGTGACGGTGCACCATGCCTTTCTTCTGAAACAAAGCAGTTGTAGATGCTAATTAAACTGATTCATCCCAATTTACATTAAGTGTTTTTAACTACTAAGTACTAGAAATTAACCATTTGATACAATGCATTTATTGTGTACTTTCACATTTTTACATGGTACATATATTTAAAAAAATACCTGATTATAATTACACATGTATACTATTTATGTAATTGCATCTATAATTACATTGTTGAGCATTTCCTTACACCTTAAATCTACCCATAACAACGAACCCGTATCCCACCTCAATAGTGTTTTCCAATACAATATAAACACAGCAAAGTAAATTTTTTATGTAAGTGCATAGTAAAGACACCTAATATATAGTGTGATGAATTATTTTTCACTGTTAAGCTGTTTAAGGCAAAGAGAGGTTAAAGAGGTTATTGTAATCATAGTTTAACACTTTAGCAGCCACCCTTGTATGGGCAAGCACCACATTTTACAATTATATGGCTTATAACTGGAGATACAAAAAAAGTTTGCCTGTAATTGTTATTTGTGTGTAAATATATTTAGACTTCCTGAAAAATACATGGTTTGTAAAATAAAATGACCCTATAAAAGCACATTTCAGTGTAATATAATTGGCTCATAATACTGTAAGGCAGCCTCAGCATAGGGTCTGTGGGGACTATGCAGGTGTCCCGTATGTCAGTGATAACATATAACAGGACTACACTCTTTGTTCAAGACATTTAAGAAAGTAAAGAGAGAGATATGCAAAGCTAGTTTAAAATTCTGCTAGATGTTCATTAAGTTGGTCTAAATTTAGGGTCTGGCTCATGAAATAGAGATTTTCCAGACTCTTTCCCCATATTAAAGAGACTCTACATAGAGTAAAGGGAGAAAATGAGGCTCTAAGCAAGCGTTCTCATGATTTCCCATCTTCTGGCAGGCCGTCACACACAGAAGTGTACAGTGCACTGACAGGTCCAGCACCTCCTCAGAGTTGGAGGGAGATTTGGGCCATCACCGTCAGTGACAGCAGAGATTAGCAGTGTAATCCCATTTGAGCGTTGTGGGAATATTCTTGGTTTTCTCTTAACAAGCTAATTCATTCACACATTTTATTAGTGTGTTAATGAATGTGTTAATGTAAGTCCTTTTATATTCGTTGAATCACTCCAAGTTAGTTTCTATTTTCCTTCCTTCCTTTCTTCTATCCATCCCACGGTATCAGGAGGCCATCTGAAGTGGATTTAACAATTAGTAAAATGGTGATTGTGCTGAACATACTAAAAATTAACAGTTTTCTTAATTCAGGCCCCATTTCTATTCATGTGCAGTGCAAATGAGATTGAGGTTTAAGTAGAGAATCCTCTGCAATCTGTCTGACTTTTGTTTCTGTCAGATTGTTAAGACTCTCGTTTCTTTGAACATCTCATGGAAATCTGGGGAAAATGTCTGTGCTTTAGAGTATAGAGTTTCAAATGCTTATTTGTCAAAGTCATTATGTCCAATTACACACAAATTGAAATTTTAACCTCCCATTACGATTAATCTGTAATGCCATGCTGCGCTGACAAATCCAGTTCCTGGTGTTATATTTTTTAAATAAGGTTATGGTTACAGAGATTGAATTCTTAATTGTTACAGCTGTGCAATAATACATAATAACATCTATGTAACACGTGTGCACCTAGCTACTGTGTATATATCACTGCAAAACCCAGAGCCCAAGGGTATTATGCAAGGAATTTCATTTTAATAAGTATTTAATTTTTGTAAATGCAATATGGTCAAGGCTGTGTTATATTCCAAATGGGGTATAAAGGAGCATTGCAAATGGTAACTAATGGTATGCCCTTTAGCTTTAACTATATTCATATTATCGTATACACTTCTCAGGGTTAGGGCCCTATTTTAACGATCTGAAACGCAAGTATCAAGCGCGAAGCGCAAGTAACTTTGTGGGCGGGTCTTGGGCTCTGTTGCTATTATACCAGCGGGATAAATTACTCTTGCGCCCGACGCAAATCTAAAATGGGTTGGTCTGAAGTAGCTTCATTATTCATAGGTGTGGTTTGGGCGTAACGTGAAATAAACCAATCAGAGCGACATCTCACTTTCCCTTTAAGAGCAGGCGCGCTTGTTCCATGATGCATTGCTATTATAACGGCGGATTTGCCAGGTGCACACAAGGAGCGGTTCACAGCCGAGGAGAGCAACGTTCTAGTCAGGGCCGTAAAACACAGAGAAGTGACATTGTATGGGAGAATCCCACCCAAATTAGCTTCGGTTAAACAGGCGTATAATAATTTGGGTAAATGTGTAAGCTAGATTTATGCCTATTTTTTCACATCTTTATGAACACAACAGTGATTTCCCTCGTGTGTTAATATTTTCCCTTGTAATTATGTATGATTTGTAAAAATGAAAACTGCTGCTTCTGTATAGATGAGAGAATCAAAGTCCATGCGCGTTGTGCACATGCTACATTGATTATGGCCAAGCATGTGCCCTTAAAATAGCATATGAATAACATGCGCAACGCGCCACTGACTTTAGACTAGGTTTTTCCTGGTCAGTGGCGGAATTGTTTTCTAAACCTGCAAAATAGCACCAGGGAACGTTTGCGCCGAAACACGCCTCCTCTTTGCGCTGAACCGCCCCCGGGAGCGCAAGTTCATTCCCTAGTTTACCGGCGTGCGTCTGTGGAGGGAAAAGTCTGCTGTGCGCGGGTGCAAAATAGGAATGATACATGTGTTGGTGTACAAAGTCAATTGCGCTGGGTGCAAGATAGGGCCCTTAGTGTTTTTGTTTCATTTTCCCTGCTCCCATTATGCCTGTGTTCCTTGGTCGTTAGTTTCTAATTAATCTTGCAACTGTTTCTGTTCTGGTTAATTAACTCTCCCTGTGTATTTAAGCCCTTAGTTTCCTTAGTTCTTTTGTCTGGGATTGTCTATGGTTTAATGTGGTTGTGGTTGAGTTTCTCCCTGAGTTAATTATTAAAGACTACTTATCATTACAGCCAAACGTGTGACTGAATATCAGAAAAAGATAACATTTTTGCTTGCAGGTTTTTTTTCTCTCCATTTTTTTTTTTTTTTTTTGTATGAACTTGCCGGCCAGCCAACTGATCTGTCTAGAGCAGAAAGAGCTAAAAACTAGGAATATACCAAGGAATTTTTAGTTCTGACGTGCCTCACACACTATCTTGATCGCTTGCTGATCCTGGTATAATAAAAATACACAAAGAAAGAGATCAGGATAGTGTGTGAGGCACACCAGATCTAAAAAGTATTTGGTGTGGTGCTAGTTTTCGCTCCTGCTGCTCTATGCAGAGCAGTTGGACGATCGACAAGTCCATAACAAGAAAGGGAGAAGAAAATCTAAGGCATGCCTGCCTGGTGTTGATCCTCGGGGAGATTTGGCAGCATTTGTGGAGTGGGTGCTGGTGTGCACTGGAACAACGTATTCACCATCTGCCCTGCTGAGGATGACATTATCAGCCCCACTCTGGACCCAGAGAACAGCCAGCCACCTCCCACAGCCTGAACGGAGCATATGCCAGAGCCCACCACAGGCACGGAGTCCAAGCCTGCCGCAATGTAAGTGTCAGAACAAAGACTGAGCCAATCATCGGCCCGAGCCATATGGATTGTCTGACCTGGTGCATGAGCTGGCTACACCATCTGTCACTGTATGTGTGCTGTGTCTACTAAGATCCTGCCCAGCCTCCCTCTCCCACCTCCTCTACCTATAACAGCCAGTTCCTCGGCCCCACCTCTGCTGTTTCCCTTCACTCCCTCGGACTCCACTCTGTATTGTGGTTCTGCATTGGGTATTCCAGTTTCCAGCTCCGCCTAGTCAAGAGGATCCCCTGGCTCCGCCTCTGGCCACCGAGCCGATTACTCCCCAATGGCTCGTTGACCAGTCGGCTCTACCTTGGCTCCTCCCTCCCTCGGCTCCATCTGGGACCATCGTTCCAACGGCTCCACTTGGCTCCCTTGTTCGTCCGGCTCCACCTTGGTTAGACGTCACTTTGCCTGTGTCATGGACTTCCGGGCCTTCAGCTGTGGTTCCTCAACCCCTTTCAGCTCCATCGGGCTCCGCCTTGGTCCTCTGTCCCACCAGCTCCGTCTCAGTCCTCTGGCACCACCTCAGATGCTTGTCGCTGCCGCTCCACCTTGGTCTCCAGATCCATTGGTGTCTCCTGATCTTATCTTCTCTTCAGTTTCACCTAGGTCTCCACCTCCATCGGCTCCATCTCTGTCTGTCTCCCCATGGTTAAACCTGCAAAGTCTCCTCCATTTCTCTTCCCTCCTTCAACTCTTCCTTGGGCCTGTGTCCTAGCTGTGGTATGGGTCCCCATCTGGCTTCTTCTGCCCTCCTCTTCTCCCTGGCTCGTCCCACCATCATCACCTCCCAGGTTTCTTCCACCGTTATTTCCAGTTTCATACCCTGCGGCAGCCCCTCATCCTCAGAGCCCCCACCCTCCCTCCTCTTATTTCTTTGAATCTCCTGTCGTGCGCATCATTGCACATTACATAGCATCATTACAGAAACACAAGTCACAACACTTTTATTTCTAAAATGAATAATGTCTTTTAGATCTTCTCATCTGCAGTAGCACTACTGCAAAATGAATGTAAAAAGTAAGCTCTAAAATCACAGCTCTTCATCTCTTCAGCTGAGATGATCTTTTACCATGCAAGCTCTTTGACATAATGGCCAGAAACCTACAAGATGTACTTAGCTTTTATTTCACTGCAAAGCCATATCAGGAGCACCAATGCGTATATCATGTGATGCAGGAGATAACACAGATTGCGGGTACAATGACCACTTGTTTTGTGTGTTCCATGTGTTTTTATTTTATTTTATTTTTTATTAAAGATTCAAAAATGCAGAGATAGAGTAAGATAAGTAAACAGAATTATATAACAAATGTTGTAAATGAAGATGTATGGTGTGTAGTAAAGACTATGCAAACAATTTAAAACAATATGCTAAGTAAATAGATATAATCGGACAACAAACAAGTGACTAGTTCATATACTAATATACAGACTAAAACTAATTGTTTTTGTGCAGCCAAATAAATAGGAAAAACTGTTCAATTAGCTTTTTTTACACTATCAATTTAACCTTTCACCACTTGTTAGTTAACTTCATAACTGTTTAGATAGAAGGTCTAGTCTCATCTTCTTAATCTTTCAATGTGACCCTAAAGATCAATGGGAGATAATGAATAATAGCGACTACTGAATTACTGAAAAATCCAGTAAAACATGAACAACCACATGATTTCCAGTTTGACCTGGAAAGAATCTAGGTGGTTTACAGAAAATAAATGAATTTTGAACTTGATGAACTTTCTCATATTGCATAACCACAGTCAGAGTGACTAGTGTTACACTAAATAAATACAAAATTAAAATAAAAAAAACTGAAATGGTGTACCAAATGTAACTTATATTTGTTCTGCTGAAATGAATGAAACCTCAAATTGTATGGCTTGAACAAGAGATGTGCTCTTTTACGTTTTTACCTGGTGGATGACAAAATGGACAAATCAGTATTTTTGCACAGATAAGTGCCACTTAATTTTTTTATACTATAGGCTACTGACTGATTAGATGAACAATAGAGAACATAATGGGGCCAAATATGAAAATCTGAGGCTTACTTTGCAGTGTATTATGGTATTAAGTTGCTTTTTAAATAAAACAGTTTTTAAATAAAAAAAATTATTTAACTCTTAGATGTTAAGATCACTTAACAGAAAACACCATAATTTTATGGTAATCTACTGTGAAACCACTGTGAGAAGGATAGTTATTTTGAATTAAACCATGTGGAGATTACTGGCCCCCCTTTCTAGCTGGATTACTCTGACATTGACTGATGAAATATTTCCTGACGCCAGCGCTCGAAGGGTGTCGGAAAAACAACCTCTTCTCTGGAAGAGCCTTCCTGTCAACCCTTCAGGCAGCCTTACCTCCATCCACAAAACCCCTCTGTACATTAATTAAAGTCCTGAGGCAGGTGGGATACAGTGCCTCGACCGCCGGATTAGTGGATTATGATCTGGGGAGGGTCTCTGTCGCCATGGCACGGTTCCTTTAGTCCATGGCACCTCACTGAATTAAGATCTACTAAAGAGGGATTGAGTATTGTATACTCATCAGCGGGGGGTATAGATATAGAGAGAAAAAGGCCAGACAACAGTCCAAAAGAGAAACAACAGAAGAGAGATTGTATATAAAAAAGGGGGGGAAAAAACGACAAACCAAATTCACCCATTTTAATTTAGTTGGAATTCATAAGATCCTCTAAAGCAAGCAACCAACAGAACTGTTGTACAGGCTTTCTGTTGTGTTTTATTGAAGGTTTAGAGTGTAATATCTGTACCACTAGTGTGACAGAATTGTATAAGTAATTGCTGCACTCCTTTCCATAATTTCAACCTCACATTTCCCTTTGAATTATGACATTTTAACAACATCCACAAAACCTTAATAAATACTGAATATTTGGATATACTTCGGATCGAGAAAATTTATGTTTTCAGTCAGGTTTCAAACACTCCCCCATTGACTATTGGTTGGAAAACAGTTTGTCCCATGTCATTGGACAAATATAGCACCACCGTGTTTCCACTTTTAAGAGGATATCAACATTCTCTGTGTAGTACTGGATGCATTTCACAAGAAACCTGATGCCATTAATTAAAAGCGGTACCAATCTGGACTGTTTGTTCCAATATATACATTCCTCACCAAATTACAAAGACAACTTTATGGCTAGAAAAACCAAGTCATTATTTTAACAAGCATAAAACATATTCTATCAACCGGAATCGCCAGCTGATCTTTAGCGTTGCCACTATAAGCAGAAATGACTGGAATAATAGAAGCTCCACAGGCGAGACCAGCTCTAATAAAGAGGGAGGTGTCAAACTCCAACAACTAGACTCTGTGTGGTCCACAGACACTCTGGCGATACACATGCACTCAAGCTTTTACACAAAAACACATAAAACATTTATTCTTTCATGGGATTATGGTGTGGACGCTCAGGTGTCCCACTGAGATAAGTGAAACAGAAATAGCTTGTGAGCATTCATTAGTGTGGGGATCCCTGCGTAACATTTACTACATATGTTCCCTAACTGCCTGAATTCAGCCTACAGGGAACTAAACTCAGAGGCTGCTGTTGACCTCAGTTTACAAAGGAGATGCAGTGACTATCAAATGTAAGAAATTAATATATTGATGAATATAAAAGACTCACTCAATGAGTACATTAAGAGGTATGTCGGAAACAGAGTTATAATTTGGGAAAGACTGCACTCTTGTTAAGTGTTGAAAAAATAAAAAAATCCAATCACTTTCAGATTCATAAACTACTCTCAAACTACTCTACTGTCATTAACCAAAACTAAAAGTAAGGTATAGAAAATATGTAAAGAAAGGAACATTTTAAAAGTAAATTTCAGAGGGCAAGCTGAAGATTTTTGTCTGTTAATGCTGTAAACAGTAATTTGGGTTAAAAACAATATTTTCCAGGTTTAACCTTTTTAATAATGAAGTCACATTGGTTTTGCTTTTAACCTGTCAGATCTTAATGGTTAATGAGGGTGCTTTGCTGTTATTAGTCAGTGATGTTGAATGAATGTCTAGGAGATTGGCTGGATACAATTTGGACACAAGGACACACAATAAAATACTTATAAAAATCAGAAAAACTGATGTCAAGCATTTGTATGATGCAAAGAATTACTGCCTAGTTATTCGAAATCAGTCACTTATGGATTTGGTATAGTTGATGTGGTAAATAGTCGACAATAGCCATGTTCCCATCCACCTATTATGCAAATTTTGGGATATTGCATAAAAAAAAAACACTAGATGGAAACATCAAGATGCCTATACATTCTAAAAATGCGCATTAAAAAACATATGTGCTCAATTGAGTCAGATAATTTTTTTTATCAAAAAAGAAGACATGCGCATAAACATTGATGGAAACACATTTACCAAATAAATCCCTTAATGCGCAACAAAAAAAACATGCAACTTTTCCTCAAAAGAGAATGTGATTGGATAACTGGAATAACCAGAGGCTATCTCACAGTGTACAGTATCTCAGTGTTGTTTTACTTGTTCTGAAATGCAATGCCTGAGCCAAAGTCTGTCATCAAAATGATTTGGTATAATGAGCTACCAGAAGTGTCTCACATGATTGTGTTCACAAACATCGGGCATACGAATGCAAGATAACATGACAGTGTTTATTGTGTTTCATCTGTGAGCTCTGAGGCACAAGTCATTTATGATGTAGAATAAAAGAGCCACAGTGGCTTCCACGATTGCAGCTACTTCAATTTTTATTACATTTTGCGCAAATTTCCCAGGAAGTGACAATTTTGTTCTCTTGAACACATGGGATGGAAACGGTGCTTCATTCGCAAGTGATTTATGCGTTGTTCCAATTTTGTATGGAAACGTAACTACAGGCCATAGCTACAGGATTTGGAACAGAGCCCACATAACTTGTGACTGTTTTATACTGCAATGCTCATGCTCTTATCTGTGGTCAGTGTGACATTCAAACATAAAAACAAACTCCTGACATTTATCCTGAATATGACAAAATAATACTTTGCAAATTAACATAATGTTCCGACATGGTCCACAATTAGTTACCTATGTATTTTTAATTAAGGCACGTTAATCTCAAAGTTTATTTGTGGCTCAGGCCAAAATTAAATCAAAGAGAGACAGCAGGCTCATGGTATGGAATGAGATATTTGCTCATTCAGTGTGGGTTGGCATTATTCATGACTTAGTTCACTTTGATGTTAGTTGAAGGGAAATGTCACTAGAATATTATCTACAGCCAAAAATTAATAGGGCTGTCAATTTAAAAGCTTTTAATCATGATTTTTTTTTCTTTGCTATATATTTGTGTTTTTAAAAATTATTAGAATATGTTTTTAGAAAACGTCTCGTTCGCTGGCAACATGCAGATATGTTTCTTCTCTGAGGAGCCGAGACTGAACTCCCTCGTTCCAGCAGTACAGCGGAAGTAGCAGAGAGACGTAATGTCTCCGTTCCCTACTCAGGGAACGAGGGTTACATACGTAACCGAGACGTTCCCTTTCGTGGTCACTACGAGTTACATCAGTGACGACGAATGGGGTTCCCAGTCTAATCACGCCACCTCGGCTGTCTTCCAGTGCCTCAGTGGAAATATGCAATCATACCCAGTCCGAAGGGGGGGACTTGGAATACACATATGACCCGGAATACACATATGACCCGGAGGGGCTGCATATGGAGTAACACTGGGGTGTCCAGCCGTAGGTGGAATATTTCAATCCCAGGGGTGGCAAGGTGGCTTGCCGAGGGAAAGACCATGCACATGGAGGCACCTAGCCAAGCGCGAAGCTGCCGGTGGCATAACTCTGGCGTTGACAGTGCTGGAGGAACTCAGGGCCTGCGGGAGGCTCACCTGAGGAGAATATGGCACATATCCCATCCGTGGAGAGGAATGGCGAGCAAGCGAAGACACCTGAGCAGAATCTAGTACCGGCTGGTTGAAGCGAGTACATGAGAAGAAACTGGCTCCACTCGGAGATTGTAGAATCTCGCGAATGTGTTAGGTGTCGCCCAGCCTGCAGCTCTGCAGATGTCTGTTAGTGAGACGCCATGCGCTAGAGCCCAAGAGGAGGCCACACTCCGGGTGGAGTGGGCCGTCACACCAAGGGGGCACGAATTTCAGGCACGCTTCGTCAACCGAAAATGCCTGCAGGTCCCCTACCCTCTTGATGGAGGCCAATGCAACCAGGAGCGCTGTCTTAATTGACAGGAACTTAAGCTCCACTGATTGCAGAGGCTCTAAGGGAGCACTCTGCAGGGCAGTTAGTACCACTGAGAGGTCCCAAGAGGGAACGAGAGGAGGGCGAGGAGGATTCAGTCTCCTCGCTCCTCTCAGGAACCTGATGATCAGGTCGTGCTTTCCCAGAGACTTACCTTCAACTGCATCGTGATGTGTGGCAATGGTGGCAACATACACTTTCAGGGTGGAGGGAGACAGCCTTCGCTCCAACCCTTGCTGCAGGAAGGAAAGCTCGACACTGATGGGGCATTTCGTGGGGTCTTCACTTTGGGAAGAACACCAGTTGATGAAGAGGTTCCACTTCAACGCATAGGCATGTCTCGTGGACGATGCTCTAGCGGAAGTGATGGTAGCTACCACCGTCCAGGAGCCACACGTGGCGGTTCCAAAGATCGGGACGAGGGTGCCATAGGGTGCCCCGTCCCTGAGAAAGGAGGTCCTTCCTCAGAGGAATTGGCCAGGTGCTGTCACAAGGAGTACTAGTTCCGGGAACCAGGTCCGGTTGTGCCAATAAGGGGCAACCAAAATGACCTGCTCCTCGTCCTCCCTGATCTTGCGCAAAGTCTGCGCAAGAAGGCTCACTGGGGGAAACGCATACTTGCGGAGGCCCCGCGGCCAGCTGTGCGCCAGTGCATCCGTGCTGAGCGTGCCCTCGGTCAAGGAATTAAACAGGTCGCAATGGGACGAGTCGTGGGAGGCAAACAGATCTACCTGTGCGTCCCCGAACTGATCCGTCTGGGGATGGAGTATCCATTCTCCAGGGAGAGGCCGAAACCGAGACATTTGGTGGAGGCATCTGTTGGTACAACAACATGCCTGGAAACTCGTTCTAAGGGCACTCTGGCCTGTAGAAAGCTGAGGTTCGTCCACGGGGTGAAGGTCTGACGGCAGGTCGGAGTCACTAGGACTCGGAGCGTGTTGCCATGCCCACCTCGGGACTCGATCGCGAAGCCAAAGCTGAAGCGGTCTCATATGAAGCAATCCGAGCAGCGTTACTGCGGCTGTGGATGCCATATGCCCCAGGAGCCTCTGAAACAGTTTCAGTGGAACCGCACTCTTGCCCTCGAATTGACGAAGGCAAGTCAGCAGTGACTGCCTCGCTCATAAGCTGTGCACACATGGCGACCGAGTCGATTTCCATACCGAGAAAAGAGATCCTCTGCACGGGGCAGAGTTCTGCCCTACAAAGGCAAAACGCTGTAACATCATGTTTAGTCAAAAATGAGTTAGTGTCATTTTTGTGGTATTTGAGACCTCCTTTATCATGTGAATAAATATCGTGAGTCAATTTGATTGTTTTAACGAGAAAATAAAGGGCTATGACAACCGTAACAAACGTAACCGTAACCGTAACATACGAGAAACCACAGCAGAACGACGTAACAGTTGTTACAGCTCATTGCCTTTGTTCCAGCACGCTGAAGTTGAGTTAAGGTGTTCTGACTTTGTTTAGCCTGGCATCAAGAGAGATGTTACGGTGCCGCTGTGATGTTACTGTACTCTGGCTTTGTCATACTGTCAAAGTTTGCCGCTCTTTAATTGTCACCAAACCACGTAACATACACACGACACATCTTTGAAATAAAGTGTAGACTGCCTAGTGCTTGTTTGTATTATTACAGAAACAAAGCAAGGTGAACAAGCCATACTTAGATGGTATGCAAGCTAATAGGTTGTCATAAATGTTGTTATTTTCGTTCAGGGCGATGGTTCAGATCTGTCAATGTCAGTGACAGCCCGGGGCTAGCTAAATTTTATCTGTGTCACGTAAGTTAGCGCTAACGTTGACGCTGACACTCGCCTCGCCTCACATCAGACGCCGAAAACCAATTATTAAATACACAGGCATCCTACCTTTCCATGCAATCCGATATAATCCATAATTCATAGCAATGCACGTCATCTGCTGTCTCCACAACAATCCATATGTGTTTGAGCCATATTTCCTTCTTGCAGGTGTTCATGTCAGATCTTACACAAATCCATATAGCACTAAGCTAGTTATCGCTAACGTACAAAGTAGGCTAACCTAAATGGTATTTAATTCCAACTTTTTTTCGGTTGACTCTGTTATCTCAGAATTAAAAAGCAGTAATCCAAGTCGAGTTCGTTGACTGTGCATCTTGAGCAGTTTGGTGGCCCTTAACCCTTTAACTGTCACCGCCCCCCACCCCTCCCCTCACCCCTCCCCTCCCTTTTTTCGCATAGACATGAAAATCACTATCCAAACTTAAATGGTTGTAATTCAAGAATGCTTTGTAATAGACTTATGGACAAGTTGTATTCCAAATTTTAGGTTGATATCTCAAAAAAATGAGCTTTCAGTAACATTTTATTTGGGCGCAGTAACAAACTTTTTCACTAGATGGACAGCCAAGCTTCCTTACTGACCATATAAGGGCGCCTCCATTTTCATATATGTTTTGAAATCAGTGATCTGAACCAAGTATTTCCATGATTGTCATACAATTTATGAAGTAGACATCCTATTCAGAAGTAGTATGGGTGGTTTGGCAGTATTTGATTTGAATTCAACCTCTAATAAACGCATAAAAAGAGCATATGTGCGTTATAGCTGACAGCCGCATCACAAATCGAGAATCCATAATATTTTTGTTTATATATAAAAAAAATTCAGACTTTTTTTTTAAACAAAATTGAATTGGTGTTATTTTTTTTAACTCTTGGTATGAAAACAAACTGAGCTTTCTACCAATCTTTCATGATTTTTCATGTTTATTGCTATTTTTTTTAAATAAAGGCCTAAACAAGCCTAGTTAATATGAAATATTCTTGTTGCAAATTGATAAATTACTGCTCCTCTGTAATTTATTTTAAAAACATTTGTATTCAATTATAATTAAATTATGTTTATTGTGAAACTATTTCTTGTATTTATTCATACTGTACTGCAAAGTAACTTATCTGTCATACTGTTTAACTTTGTTAGTGTTGCCGCACTATCCTGATCATTATAGCACTGAATAGGAACAACCAAAGGTCTTCTATATAATTTAAAACACATACCATGCTGACTAGACCTTGGTTAGGTGTTCTTATAATGGATGTAAGTATGGGGGACAGCAAGCAAATATTGATTATATGTCAGTTACTGCCTTTTGCCTTTGCATGACTCCTTATTTTTGGCTCATGATACAAAGGCAGAGTACAGTAACTGCCAAACAAGGGTCAAAGGTCAATTTTGAGCTCAAGATTTTTTGCATACAAACATTTCTTCATTATAGCAACTAGTTGTCAAATTTTTGGAGTCCTAACTATAATACTTTTGTCTGGACAAAACAGAAACTTTAAAGTCATTTTTCTCAGTTTCACACTCTAGCGAGTTAAGGTCTTTTGCCTTTGCAGGGCAGAGTTTGCTCTTCTCCCAGTTGGCCCGAAGGCCCAGATGAGCTAGGTGCCGGAGCACTAGGTCCCTGTGTTCGCAAACCTGGTCTCGAGGGCGAGCTAGGATCAGCCAGTCGTCGAGATAGTTCAGGATGCGAACCCCGTGTTCCCGTAGATGAACAAGGGCTGCCTCGACGACTTTTGTGAAGACGCGAGGAGACAGGGCTAGCCCGAAAGGGAGAACCGCGTACTGGTATGCCTGCCCCTCGAAAGCAAACCGTAGGAACGGTCTGTGTCGAGGAAGAATCGAGACATGGAAGTAGGCGTCCTTCAGGTCGATCGCTGCAAATCAATCCTGCGGCCGCACGCATTCGAAAATGCGTTTGGCCGTGAGCATCTTGAACGGCATCCTGTGAAGGGAGCGGTTCAAGACGCGCAGGTCCAGGATTGGTCGTAACCCACCGGATTTCTTCGGTACAATGAAGTAAGGGCTGTAGAAGCCGGACTTCATTTTGGCTGGAGGGACAGTCTCGATCGCACCCCTCGCGACCCAGCGGGACAGTCTGGGAAGCTCTAGCCAGGCTCCCAAGAACTGTACCAGCGGGGTCATGCGAACCACAGACGTACCCTCAGTGGTGCAGCGAGGCAGAATGACCGGCCCAGGCATGGGTGGCATAGCGGCCCGGTGCGGGGGCACGGCCATTAGCCGCGTCCTGCCAGAGGGGAGGCCAGGGAAGGACCAGCATTCCACGGGGGTGTGCTCTGGCAGGGGTCTGGCGACAGAGGGGGACGAGAGTGGCGAGGCTCGTGAGCGGCGCGCACTGTCATCCACAGCCTCTTGGGGCTCGGAGGAAGGGGCATCAGTTCTTGAAACAAGAGATTCTCCCCCAGCCCTCCACCGGGGGAAGGAGTGGCCCTGCTACAAGCTCCTGGGAAGAACTGAGCCCTAACTCCAAGCTGCCACCCTCCTGCATCCTCTTCCTGTGGAGGCCAGCGAAGGGCCGGTGAAGGCTCGAGGGGAGGAGCCACAGGGAGGCGGCCTCGGCGGGAAGCAGACTAAAGAGACCGCACGGACGAATTACCATTGGTGCAGAAGGCCTCAGTCCGCTTCAGGGGAGGGTCGAATGGTAAATGGTAAATGGTAAATGGACTGCATTTATATAGCGCTTTCACAGACCCAATGGCCACCAAAGCGCTTTACAATATTGCCTCACATTCACCCATTCACTCACTCATTCATACACCGACGGCGGTGTCAGCCATGCAAGGCGAACCAGCTCGTCGGGAGCAGCTGGGGTTAGGTGTCTTGCTCATGGACACCTCGACACTTGGTCAGGTGGAACCGGGGATTGAACCACCAACCTTCCGGTTTGTAGACAATCTACATGAACCACTGAGCCACTGCCGCCCCAGACTGTTGCGCCCAACAGAAGACTGTTGGGCGCAGTCCTCAACCACACCACCGAGCAAGCTGCCTGTCTCAAGAGTGCTGCCTAGCCAGGCATTTAGCCGGCTAAGGGGCGGAAATGGGCAGTGCCGCCCTCCTGCAACCCTCTCCTGCTCGGGGCCAGTGAAGGCTCGAGGGGAGGGGCTGCTTCTGGGGGGTCGAAGACTGCAGTCCTCAACCACACCGCCGAGGAGCCCAGCCTGGGACATGGGGGAGCTGAGAAAATGAATTCTCAGACCCCCTCACATCACCTGACCCAGGGATCACGCAGGTACCGATGTCGCCATAGAGCGAGGTCAGTAGTGTGTGGCGGATCGACCAGCCCGGACATGGGAGGCATAGCGTCCCTGTGTGGGGGCGTGTTCGAGTTTCCGCATTCTATCAGTGTTGGCCAGGGAAGGACCAGCGTTCCACGGCGGCCTGATCTGACAGAACTCCCGAGTCAGCACTGCCTCGAAGGCGACACACAGCATTGCACGCCTGTGCCACGATAGTGACAGAGAACATGCAGCCCATGATCACCACGCGATCGAGTGCAGAGAAGGCGGAGGATGCCCGCGGGCCGCGATAAGTCACGGGGACTCTCGCGAGCCGGAGGCGTCCTGATGCACGTCCGGGAGAAAGGCACTGGGAGTAAGTGCTGTAGAGCAACACGCGCCCAGGAACCAATCGTAAGCCTGCAGCGCTCGGGGGGAGGGCGGCGCCACTCCAACCGATGCTTTCAGCTGCCTGGGAAAGCATGGCCTTCAGCTCTGGATCTGTCTCGACTAACGCTGACACTCCAGAGGGAGGCAACGCAGTCGAATCCTCATTTCCAGAGGAATCAAGCCCGCCTTGTGATGCTGTGAGTGACATGACCCTATCTGCTGGAGCCCCGAATGAAAACACTGGGTACCCGAACCAGGAACCAGGCACACACGGTTTGCGATGTGGAGGGGGGCGTGGCCCGAGGAAAGCTTGTCGGAATTATGCCACACCATAACCCTCAGATCACCCTGGCCACCAGCCAAAGTATCCCCTCTCGAGGAAGAGATAGATTGGGGTGTGGCAGAGGGGACTCTCACACAGAGATCATTGGGTCTCGATCTGTAAACATCGCGATGGTCATATTCCCGCAATGAAAACATGACTCATCCACGAGTGCTGCCGAGCGTGATTAAGCCCAACACGCAAAACAGCGCTCGTAACCGTTAGGCAGATGAATCACGCGCCCACATCCAGTAAATACACGCGGGCGAGCCGTCTTGAAAAAGACGTGCCGCGTGCAGCTCTTTTAGAGAGAGGAAAAAGCTCAGCAGAGTGCTGAAGCGCCCAGGGAGAAACACACACACTGTCGGCAGATCACTGCACAGATCAGCAGCAGGCAATGCGATCTTGCTGGAACGCGCTGTCACACCAACACACTGAAGAGCCGCTCGTCTCGTAGAGTGAAGATGAATAGATGAATTTAGACAAAATAAATTATATATCAGCCATTACATTAGTTTTTGTATTACCTGTACGTTTGACCAAAGTATGCTATCTCAGCGTAATGAATTAGCTAACAGGAACGTGAAATGTAATGCTATATTAGCCTGTTACTAATATGTGACTGTTTGTCAAATGATTTGGTGGGTTAATGCTGCAGTTTTACACGTTTAAAACAATCGTACTAAAAGTAGGCTACATTTGAACAAACCCACAGTATTTGCAAGTAATGGCTAAATTTTTTTGTGCAACACATACTTAATTTCACTGCATAGTCACCAGACTTGATAAAAAGCGTTACTGATGTACAAACAAAGTGCAATAAAACTGTAGTGTACAATAAATAATATATATATGCTTACCTGTCTATTAAAACACATGCGAGAGCGGAGTCTTTGTGGACAGATCAAGTCCAAGTTTGTTGCGAAGCTCTCCCCATCCTGAAAACACCACGCCGATATTGATTCTTGTTTTATTTCTCCGTTTTTCCCAAAGTCTGCTTGCCTAAGTTGATCTATGTTTACGTTTTTTGGGATTTTCTGTACTCGCCAATCTATAATCATGAACCATGATGACTGAACGACACAACAGCGGCGTGCAAGATATAGTGTCATAGAAATAATACACAGATCCCTCATTAGCGGCCGTTTCAATGGGCCGTTTTATATGTAAGCCGCTAATGAGGCATATGTATTATTCTATCTATGGTTTCCACAAGCGGAAACCGAGGATATCGCGTATAGTACGTCATTGATAGGCGACAATGACCAGGGACGAGCCATTATTTAAAACTGGAATTTCTCTTGATTTACAAATCCTTGGGAACGTTTGGGATAATGTAAGTACACAACTGTATGAAATATAGCACACTGTGAAAGTGGTTTTTGAATATTTTATTACAAAAATTTTAGATATTGTACCTTTAAAACTGCATTAACCATTTTATTTACAGTAGATGGGATGTCCCATTCAAGTGTTATGCAGCCCCCACAAGGGTGTGCAGAAAAGTCTTTACCATTGGTCACGAAAGCTGTCTGTCAGGGTATGGTGTAGGGATGGGGTTAGTTTCTGTTGTAGCAATTCATCTTTTGGCACGGCTAAATAGCCCCCTATACATTTAAATAGGGCACTCTTTGAAGTATTTGACCATTTATAGTGGTATCCGAAACCATAGTGGATGTTATAGCATGTGTACAGCATAATATCAAACTGGTATAAATTCCTTTTTAATTGATTATTAAATTGTTTAAGTAAGGTTTATACATACTAGTTTCCAAAACAGAGTTCAAGATACATCTTTTCATTTTTACTGGATCTGCTAATTTGCTAAGTTTTAAATAATTGCTAAACAGCAAGCACAAACTATGCAAAAGCGGCAGCCCTTCCAGCACACTCAGTGTCCAAATTCACTCATTTGTTTTCATTCACTCCTAGTGGACTACATTAGTAGAGTATTATAGGGAATACTGAATGGCGGTTTTGGGGTGAATTTCAAACACAGCTCTTGTCTCCGCACATTTGAGCCTTTTCTTTTCCCTTTTAATAGGTGGAGAGGCTGAGGATAGCCAATATCGATCAAAGAAAAAAAAAAAGCTTAACCCTTACTTTAAACCTGAAGTATACAGCACATCATTATTTAAAGCAGATTCTCATGATTAAATGATTATTTCTCACAGAGTTACGACACATAAAGCGCTAAACAAAACATTGGCTGCAAATGCTTTAACTTTCAATTACTTTATGCTATCATCACAACATTTTATCCAGATGCAGCTCACATATAGGGGAACTTCACCAAAAAAAGAATTGTCCTCCTACCTTATGTCCTTCCTGAGTTGTTGCATGTCAAATAAGAAAGATATGTAAAATTATAATAATTTGTCTTTTATGAGCAGTTTCGCAGCATTAGAATGTCTACATGTAATGATTTTTTTTTAAATCAAACAATACCTAACTTTTTAATCTCATTGCTATAGTTTTGTAGTTATGAGAACTTTTGTTTGTGTCACTCAGAAAAAAAAAAAAAAAAACAACTCTAAAAATCCCTTCAGTGCTTAAAGGGTTAATCAGCCCCAAAACCAAACATTGGTATAGGTGTGGGACATTCCTAATTTCACCCCTGTGTTATTTTAGACAGTCCTCAAGTTAAGGGTATCAAAATTGTTGCAAGCAAAGTGCAGAACAAAGCACTGAGCATAAATGAAAGGTTTAAGATTTCTGATAACTTCACCAAATTACCAAAAGTATACCTAATGTATATGATGTGATAACAGAAATACAATATAAATCATCTTATTCTCGTATAGAAATGGTCAAATATCAGAGTAACATTTATGGGACACCAGATGCAACGGATCTGATTGGCTTCATCAGGCCTACAGTATTCATGGACACACATGCATTAGTGTAGCCTACTGTAGATGATCCTACTTTGTCCCTTCATGTTCCTAACCAACTAAAAGACCCCAACACTCCTGAATATTCAAGTTAATCCGAGCATTACAATCTCTTTTTAAAATGGGATGAGGCTTACAGCTGAAGCTTTCATGAAAGGACAAAGTGTCATGTCTAATGTGTTACATTTATGCCATTAGCAGCAGTGAGCGTATGAATCAGACAGCAGGGTTCTTCTCATCAAGGGAAAGTAAAGAGAGCATTTAAGCTAGACTTTTCAGAATGTGTACTTTCTTAGACCTTCCATCACTACCGTGGATAATATCATTGTGACCTATGCGAAGAAATCTCCCTTGAACGGAAGAGTGCTGCTAAAATATTCATGCATTCGATGCATTGTGGGATAGCAGTGGAGGGCAGGTGAGGTGGCACCTCATAATTCTGAGGTTTCATGGAAGCAATATACCTTCTCATACAGCGTATGGAAAATAAATATTGTAATGAGCTGTTTATCCAACTTCATGTGCACATCTGGCCAATTCAGTTAAAAAACAAGCTGTAAATTTATAGCAGGCCTGATGGTGTTCTGAATG
Source organism: Squalius cephalus (assembly GCF_949319135.1). NCBI lineage: Eukaryota > Metazoa > Chordata > Actinopteri > Cypriniformes > Leuciscidae > Squalius > Squalius cephalus. The sequence continues at coordinate 36,226,980 of NC_137127.1, read as the reverse complement.
GGCAATGTTCCCACTCAACACACCCACACATGTGGGCTATTATTTGTGAGGAAGCAACATTAGCACTGGGGTTTAATTTCAGCAAATTGTGGGATAAACACGATGGATTATTAGCAACAGTTGACAAAAATTGGCAGCTTTCTGTCATGATCTGAATATTTCCTACTGGTTGCTCTTTCATCTTACTGGTTGCTCTTATTGTGTTGTCCCATGGTCAACCTTTGACGTGTTGGCTGGATGAATAGATGGAAATGCAGATAACAGAATTTATGGAAGCACTAGAGCACTCAACTCACTCTAAGTACTCTGCATTCATTTCCTCTTGGAGTTGTTATCTTTAGTTCTGGTGTGAAGTGTACATTGGAGCTTATATCTTTCCAAGTTCTATTGTGGTTGCTGTTAATGTACCATGCATAATCCCAGATGTTGAGACAAGAAAAATTCAAGTAATGTGAGAAAGTATTTGGAAATTACTGGGAGTTTGAGAGAGTCTGGACACTAATAAAGAAGGCTTAAAGGAAATGAAAAATATAGTCATATGAAGTCTTAAAAATATGAATACTTAACATTTAATTTCTATCACATTAGGATATTAAAGAAGAAGTGTTTTAAAATAGCATTTCAGAAACTTTCAATTCCTACCCAATCCCGAAACTTGACTAACTATTAATAAGCAGTACATTAGGAGTTTATTGAGGCAAAAGTTGTATTTAATAGTGAATATGTTTTCCCCATACTAAGTGTTACCTATTCATTTAAATGGTTAGTTCACCCAAAAATGAAAATTCTGTCATTAATTACTGCCCCTCATGTAGTTCCAAACCTGCAAGACTTTTGTTCATCTTCAGAACACAAATGAGGATATTTTTGATGAAATCTGAGAGCTGAATGAAAGTCTTACGGGTTTGGAACGACATGAGGGTGAGTAATTTATGACAGAATATTCATTTTTGGGTGAACTAACCCTTTAAGGCAGAAAAAAAAAAAGCTCCTTGAAGTAATGAATACATGTAATGTTGGTTGATTCATTGACAATTGAATATCGGATCCAAATGCAGTGTAAAATCTTTATTAACAAAAATAACTAAAGTAAATCCAGACAAGGGGAAATATAGGGGGAAAAAGGGTAAACCCAAACATGGGGAAAGGCAGGCAAAAATAGAACTGACAACAACACATGCGATACTACCAAAAAGGACAACACCATTGGACAAGGACTTAACCCTTAAATCAGTGATTCCCAAACTTTTTCTGTCAGGGATGAAGGGCAAACTATCAGTGTTGGTTACAGGTTTAGGCTGGATCTAAGGCACAGGGGTGATTTTTTTTTACAAAACAAACCAAAATACAAACTTCTAAAGAACATAGGAGATAAGGCAAACCACTAAACAACTAACGAGAACAGACAAAGAACAACTGAAACAGGAATATACAGTATATACATAGGATAACTGAGAAAGGAAACAAGAAAGAGGTGGGGCTAATCAATCAAACAATGAGTAGCTATGACAACAAATGCAAACATATTTAGAAACCATGACAAGAAAGGAAACAGAAAGGACAACCAAGGAAACAGAAAGGACAAACAGGAAACAATAGCTGTGTATTTCAAAGGCTGCGTCAAAGCCACTAGATGACAAACCTGCAACCTTTAGCCAAAAAAGCGGAACGGCTAATGCTAACACTGGTATGCAGGGAAGGAGAGCAGAGGCCGTTTTTTATGAATGGAGAGGAGGCTTCACTACACTGAATAAACCGGTTTTGTGAGGAAACACTTTATCATTTAAGTAATCGACTGCCTGTAAGCTAATCTTCAACATGTTTACGCTAAAAAAATACTTTTGTCAGGAACGATATGTAGATTATGATTAAAAGGTTATTTTATAAGGGAAGGCAGAGAAGGTAATGTCGCGACAGGCAGGACTCATTTACGGCATTACCATAGTATTTAATAGTAATATTGAGTGATATTGTATATTGTCTAAAGAAAGTAAAAAATACCACTGTTTTCTTTCTTTGGCTTTTAGGTTTTACCAGTTATGATAAGACTTGAATTGTAATGACTATTATAACTGCATATATGCATATGATATGACGCTGATATTGTGCACTTTAATGAATAAAGACAAAATTAATAATTTAATTATACATATTTTGTCATTATTGTATTGTTTAATTAAAATAAAACATGAAGTGTTGTGTCATCTACTGTGTGCCTAATGATGATGATATAACGCTTTTTAATGAATGATGGTAAAAAATACATATAATTTTAATGAATTAAATATGTATTAAATTACAATTAAGTTCTTAGTGTAATCTTAAATGTAGTTTTTTTTGCACCCTGCAGTGACTAGTACTTTGCAGCTAATAGACATATTCACGCTTTTTTCCGCAGTTAAGTAGCCTGGAAATCCAGACCTAAATCTAAAAGATTAATGGTCTGGTGTCGACTAATGAAAATCGCCCAGCTCGAGGGGCGGCACCAAGCGTGCATTTGAAAATCTCGCTGCAAGCAATTGGATAACACTACGACCAATCACAACAATAAACCCCAGCTACCAGCGGAGCTAACCTTATTAGACATTCTCTGATTATACTCTTACATATCCGGTCGGCGAAACATCAAAAACGTCCTTCTTGCAAAGGAACGATTCAAGCGGCGTCTTCTGTTCCTGTTTTAGATAAAAAGCCAAGTCTAACTCGTTCATTGTAGCGGCCAAAGCCGTTTCAAACAACTGGTATTCATCCATAGCCATCTTGCAATGTTTACTAATGACATCAGATAACCCGATGTGATTGGTGCAGCTCAGATCGAGGGGCATATTTAATGAGCATCATTATTCGACACCAGAGTAACTCGTTGAGCAAATTCAACTTGTGCTCTCGCGAGAACTCTGGATTACCAGGGTAGCAGTTAAGCACATTCCACAAACAATGCAGTCCTACTCTAACTTTACTAGCAATATAACACCAAATATAGAACATTTATTCACAAGAAAAACATGCTAATAATCCACATGAAACTGATTAATGTAAGCTGTAACTGACTGTCATAAAATTTTGAACTGCGTGCACTGACGTCACTGCCATTACACGATATGCTGAGGTGCCTCACGTGATCCAAGATAGCCGTTACGCTTTCTCCAATGGTAAGAGATACAGACCCTCTCATCTCCCTAATATAATACCATCTCTGGCTGTGTCCTCCAGATGTCACATTTGTCGGCCGCATACGTAATTGAGGATGCACCACATTGAAAAGTCATTAAGAATTTACAACAATTTACACTTTAAAAGGAATAAAAGTACATTTTATAACAGTTACTGTTTTGAAATAAGACAGACAAATGCGACCTCTATGACCAAATGATCCACATATACTAAATGAAGCAAGGGTGTAGAGTTACATTCAAGCATGAAGAATTTTTTTTTCACTGGAAAAAAAACGTTGACTACAGCGGCACTTTAAGTTTGAACTGAATTTAACGTTTTCGGGCACTGTAATGTTATTTGCAATTAAATGAAAATGTATTATAGTTTTCTTTTGTAATAAAATGCAAGTAGGCTAGTTGAACTTAAGAGTGCTCTTTTGTTCCTTTTAAGTAGGACTTCAGTATACTTTTTATGCAATTTAATAATTATATTGCCTTTATAAGGTTAAACTGCCTGAATACTGTCAAGCATTTATGGTAAACTAAAAATACTTTAATGGCATTTATTTTTATAATTGTATGTGATGTATTTAAATATATTTGTAATGATGAATTACATTTAAAATATATTACCTCAAAATGTAATAACAAATTGCACATTGCTGTTAAAATTATAATCAAGTACTTTACATGTGCTTTAGTATGCTAGTCCACACATCAAAATAAATGTGCTTTTTTAAAGCATGACAAAAGTTTGTTAAAACAATGCTTTAATATATACATTAAACATAAGTTTTTAAAATTATACTTACTGTAAAGTGTGTTGAGAAACTTTTCTTTTCATTTCACTTTATTTCATTAGCATGATATAATCTGCAAGTAGATTTTTTTGAATGCATAATTAAAATTTTTGAAGTACACTACAAATGCACATTCAGAACAATTAAGCACACTTCTTTTTCACAAAGGGAGGCTGTGAAGTCTTTTTTTTTTTGTTAAAACATTCCTTAAATATTGTTTTGGCTTTCTGTATAGTGACACCAAATTACAGTTACTTTAGAAAATTACTGCTATATTACTGATATAAAAAATATAATTGCATTTAGAAATTCCTTTTAAAAAAATATGATTCCCCCAAAGTATTCTTCAATTGTAAGCATCTTTGAATATTACAATATACATTTCACACTTTACAGGAAGTAAACCTCACTATGAATGAATGAGAATTAACATGCACATCCCATGAATAGTTAGATCTGCCTCTAATGGGATGTCATTTTTATGATGGCCCAGTTATCTAGGGCCCAAATTCAGGAACTGGCATGTCGTCTGGGCACCATCAGATGACGCAATGCTCTTTTCTTCATCACTCCATAGATGTGCATTGGCTACTGCGTTCCAGCGGGATGGAGGTTTAGTCCTGTCACTGCGTGGTCAACCCAGCAAGAAGTCCCCTCCAGCGAGACATACTCCTTCATCATAGCTTGGAAAAGGATACTCCCAGTTAGACTCGCCAATGAGTCGCAGCGGTCAGGAAAGAACCTTTTTTTAATAGATGAGCATTTTATAACAGCTCTTGTGCCATTCCTGGTCTGCCCACATAAGAAGATCTAGTTTCTTTCCTAAAAATCAGAATGATGTGTAGTGTGAGGTTTTTCAAGGAAACATCTACTTCATGCATGTCAATCTTGTCACAGAGAATAAAATTACTCCACCACAAACAGAGACATTGAATGAAACTGGGTTTTGGCCAAGAACCCATCAGAACTTAAAGAACCATCTCAGAATAAAAGCAGTTTCAGGACAAGCTCATTTCATGAGCATGATCAGCACTGACTACCGTTCTGATTAACCCTGACTAATTATATTTTAATATAATAGTTTTTTTAAATTGTATTATATTTATTGTTTGAAATTAATACATATATTATACTATATATTGTAATATAGTAATATAATATATTTTAATATGTGTGTGTGTGTGTGTGTGTTTATAGTTTATAGTACAAAATTGATAGTGCCTCTAAGTCATCGCCTTTCGGTCACAATAGTGACAGTAAAAAAATGTTTCATTTCTAAGGCTATAAAAATGTTACTGAATGCATTTCCAGCAGATATTGAAATTATAAAGGGTCTCAATGAAATATGTGCAGTGTCGCATGTTTACTGTAAATTGTCACATGACCAGAGCTGTTTACTTCCTGTTTGCGCCAAGAGAAGAGGATGGCAGCAAGAAAGCTCCCAAAGAAAAGGGTGGTAAAGAATGTTAACATAAAGATAGGACATAGATTTTTGGTACACATCATGTTTAAGGTGTCTAGTATTGATATATGCATTTGCAATTACTCAACTTTGTTTAATGTGGTCATAGAACTCACAAACATGTCAACGGCAACAATAGTGACCGGTGGGATAACCCATTGTATCTACATACTAATACACATAGGCTAACTGTTCTACCTTACTTTCTACCTAATTTTACACACACACACGGTCACGTCTCTTCTGATGTCTGATCTCCACACACACACACACACACACACACACACAACCACACACACACACGCACACAGACAGAAACTCTCTCACACACACAAACACACACACACACACACACACACACACACACACAGACAGAAACTCTCACACACACACACACACACACACACACACGGTCACGTCTCCTCTGATGTCTGATCTCCACACACACACACACACACACACACACACACACACACACACAAACACACACAAAAAAAAAACCATACACACACACACACAAAAACACACACAAACACACTGCACAGGTCAAATAGACCTATATTAAATCAATACAATGGTTGATACAACACAGTATCCCACCGGTCACAATTGTGACCGATCATAAAACACACTTTTTCACACACTTTTCCATGAAAATTTCAAAAAATTATGATTGATTGTTTCAAAGGGATACTAATGACACATGATTTGGATATTTTTGTGTCTGGGAAAAATTTGGGATTAAATGGGTTAATTTCTAAATGTTAACTTTCTCTGAAGGACTACAGAGAATAGAGCGGTCAAATTCAGAAATGAGATGCAGTTTAGCATTGTCATGTCCAATGCTGGTGGTTTAAATTAATTTTAGATAGCTACAGAATATGTGGAAAACTGAATCTAATCAGAATATTAGCCTATAACATTCTAAATATTCCAAAACAGCAACAGTAAACACATTAATAATGTATGTTCTCACTTTGGTTCATAGTTCAAAAGTATAAAATAAATGAATAAGTATCAAAGTATTTAAGAAGTACCAGAGCTGTCACCGGTGCCCCTTCAAAACAGGGTGCATGATGCCCCTGAATATGCTACTGTAAACAACAAATAACCAAATAAATATAAATATCTGAGTATGTTTAAATGTGTCTTCTTTTTTGTGTTTAATTATTCATTCTTTTATTTAACCAGGTTAAACATTCATTTAAAAAAATCTATATAAAACCATGTGGTTTATATATATATATATAAAAGGACGGAGACGGCCCTTCAGTCGGCCAGGGCGGAGATTGCAGCTCAGGGGACCATGGCGGAGCCGGCAGCTCCGGAGACCCGTTCAGAGCCGGCAGTTTGGGTATATCGCAGCGACAATTTACCATATGCTAAAACACTGAGTCATTTAAAGGTACCTTAAATTAGTGATGGGAGCATGGACAACAAATATTTTGTAGATTATTCCAATCAGCAGAAGCATTATAGCTTTGTTTCTCCAAGATCTGTTTGGACCAGAGGAACACTGAGACATAACATATAATTTCAGTGAAGATTGTAATATAGATTTATATTGGAAAAGCTGAAAGACAAATAAACAGGAGTTAAACCACTGATGGATTAAACAGTACCAATTTAGACTTCTCAAGTGTAACCAGAGGTGGTAATACAGCCTTGCCATAGAACATACAATGATGTGTTGGATAACTACAGGTTAAAACCAGTAATAAAATGTAAAGCACTATGAAAGGCAATGTATTTTTTTATATATATTGTACAGAGGCATTCCTATATAGCAGATCTCCGTTGTCCAATAATGGTAAAAAGGTTGCAGACACCAAGTATTTTATAGTACTAGAAAAAAATACAATTATATTTCTAAAGTAAACCCCTAATTTAAGTTAAGTGTAAATTTAAAAACTAATTTATCAGTATGAAAATTAAAAGATAAGTGATTCCCAAAAATAATACCCAAATACTTAAAGGGGGGGTACAATGGTGTTTCATGTATTCAGAGTTGTTTACAGTGTTAAAGAGATGAATTCTCATGCTTAACATGGCCAAAGTTTTTTAAAAATATTTTGGACGAATAACGGAGAATTTCTGTGCCGAAAATCTTACTTCCGGGTTGGTTCAAGTTTCGGCTGGTTTTTTTTCGACCATGGATCTAATGACGTAGACCAGAATGGAACTCCTTATATGAGCATTTCTCCCGGAAAAGCGCGGCCGCTTACACGTCGACTAGAGGAGAGCGAGACCGCGCACATCAACGCGCTTCAACAGGAAATCATCGGCAGCGCTGCATAGTGTCTCCAAAGTGTGTTTTTGGATGTGAGGGAAAGCTTACCAAAGAACCCAGCGTTAGGAACAGTGGATGCTGTTTGTTCCCTGCATTTCGACGATGAATGTTTTACAGATCGACGGATTCTCTCTATGGCTCTGGCTTCGCCCACACGGCCCGCCTCCAGACGCTCGTTTTTTTCCGGAAAGACTCGGTACAGCCTATCTTTTCTGTTATAAATATAATAAAACTAAAGACTTTTTGGAGATATGAAGGATGCAATACTACTCTATAGGTACTCAAGATTAACAGGAGATTGAGTGAAAATGAGCATTTCACCCCCCCTTTAACAACACATTTGATGTCTTCTGTAATAAAGCGATGTTATTGACATACACAGTAATGACTAAATTACAGAATGGGTTTAATGAGTGTAAAGGATCAACCAGTAGCGGCCATTCATAGGTGAAACGGACAGCAACATATTCTTATAGTGTGTGTTCATCCCATCAATGGATAAACATCCATTACATATTAACATTGCAGTAAACACTTTACCCCCTGAAATTGTCCTCTACTACATGTTTTCATGCACTTTTAATGTGGTGTTCTGCATGATTAAAGATCCCCCTCCCCCTCATTTATCTCTGTTGAGTGAAATGAACATTGAACCTCATCCAATACAAATATATTGTATTTTTTCTTTTACATTTCTGAATCCCTTACAACAACTTGGCATTAAATATTTATTCATTAATATATGTTATTTAGGTATATTTCTTTTAAGTGCAAATACTTGATATGTCTCGACCTTGAATGATTGAATGATTCCACACAACCAGGGCTGAGATGGTAAAATGGAAGATGATTTGCATGTGTGCTGAAGAACATGTTGACACCCCAGAGTAAATAAATTTCTTTGGCAAGCAAAAAAAAAAAAAAAAAAAAGGAAAAAAAAGGATTAACATATCTGGACTTAACTTATTTGATCCTGTGAGAATCATCAATATTAAATAGTAAGAGTGTGAAAGTGCTGACGAGGGTTTTCAGTGGAAGGACTAACTACTGTGTTTTAAGACTCCAGATAAAGAGGTGCTACTCAGAATTTTAAAAGAACATAATGAGTGTTTTACTCCCGTGTGTAGTTTTTACAGATTTAATTCACCACGCACCTCCCCCATTTCTTTTAAGTGTTCTTATATCATTCTATTTCATCTACCTATTTAAGTGAGCAGAAATCAATGCGTTGGATAATCAGGTCTTGATTTGAACTCCTTTATCACAGGCTTTATGGGTGATTACAAGTTTTAAAAGACATGTCAGGCATTACTGTTTTTTTTCTCCAGTCATTTGTTTTCTTCATTATTAAATAATTAATAGTCAGTTATGTATGTAAACTGTTTATTAACCTGTGGTTCTAGAAATATGTGGAACTTCTATCCTAAATGTTTCTGAAAATTATACTAAAGAAAATGCAAATTACTGTGAGTTTTTACGTCTCGCGCATTGTCCATCTTGTCATGATGTAGCAACTTGCTTCAGGGAAAATTTGTGTGGTACCAGCCAAACATTGTACCTTCTTTTTAGTCTCTGACTATGCCACCCCCTGATGATGGGCAGGAGGAATCACAAATCTTCCCGTGAATATAGTGTGGCTAATTCTATGTTTTTCCCCACAAAGGGACAGTCGACAAGAGGAAGATAAGTAAACGTATTCCAAATGTATTATATTTTAGTACAAAAGATGTAGAAAAGTTATTAGGATGGATCTTAAAAAAATACTGCGATAAATGACTGGTGGATTTTCGTCAGTCTAGGAAGGTCAGATCAGCCAATGCAAAATCCCTGCTCAGGAGGCCCCTGGGGAGACAGAAAAAGGAGACAGCAACCCAACACCAGTCGAAGCATGCAACACAGCAAGCACTACACACTTAAAATCTCTAGATACCTCTACAAAATATCACACCGTGTTGTAGCTATAAGTAAACACCAATACAGTGTCTCTCCCAGTGTGGTCCCCTGACGAGAAGGGGCAAAGCATCAGCGGGGATCCAGCCTTGTACACGCAGAAGACATAGTTAGGGAGGAGAACCACCAGCATCAATGGCAACACTTAGTCAAGAAAAATAAACAATGCTACTATGAATGTGGCACATGAGTGGTAGGCCCAGAGGCAAAATCACAGATAACCAAACAAATAATCAAACAAAAACACAACAACAGAAAGCAATAAAGAAATGCCTATTAATCCCAGGAAAACAGTGGCGGGCCTGGTCGTTTTCAGTATGCTCAACTGTCCCACAGCGCATTGACACATAAAGAGAAAAGGTGAACGTTCCGTTGCAGTGCAGCCCAGCAGCTCGGGTCACACTGGGATGATCGCATAAATGTTAAAACTCCATGCAGAAGCCTGTGTTCTCCGTGAAGAATAGACATGCGCTTCTAAAATTACCCTGCATGAAAAGGGAGCCCAACTCGCACAACACTTATCACTTCCTGATTAGTCATGTGACCTTCCAAAACATCATGTGATCCCAGGTGGTGGCTAAATGTGATGCAGCTGTGTTGTGTGCCAGCCTGTGTAGATCCTCACATTTGTTTTTGCTGTAACAGAACAATAATTATTGTATGTATTAATACATTGTTATTAAATTATGCCAGAAGATGTCACAGAATGTTGTGATTGTCTGTCGGCCCTTCTGTCACAGACATGGAACCCTTCACAAATCCATGTAGGGCCCATACCTCAAGCCCATCAGTATGAGAAAATTAAGTTTCATAGGTGCAGTAACATGTAAGAACGAAGCATTTTTAGAACTGTGACTATGATAAGTCAATAACTAAATTATATACCTTGTCTGAGCTTTTGGAATGAAAGAGTGTCTCATCTCATCTGGTTTGTGACCTTAGATGGCCAGTAGGCTGTTTTTGTTGTGTGAACATGCAAAAAAAAACAAAAAACAAAAACAAAAAAACACTCAATTACCTTGATTCTCTCTAAACTTGTATCTTTTGTTTTAATTTTAATAGCTACAAGAAATATAAATAAATTTGGAAATATTATAATTTTATTATTATTTGTTAAATAATATAAAAATATTTACACATTTATTTCATGGGGAGCATGTAACTGGACAGAAAGGTTAATATTTGCACTTTAATATTAGCATATTTAATAGCATCTTTCAACACAATCTTCAGAACTAAGTGATCTGAGAAACAACAATTTATTCAGAGATGTAACTGAGAAAATAAAATATTAGAACAATGTAGATTGTGCTGAATCTATGGCGCAACCAACCCTGGTTTAAAGTAATCTTGAATGCCTTGATTAGCTGGTTCAGGTGTGTTTGATTAGGGTTTGTAGCTAAACTCTGCAGGACAGCCCTATTAGAATCTGTGTAGAGTAGATTATACACAGAATAATCAAATATAGGTCATATCAGTTGATATGTTTGATAGGGTGATATTCTGATTAACTGACTCTAACAATGTTGAGAATGTTAAAATTTAGCTCAATCAAATTTCCTTTTTTTTTTTTTTTAAATCAGTCTTCATCAAAACTGAATCCTAAATCAAATTATAAATATCAATTTAGTTAGTTAGTTAGTTAGAATTCACGCTGTGTCCCCTGGAGGGCGCTATGGGGAATGCCTCCGGCATGACTGGTGTCTGAAGCATGTGACTAAACATGACAATGAACTTGACATTGGTAGGCGGCAGCCTATGATGTTACCACTGGTGCAACCGTGAGTATAAAAGGGCACATGTGAAATACGTCATCCTCTTACTTGTCTTCGGGAGACTGTCTGTATGTGTATGTTTTAGGAATGAATTTCATGAAGCACTTTGCATCTTGTGCGTTTTGTGCATGAGTGAGCATGCATCTTTTTGGGCTTCTCTTGTTGGCACAAATATTGCTACTGATTCATTGTGTTGTTTCGTAGCTGCAGTAAGAGTGTAGTAGGCTCTGATCCTGCCATTTAGATTATTATAATACTGAAGGGCAAGGGTACGTGCTGAGTGCTTCATGCCCTTTCCAAAATCAATGTTTATGGTAAGCGCATGCACTGAGTGCTTTGTGCACTTTCTAAAATCAATGTTTATGGTAAGGGTTACGCGCTGCGGTCTTCGCGTTGTCGTGTTGTTGTCCTGGGTGTTGGATGTAGCTAGGCCTCCTCTCACTTTTGAGAGTTGTCATGCTGAGGCCTCCGTCCTCAGAGCTCAATCAGGCGGTAGCACTGAGTTGTTAGGCTCTCTCTAAGCCTCCTTGGTTACTGCCTATACTATGGAGTGTTGTTAGGCCTCCTCTTCCTATAGAGAGTCGGTTTGTAGAGTCCTCCGCTCCTCACAGCTATGCCTGGAGAGCAATATCAAGTAGCTAGGCTCTCTGTGAGCCTCCTTAGTAAGCTGTCCTGGGTGTTGGACGTGTGGGTGTAGGCCTCCTCTCACCACCTCTCACCTTGAGAGTCGTCATGTTGGGGCCTCTCTGTGAACCTCCTTGCAGATATCCTGAGAGTGGCGAGTTGTTAGGTCTCCTCTCGATTATGAGAGTCGTCAGGCTGAGGCCTCTGTTCCTAGAGCGCGGCTAATGTTTGTTAACTTGTTAGGCTCTCTTGAGCCTCCTTGGCTACTTCGAGCATTGTTAGGCTTTGTCTCGCTAGAGATAGTTAACTTTATTGAGGCCTCCGCTCCCTAGAGCTCCTCTAGGATAGCGATTGCAAGTGGTAGGCTCTTTGTGAGCCTCCTTGCAAGATGTCCTAAGCGTGGGGCGTTAATAGGTCTCCTCTCGATTTAGATAGTCGTCTTACTGAGGTTTCCGCTCCTAGAGCTTGGCTAGGCAGAAGGGTAGTACGGTAGGTTGTAGGCTCTCTGGGAGCCTCATTGGCTACTGACCCAAGTGTGGAGTGTTGCTAGACCTCCTCCCATTGTGACAGTCGTTATACTGAGACCTCCACTCTGCAGAGCTTCGCGGGCCAGTTAGACTGAGTTCTTTAGCTCTTTCTGAGCTTTCTCAGTACGCTCAGTGGTTAGAGCGTTGCTACGCTTCTTTTTTGAGGCCTCCACTCTTCAGAGCTGTCTGATCAGAAGTTCTGAGTGTTAGGCTCTCTGTGAGCCTCATTGGACACTGGCCTGAATTTGCATGTAGTTAGGCTTCCTCTCTTTACAGTCATCCTGTTCTGGAGAAGCTCCGGTCTATGATCAAATTGCTAGTGTGCACCTTAGGGATGAGGACTCCTTTGAGTCCTTTCACTTAGCTCAGCCAATAGGGCACTCATCCCCTCGGGATGGCGGCGTGGGTACTCTGTTCCCCATAGTGCCCTCTAGGGGATGCAGTGTTACACATGTAACGTCTCGGTTACGTATGTAACCCTCGTTCCCTGAGTAGGGAACGGAGACGTTACGTCGGATGATGACGAATGGGGTTTCGCTTAGAAAGCCTATCATCTTCGAGTATATAAAACGAGCCAATGGCAAAGAAATGCCATGGGTCTGCGGAATTTGCATAGCGTAACTCCGCCCCACCCTGGGGGTATATAAGGAAGTGCGCTGGCAACATGCAGATATGTCTTCGCTGAGGAGCCGAGACTGAACTCAGGCGTTCCAGCGGTACAGCGGAAGTGGCAGGGAGACGTAACGTCTCCGTTCCCTACTCAGGGAACGAGGGTTACATACGTAACCGAGACGTTACATGTGTAACACTGTGAGACTGAGACTAGCATGGACGAAGGAGTCCTACTTAACACAGGAATACCAAGGTACACTGGGAAGCATATCTCAGTGGAAATATGCAATTATGCCCAGCCTGAAGGGGGGGACTTGGAATACACATATGACCCCGGGGGGCTGCATATGGAGTATCACTGGGGTGTCCAGCCGCAGGTGGAATCTTTCAACCCCAGGGGTGGCAAGGTGGCTTGCCAAGGGAAAGACACATGCTCAGAGAGGCTTACAATGGAATACACATGTGGGGGTCGCCCAGAGGGGGAACCATGCACATGGAGGCACCTAGTCAAGCGCGAAAGCTGCCGGTGGCAAAACTCTGGCGTTGACGTCGTCAGTGCTGGAGGAAACTCAGGGCTTATTAGGCTCACCTGAGGAGAATATCGTACGTATCCCGTCCGTGGAGAGGAATGGCGAGCAAGCGAAGACACCTGAGCAGAATCTCTTACCGGCTAGTTGAAGAAGAAACTGGCTCCACTCGGAGATTGTAAAATCTCGCGAATGTGTTAGGTGTCGCCCAGCCTGCAGCTCTGCAGATGTCTGTTAGCGAGGCGCCATGCGCTAGAGCCCAAGAGGATGCCACACTCCGAGTGGAGTGGGCCGTCACACCAAGGGGGCACGGTCGACCTTGCTGCTGGTATGCCAAAGCAATGGCGTCCACTATCCAGTGAGACAACCTTTGCTTGGAGAGAGCCTTTCCCTTCAGCTTCCCACCATGACAGACAAAGAGCTGGTCTGAGGTCCTGAAACACTGCGTTCTGTCAACATAAGCCCGGAGGGCGCGTACTGGACAGAGCAGTGCCAAGGCTGGGTCTGCCTCCTCCAAGGGCAGTGCTTGCAGGTTCACCACCTGGTCTCGAAAGGGTGTGGTGGGAACCTTGGGCACATATCCAGGCCGGGGTCTCAGGATCACGTGAGAGTTAGGTCCGAATTCCAGGCACGCTTCGTCAACCGAAAATGCCTGCAGGTCCCCTACCCTCTTGATGGAGGCCAATGCAACCAGGAGCGCTGTCTTCATTGACAGGAACTTAAGCTCCACTGATTGCAAAGGCTCAAAGGGAACACTCTGCAGGGCAGTTAAAACCACTGAGAGGTCCCAAGAGGGTACGAGGGGAGGACGAGGAGGATTCAGTCTCCTCGCTCCCCTCAGGAACCTGACGATCAGGTCGTGCTTTCCCAAGGACTTACCATCAACTGCGTCGTGATGTGCGGCAATGGCGGCAACATACACTTTCAGGGTGGAGGGAGACAGCCTTCGCTCCAACCCTTCTTGCAGGAAGGAAAGCACGACACTGATGGGGCATTTCGTGGGTTCTAGATTTTTAGAAGAACACCAGTTGACGAAGAGGTTCCACTTCAACGCATAGGCATGTCTCGTGGATGATGCTCTAGCGGAAGTGATGGTAGCCACCACCGCTGGTGGTAGGGTACTCAAACCTGCCTCGTCCCGTCCAGGAGCCACACGTGGAGGTTCCAAAGATCGGGACGAGGGTGCCATAAGGTGCCCCGTCCCTGAGAAAGCAGGTCCTTCCTCAGAGGAATTGGCCAGGGAGGTGCTGTCGCGAGGAGTACTAGTTCTGGGAACCAGGTGCGGTTGGGCCAATACGGGGCAACCAAAATTACCTGCTCCTCGTCCTCCCTGATCTTGCGCAAGGTCTGCGCAAGGAGGCTCACTGGGGGAAACGCATACTTGCGGAGGCCCCGCGGCCAGCTGTGCGCCAGTGCATCCGTGCCGAGCGTGCCCTCGGTCAGGGAATAAAACAGGTCGCAGTGGGAGGGACGAGTCGTGGGAGGCAAACAGGTCTACCTGTGCATCCCCGAACTGATCCCAAATCAGCTGAACCGTCTGGGGATGGAGTCTCCATTCTCCAGCGAGGGGCCGAAGCCGAGACAGCTCGTCGGCTGCCTGGTTCAGGTCTCCCGGGATATAAATGGCTCGAAGCGACCTCAGATGCTTCTGACTCCATAAGAGGAGGTGGCGGGCGAGTTGTGACATACGGCGGGAACGCAGACCACCTTGACGGTTGATGTACGCTACAGTCGTGGTATTGTCTGATCGGACTAGTACGTGTTGACCCCTGAGCAACGCACGGAAGCGGTGCAGGGCAAGACGTTCAGCTAACAACTCGAGGCAATTGACATGCAAGAGGCGCTGGGGTCCTGTCCAGGAGCCCGCGGCAGCATGTCCATTGCACATGGTGCCCCAGCCCGTGGTGGAGGCATCTGTTGATACAACAACATGCCTGGAAACTCGTTCCAAGGGCACTCCGGCCCGAAGAAAACTGAGGTTCGACCACGGGGTGAAGGTCTGACGGCAGGTCGGAGTCACTGGGACTCGGAGCGTGCCGTGATGCCATGCCCACCTCGGGACTCGATCGCGAAGCCAAAGCTGAAGTGGTCTCATATGAAGCAACCCGAGCGGCGTGACTGTGGCTGCGGATGCCATATGCCCCAGGAGCCTCTGAAATAGTTTCAGTGGAACCACACGCTTGCCCTCGAACTGACGAAGACAAGTCAGCAGTGACTGCGCGTGCTCGCTCGTAAGCTGCGAGCACATGGCGACCGAGTCGATCTCCATACCGAGAAAAGAGATCCTCTGCATGGGGCAGAGTTTGCTCTTCTCCCAGTTGACCCGAAGGCCCAGACGAGCTAGGTGCCGGAGCACTAGGTCCCTGTGTTCGCAAACCTGGTCTCGAGAGTGAGCTAGGATCAGCCAGTCGTCGAGATAGTTCAGGATGCGAACCCCGTGTTCCCGAAGGGGAACAAGGGCTGCCTCGACGACCTTCGTGAAGACCCTCGGCGGCGAGCAGACTGAGGCACATGTGCCGACGGCTGGGTGGAACTGCTGGGCAAAGTCCTCAACCGCCCCGCCGAAGAGGCCAGCCTGGGATATGGGAGTGTCGAGGAACCGGGTTCGCTCGGCCTCACGCATATCGGCCAGGTTGAGCCACAGATGTCTCTCCTGGACCACGCACGTGGACATCACCTGACCCAGGGAGCGTGCGGTCACCTTCGTCGCTCGGAGAGCAAAGTCGGTGGCGGCACGCAGCTCATCAAAGAGCCCTGGGTCAGTCCTCCCCTCGTGCATGTCACGAAACATCTGGGCCTGGTAGACCTGGAGTGTTGCCATGGCATGCAGTGAGGAGGCCGCCAGCCCCGCAGCTCTATAGGCCTTCGCCACAAGGGTGGAGGAGAACCTACAGGCCTTGGAGGGGTGCATTGGGTAACCGCGGGAAGAAGCACTCTGATGACACAGTTGCATCGCAACAGAGCGTTCAACCTGGGGAACCCCAGTGTACCCTTTGGCGGCCGCCTAATCGAGAGGAGGCAAGGCGGAGGAGGTCGCCGAGCGATCACGGGAAGACAAGGGTGCCTTCCAGGACCTCGTGACCTCCTTATGCACATCCGGGAAGAAAGGCATTGGGGTCGCGCGCTGACGAGGATCAGCGGCGGCACCCAAAAACCAATCGTCCAGCCGCGAGCGCACCGGACCAGGTGGCGGGGACCACTCAAGACCGATGGCCGCGGCTGCCAGGGAAAGCATGGCCGTCATCTCGGGATCAGACTCGTGCAATGCTGGCACACCCGAAGGTGGCAGCACAGCCGAATCCTCACTTCCCAAGGACTCCTGCCCACCTTGTGATGCAGCGATCGACATCACATTTTCCTCTGGAGCGCCGAATGAGACCCGCGGCAAGTCAGAGGACTGTACAGCGGGCTCATTCAAAACGCTCGCGGGTTGCACGGCGCTAGAGGACGGTGTGGAGCGCGGAATAGTCGGCGCTTTGTTCCACACCGTAACCCTCAGGTCACCCTGGCCACCAGCCGAAGTACCAGCTCTCGTGGAGCCAGTAGATCGGGGTGCGGGTGAGAGGACTCTACCATGAAGGTCATTGAGTCTTGACCGCAACCGTGAGATGGGCATGTTCCCGCGATGGGAACATGACTCATCCACAAACGCTGCCTTAGCGTGCTCAATACCCAGACACACAAGACAGCGATTGTGCCCATCAGAGTCAGAAATGAGAAGACCGCAACCAGAAGTGCACGGGCGAGGCATCTTTAGAAAGACGTGCCGCGTGCAAGCTCTTTTAGAAAGGAGATTTCTCCACAAATGCTGAATCGACCAGGGAGAGAACACACAAACACTGGCAAATCACTGCACAGATAAGCAGGGAATGTGCACTCGCTGGAACTCGCTGTCACACCAACACTTGGAGAGAGGCTCGTTCGAAGAGAAAGAGAGATGAATCTCAGGATTGGCTGTGGAGTGAAGTACATCAACTTGGCTCCGAAGCGAAAACATATCTGCATGTTGCCAGCGCACTTCCTTGTATACCCCCAGGGTGGGGCGGAGTTACGCTATGCAAATTCCGCAGACCCATGGCATTTCTTTGCCATTGGCTCGTTTTATATACTCAAAGATGATGATGATGCTTTCTAAGCGAAACCCCATTCGTCTTCATCCGACGTAACTCGGAGTGACTACGAAAGGGAACCATGGTTCCCTGAGAATAGGGAACTAGATCCTAGTCCCTTTGCCATGCTTCCGGTATACCTGCACACGTCTCCTTCAGACAAAAAGTGGATGACATATTTTACAGGTGCCCTTTTATACTCACATTTGCACCAGAGGTGACGTCATAGGCTGTCGCCTGCCAATGTCAAGTACATTGTCATGTTTAGACACATGCTTCAGACACCAGTCATACCAGAGGCATTCCCCATTGTGCCCTCTTGGGGATGCAGCATCTTGTTCCCTATTCAGTCCCTATTCTGTACATGCGTAACCTGAGACATTAGTTAGTTAGATAGTTAGTTAGTTAGTTAGTTAGTGCATATACAAGTTTTCTAGTCAGAAATTGGACATTAACACACTCTAAAGTCGCATTTACTTCTGGGAAAATAATTTTGATACCCATTTTTGAAGCATGGCAGAGGGGAGATTGATTGCTCCTGTGACTGATTTTCTTTATTCGTTTTTTTCCACAACAGCTACATTGCTTGTCGTTAAAGTAGCTCATATTTACATATATGAATAACCATTTGAAGTAAAAATAAAGAAGCCAAAACCCTGTGAAAGAACCTTCCTCGGATGAAGGAGCCACCAAGCATTCCCTAGATAGTTTCACGTTACGTGCACAAATAAAGCCTAGCAGTGTGTGTGTGTGTGTGTGTGTGTGTGTGTAATTTCTCTATGTGATAAATTAATTTAACCATTTGGCTATGGTGTTTAATGCCAGTATGAATATCAATATGATGTAATAGAAGAATATTGAATATAGGGCTGGGCGATAAAACGATGATTATCGCGATATAATTTTCAAGAGGTCGATAAATGTTCGATAATGTTTATGCGCCAAAAGCGGAACGAAACTCATTTGAACCGCGCGCCACACGGACCATTTATCCGCTCGGCTCAAAGTCCAAACGGCAGCGCGAGCTCACTAGGGCCGATGCGTTTACTCTGATCGCTCTCGTCACGAGATTCAGTGAAAAACGCTTGAATTCAGCGAAGAACACAAATGTGTCAGTGATTTAAACCAGTTTAAAGGCAGATGAAACAGCGCTGACTAACAGGAGAAACACTGAGCGCAACGATACAGTTAGAAGGCTTTTCCGTCTACAAATTCCCATCATTTACCATGGATTTACTGCACTAGCCTAATAACGTTAATATTAACTGCACCATGAAAGGTGGGATATACATATTGAATTGTATTATATTATTAATGTAGACAATGTATTAAAGGACTAATGGAATATAATTATAGTATTTAATAATGTATAGGCTACTGTTTTTCATACAAATACCATAGAAATCATAGTTACATTTTGCCATGATAGTGAGGTGCTGTAGGCTATGCCTGATTTCATCTGTGGTTGTCATGATCTAAATGCATGATACTGGATGACCAATGGTTAAGTTTAATAAAACTCAAACAGTCAGAATATTACATTTTACCAACAAAAAAAATTTGCACACGCAGAAACAAAGAAATTGTCCAATAAATATATTTTGTTAAGGAAAAATGACAAATGTTTGAATGTTCTACCTCAGATTTGTGAAATGTTCTCCTGTTTGGCAAGAGTTTGTCATGATATGTTCTGACAATAAAGAGTAGTTTAAAACCACAGTTAACGCTCTGGTTTCTACAACTTTCACTTAGGAGCAAAAATCTGCCTTTAAACTTGAAAGAAATAACGATTTGACTTTTATCGTGATAATTATCGATATCGACTGATATAAAAAAAATTGTGATATTTTTTTTTGGCCATATCGCCCAGCCCTAATTGAATATTATTATTTATTATTAGATTTTATTGGCTGTAATAAGATTTACACAAATAAATAGGCAAAAATAAACCTGTTGTCCTTCATGATCCCTATTCCTTACGACAACAAAGCACTTGAACGTGACAAGCTCGTAATCACAACTTCAGAAGAGGGAAGTAAGACATTCCTGAAAGCCCATGAAGGCAGCATAAGTGCAAATAATCTGTCTTGTTGAAAAAGGCTATCACACTTAACTCTACCCACCAGACAAACTTTTGATGTGACTAAGTTTAGTTAAAAAAGTTTCTAACAAATGTTTAATAGTGGGAGTAAAGTTGACATTTATTTATTGAAGAGGAATAACCCCTTTAGATGAACCATCTCATTTTCGAGGGGGTCCTCAAGTCCAGGTACAGAAATTGACATTGACCTTACAGCGGCAGTCAAATAAAACAAAAAACACATACACAAATGAAACAGAAAACACATACACAAAAAAAAAAAAAAAAATTAAAAGAAGAAAAACAAACAAACAACAACCACAAAAAACAACAACTTACTTTACAATAATGGTAAGTGCAGAAATATATAATACATAACTCATACAAACAAGACATTCACTCATACAAGATTCTCCAAAGGTTGCTCACTCATCCCTCAACAGAGTAAACACATGTAATATGTATGTACCGAAACACACATCTAGACACCAGTAAACACGTATGCACACTTAAATGTAAAGGATTAATGCACCATGCTTAAAATAGGTTTCATTTAATCCCGTTTAAGGGTATCAACTCTATCAGTGGTAACCACTGTAGAGCAGTAGTGCAGTAGTGACCACCGATAATGCTCCAGCATCTGTCCTGACCTGTGCCCTCAAACCAGCACAGAGATATATAAAAAAAAAATTAAAAAAAAAAACAATTGCATGTATTTTGAAGATGTTGAGCTAGGTGTTGTAAGATGTAACCACTCGGTGATTTGCACAGTTTTGAAAACGAACGTTAAGGGTTGTTTTAATGACATGTTTGTGCATGCCCATAGCCAGCCACTCTGAAGCGGTCAAAGGCGATTCTAAACGAGTCAAAAAGTCGAGACAGGACCCATCGTCAAAATGTCTGTGTCCACCACTCTGGTTCATCCAAAACAATCCAGAAAAGAGACTCAAAGTGCTAAATACCGGAATTATCCTTTAACTTCCGTATTCTGTAAAACAGATTGCATCGCTTCCGGTTCAGGTCTTTTGTATGAGCTACGTGAAATAAATTAGCTGTTTTACTCACAATGACTTAAAAGGAGCGAGCAAAGATGAGCATAACCAATGTCCAATGTGCATAAACGTAGTGAATGACTAAACCAGATTGAGCAATGAAGCATATTCACTCACTAATATACAATCAACATAATTATGTTTTTTTTTTTTAAAGGGGTCATATAATGGTACATGCACTTTTACAAGTTGATTGTACTGGAATGTGTGTTGGCAGTGCCTGTACACAACCATCATAAAATGATAAAAATCCATCCAGTGTTTTTTTTTAAATCTTCTTTTATGTTTCCCCCAACTCAAATCAAGCTGTTCGATTTTGTGACGTCACAAAATCGACGCCCCTCCCACGATTCTTGATTGACAGCAGCGTTTCAACACAGCCCCGCCCTCGCTCGTGAGCGAACTGTCAATCATAGCCTGCGCGGACCGGCGCGTCATTGTTGATAGCTGGAGCACTGTCTATGAGCAGAATGGCGTCTAATCGTCAACGATTGTGGTGTTCTGTTCTTGGGTGTAATAAGCAACACAGCAGTCATATTGATGTTCCTAAATCCGTACAGCTGAAGACCCAGTGGCTGAGTTTGTTTTCGAAGGGAATATTCCCCACGATCAACGTCAATGCTTTCATGTTTGCGCAAATCATTTCTCACCAGACTGCTTTACAAACGAGGTCAGTGTAAAGCTGGTTTTGCTAAAAGCTGTTCCTGAAAAAAGGATCGGTACCACTACCAACTTCGTGTTCCTGCTGCACCTCCAGAAGAAGAACTGAAGTGAGTGTAACGTTTTATTAAGCTTTATATTCATCTTTATATTAATCTTTGCAAATCGCTTGCACGCTTCACGTTGAATGCAGGTATTTTTACACTCAGGGTACATTACGGCATGTTTTCTATGTACGACATTCTCAATATAATTCATAATCCCACGTTTATAATGAACAATGCGTTATGGTTGTGTTATTGTGTTACAAACAGTGTATGCACAGAACAGAGGGGTGGGGTGAGCAAAGCTCATTATCATTTAAAGACACATGCACTTGAACGGAGTGCTGAAAACAGAGTTGTTTTTGACCAGGTAAAATGAGTGTTTTCTTACAATACTAATGAAAATTTTTAATTAAAGTATATTACAAACTTTTAATTTAGACCCTAAATAATCATATTAGCTTGTACAAAAATGGCATTATATGACCCCTTTAATCATACAACTAATATAATGCATTAGAAGTCAATGAGTTCTTATTAACTTTTAGATCTGATTTATATGGGCGAAAATTTAGCTGCAATGTAATTCAGTTTTTTTCTTAACAGTTAAATGTTGTTGTTTTTTTTAACTGCAAATAACTTTTCATTACTGGTTTAAGGACTTTCCCACTTGTATTGCCAACTGATCATTTCGAGGAGATGAGAGATGCAGGCATTGCTCAAAAAAAAAAAAACCTGGACAGACTCTTTTAGAGCGATGGCGCACACTCGCTTTGAATGCCATTAATTGCCAGTCTTTCTCTCCATGACGGATTCTTCCAAAGGAATCTTTTTTTCTCTCTCTCTTTGAATAGCCAGCCTGCAGGGTTGATAGCGAGCCGGCTGGCGCTTCCTTTAGCCTGTGGTCATAGGAAAAGCCACGCAGTAGCCACATAACGACTAGTGTCTGAGAGCAGGGCTAATTTTTATGTTATTTTTTTTCCTTTTGCTTTGCATGTTTTTTTTTTTTTTTTTTTTTTTTTTTTTAAGACTACCAGTTAACACAATGCCTTCTGCATGTCCCATTCAAAGATTATATTTTGAGTTCTTACAGCTGCTTGTAAATTTCATAAAACATGAAATAACATTTAGTCAATTATATGTAAAAAGACACGTTGTAAATTGGCTGGGCTAGAAAAGTGAAATGAAGAGATAGTGTCAACATGAAAAAACACAAACATCTGCATTCAAGAGAATACTACAAGAAACTCAACAAGACCTCTATGGTATACATGTCTAACTGACAAACTGTACACAAGCACTTTGTAATAGTAAACATGTCTCGGCATGGATGGATCACAGAATGGCAATTAGGGATAATCTTGGCAAATTATTTATTTAGTGTATAGTTTAATTTAGTCAAGGGTGTTAGGCAGGCAATGCATGCAGATGGATGAAACCAGATGCAGGAACTTTATGGACAACCAGGTAAGTAGACACATGAGGTATGTATTGCAGTATTTAACTTAACTTGACTTATTGTAGTGCTTAACACTGTCACCCTGATTGACAGTCATTAATTAATTATTATTATTTTAATTTTTTTTGTGTTACAGAAAATATATAATTTACACACATACACACACACACACACACACACACACACACACACACACACACACAACAGGCACGGTGCAAACATTTGTGCAATCCCCAAATCCAGACAGGGCTCCACATCATCCCCTCATATTCCACCAGTATTCCTCAGTGATGGACGATATTACCAGCTCACACACCTGGTCAGACATGTTAGGCTCGGGCTCCAGGATGATAAATGGCTCAGGTGTTGGCTCTGGCATTGCAGCAGGCTCAGGCTCTTTAAAATTAAAAAAAATAAAAGATACAAAAAACATCCTTCCCTTGGCTTTGATTTGGTTAGCTGCTTCTTGTGTTGTGAAGCTATAATTATAATTGTCTCAACATTGCTTTGGCAAAACTTTAGTCAAGCTCTCAATTCAACTTATTTCTTCTCTTCCTCTTATTTTTTTTTATTTATTTTTTTTGGACTAAAGTCCCTTTCGTTGCATTCAGTCTTCAGATTTACTGCTTTCATCCCCCAGTGCAGAAAAGATGGGAAAGGTCTTTTACGAAAATTAACCTTGGGTTTACTACAAATAAAACCGTGGTTTTGCTAGACTAACCATAGTTTCACCATGTTTTTGTACTAAAACTGTGGTTATTCAAATAGTAATCATTAGTAATCAATCTGCCAAAAACCATGGTTAGTACATTTTTACTATAATAAAAACATGGTTAAAGGGATAGTTAACCCAAAAATAAAAATTCTGTCATTAATTACCCTTATGTCCTTCTAAACCCGTTTTCGATTTTCGTTTTCAAAAAGATTTTTGTTCATCTTCAGAACACAAGTGAAGAACTTTTTGATGAAATATGAGAGCTTTCTGTTCCTAATGACAGCCTACGCAACTACCACTGTGATGCTTCAAAAAGTTCATAAAGAGATTGGAAAACTAATCCATATGAATTGATTGATTTAGTCCAAATTTTCTGAAGAGACTTGATCGCTTTATATTATGAACAGATTTAATATTGTTTTTTTATTCATATATAAACATTGATCAGCAAACATAGACAAAAGCATAACCGAACCTGCTTGACGTGCAAGAACAAACCTTTTGCAGAAGTTCAAATGTGCTGCGTAACACACGAAAATTAACTTCAATGGTTCTTGCATGTTGTGGCGAGTAGGTCTGCAGCGGGAGAGAAAGACAGGAGAAGAGCGGTGAATAAGAAGGTCAAGTGCAAAATGACAAAACGCCTGTGTCTTGTTGCAGTAATTGGGGTGGAGAGACCAAATAAAAGCCACCAGGAAACAGGAAGCAGGGGAGAGAGACTTGTGCACTGTGAATGCTCTGGAGAGCTGCATCACTGTTATTCCCTTGTATTTGGACTGAGTTTATTGAAGCGCAGTGAGTGCGACTTTGTTTTGGTATTTGAAAGTGAATAAAGCACGAGCTTCAGTAAAGCCGACCCTGACTTCTTCCTTCCTTGTTTTGAACATTATTACTCGGGTGCCGAAACCCGGGACAGAAGAAGGAACGCTGCCGTCATGCAGTCCGCGTCAAGTTCGCCATTTGTGGATGTCATTCAGTTGCTCGTGGGATTCCACCAGGAACACCACCAGACGCTAATGGACATGAGGGACGACCAGGAATGCCGTTTCCACAACCTCATCCAAGCACAACAGGAAGGCCGCAAGCTGTTCCGGAGCTGGATGGACCGGTAGGTTTTGACTGGGGGGGACTCCACCACCAAACACTGCCACAATCATGTGCTACAGTCTAAGATGGGGCCACAGGATGACCCCAAGGCCTTTATCAACCTGTTCGAGAAGACGGCTGAGTCATGTGAGTGGCCATGAGTCCACTGGCCCGTGCGCCTTATATCCCACTTCTCTCGGGAGAGGCGCAAGTAGCAGCCCAGCAACTGCCCGTTCAGAAACTCCCGGTCTACGATGACCTGAAAAGAGCCATCCTGCAGTGGGTCGGCCTGAGCCAGGAACAAAACCGCCGGTGAGAGCGGGCGGCCCTTTGTGATAGCTCAACAGCTCCGGGACGCATGTCGCACATGGCTGTTGCCTGGGTGAAGCGAAGTTGAGCAGACCAATGACTTAGTGGTACTGGAGCAGTTTATTGCATGTCTCTCAATAAAGACGGTAGAGTGCGTTCAGTGCCACCGACTGAAGTGGCTGGACCTGGAAATTCAACTGACGAAGGACCAGATGGTGGTATGCCCCGTGGTCAGCGAAGCCCCTACCAGCTGTGTCTCTCACCCCTCTCTTGTGATTTCTCCCTCTCCCTCTTCCTCTTGACCTATCCCTTTTCCTAGATCCAATCCCAGTGTCCCTCCTCGAGCCCAGAGGGCAGGGTGGGCAGGCTTTAGAGTCTCCCACAGGCCAGAGAGTACTGCCCAGGGGGCAGGGTTGGCCAGTGCTGGCGCAGAGTCAGCTCCCTTTTCTCCGCTCTCTCCACGTCAATTCCCCGACCCACTTCCTGTCATTAGGGTGGCGGGGAAGTCTGGGCCAGCCTGTTGGCATTGCGGGGACCTAGGACACTTTATTGACAAGTGTCCAGTAATAGAGGTGGGGACCGGATGCAAGGCAGGCTGCCCCAGATCAAGCTGGGTTGTACCAAATACCTGTGAGTATTACAGGGGATACTTATTAGGCTTTGATGGATTCAGGATGTAACCAAACCTTGATTCATCAAAGCCTAATTCAGCCCGAGGCATTGGATCAGAGTGGCATGGTTCAGGTACATGGGGATGTGGTTAAATATCCAATACTGCCTGCTGTTATTCAATTTCGGGGACAAAAGCATAGTGTAGAGGTCGCAAGTTAACCCACGCCTCTCACATCCACTAATTCTGTACAATGACTGGCAACATCATGAAGCACCTGCGTGCTGTCCTGAGAGCTCTGAGAGTTGCCGGACTGACGGGCAACTTGAAGAAGTGTGCAGTTGGGAGTGTGGAGGTCAGGTTTCTGGGCTTCCACTTGGGTCACGGGCAGGTGCGTCCACAAATTAGTAAGGCAGCAGCAGTTACAACTTGCCAAGACCCAACACTAAAAAAGTTCCTGGGGCTGGCAGGATGGCCCCCGGTCTGAGACGGGCAGTGGGGGTATGTGAAAAGTGAAATATCCCTTTTTGGGTGACCTATCCCTTTAATTTTCATAAGGGGTGTTTAATGTGACAACTGAAAAAAATGTGAAAATGGTAACGTTATGCACATGCGCATTACATGTTCAGTCTATAGGCGCGTAGTGTTTCTCTACATAGTGACATCGCCAACTACTGCTCTGGCATGCATAACACAGTGTTTTTAGTCATTTTCACTGATTCATGCGAACGGGGATCGTAACTCGGAGCTCAAGCCAAGCCTCAGGTTCGAGCCTCCTCCAAGGACAGCAAGCCAAGTTGGTTTACTATTAACCTTTAAGGCTGAACGGGCAGGCAAACTAGTGAAATGCATTGGGTGGCGCTGTGCATTTGATGACTGGAGTTTGAAGAATGACTGGCATTTGAAGAATGGTGTCATCTAAATCTAGACACAGTGGAGTCTGGAATTACTTTGATCAAAATGATCAATGTGTCATGTGCAAACTTTGTCAAATGAAAGTAAGTTATCATAATAGCACCACCACAATGAGGAGTCATATGAAATCCAAACACTGAAACGTCATTATTGACCAGTCGAATGAAGAAAAACAGCTGCCCATCACTGCTTTCACGACTGCAGGTAGGCCCAGATGCATCCCCGACCGAGCCGAGAAGTCCACTCATCTCATAGCAAAAATGATTGCAAGAGATATGCTTCCTTTAAGTTTTGTTGAAGGAGACAGATTTAAGGAAGTCTTACAGTTTCTTGAACCAGATTACGACATTCCCTCACGGAAAACCATAACAGCGAGAATAGAGGTTCAATATGATAGCATGGTTTCCGAACTCAAAACTACTTTAGGGACAGTAGTCTTCGTGGCCATTACAACTGACACTTGGACAGCATTAACTACAGAGTTCTATGTCACTATAACGTGTCATTTTATTGCTGATGGTAAGGTGAACAGTTATGTTCTGCAAACCCGTGCAGTGGAAGAGTGACACTCCGCTGCCAACCTGGTGGATTATTTGAAAACGCCTGTAGAACAATGGGGCCTGGACGGCAAAGTGATTGGATGCATGCATGACAATGCCAGCAATATGATAGCTGCAAAAAGAGATGTGAACTGATAATCTTTACCTTGCTTTGCACATACACTTCAGTTAATGATGGATTTAAAGCTGCAATATGAATAGACTCATAGGAGCATGTAGTAAATTTGTTGGACATTTCCATCATAGCAAG
Source organism: Squalius cephalus (assembly GCF_949319135.1). Classification (NCBI taxonomy): domain Eukaryota; kingdom Metazoa; phylum Chordata; class Actinopteri; order Cypriniformes; family Leuciscidae; genus Squalius; species Squalius cephalus. The sequence goes on along the minus strand of NC_137127.1, from coordinate 36,199,409 downwards.
ATTGCCTCAAATGCACTGAAACAGAAACAAAGACAAGTTGAAATTGCCTTCGCACAAACTTGTGCAATACTGCAAAACGTGCTGAAATTTGGCTGCTGATATGCTTGTACGATTGCATGATCACCGCTGTCCTCTCTGACAGGACCACGACCAAGCTGGTGGATGCTAAGACTCTGGATTTAATCGATGATCATTGGTAGACAATTGAGTAAATGTTACCTGTTCTCCAATCCCTGAAAATAGCAAGTGAAGCGCTGGGTGGCGAAAACTACGTCTGTCTCCATGGTGTATCCACTTGTGCAAAGCCTTCTCTCCAGGTTCATCTATAGTTCAAATAAACAAATACATGTATTACTTAGTTCTTGTTCATATGCTATTGATTACTGATCCCTTTTTTTAATGATTCTGTTGGGTTCTTTCCATTTAAATATATAAATTTATAAAACGAATAAAATGTAATTTAAGAAATTCAGTCAACTGTTTAAGCATTTATTTAAATGACTTATAAATTAAATGATAAAAAATAAGCAATACTGAATAAGACAAAAATTCAGTTTTCATATTCAGTTATTTGTTATTTAATCTGTATCTACAGACACCTTCAGATGAGTGGTGGAGAATCACAGAGAGTGAATACATTCAAAAACACAGTTGCTGCATCTCTCAAGCAATGAATAAACATTGCTAACTTGCAGAATGCAGGGAAAACACGTCTTCTCGCGTCAGCTCCAGATCCTCGGCACAAACACCTCAGGTTCCTTGACTAAAAAAATGAGAGAAGCAGTAAGAGAAAAACTTTTTGAACAATATCAGAGCATTTCTCTTGATATGAGTGGTGCGGATGCAGCCAGTGCCCACTCATTGGAGAAGGCAGAGCCTGTTCTTCAGCGATGATTACAGAGAGTCAAGCCGAGACGAGTGGGAACAGTTCTTGATGGAGCTGTGTATTCCAGCAGATGAAGATCCTATTAATTGGTGGAGAGACAACACAAAATGCTTCAAGAAACATGGCCGCTTAGCACACCGTTATTTGTGCGTTCCAGCAACGTCTGTGCCGGAGGAGCACATTTTCTCTGCAGCCGGTCTTATTGTCAACAGACTAAGAAGTTGACTTTCACACGAGCATGTTGATATGCTTGTTTTTCTCAACAAGAACATGTAAAACAATAACGCAATAACATTCAGACTCGAGTGTAGGCTATACGTATACTTAATGGGTTTTTGAGTTTGTTTGGTATTATAAGATTTGTAATGGGCTGAACTGGCTTGGGTGAATGTGAGAAATGTCATGGCAAATTAATTTATTTGTATTGCATTCAAAATAAATAAATAAATACATAAATCCATACAAATACTGAGAGAATATTTCAATATCTGAAATCTACTAATGCCCTGAACCGCAACATAAAAAAAAAATCTGTAAAAAAAAAATAATAATAAAATAAATCTAGCATTTCGAGATTAAAGTCGAAATATTTTGAGAATAAAATTTTGTTTAAACTTTGAACTGTAGAATTTCCTTTTGTTGAAAGCCCAGATAAAAGTAAAAAGCTACTATTTTGTTTAGATCCATGTCCGAGACAGTTTGACTTCACGAATGCATGTCTTTACACACACACACACACACACACACTCTCACACACTCATGCACACACACACACACACACACACACACACACACACACACACACACACACACACACACACACACACACACACACACACACACACACACACACACACACAAAATCTTCTATAGAAGAATACTCTTGTAATTTTGACTTTATTCTCAAGACATTTCGACTTTATTCTCGAAATTTTAGATTTCAGATTTTTATTTTTATTTTTTATTTTTTTTACATTGCAGTTCATGGCTTCTGTAGAGATCCTTGTCCCTGTGGGAAAAAAATGTTGGTCCTCATGAGGAAAAACGCATATAAATCATACTAAGTGATGTTTTTTTGAAAATGTAAAAATGCAGAAAATTTTCTGTAATGGGTAGGTTAAATTATTAAACCTAAAACATGAAAACCCAATGCGTGTGTGTGTGCGGCTGCGCACACACGAGCACATGAGTATAAACCTTCACAGAATTTGATACATTAATATATTCTGTATTCATGTTAACCATCTGGAATTGAGATTAGGAATTGATAACTGCTTTATACCTTAACTAAGTCAATCACCAAGGTATATTGAACTTACATTGACTATAGAACAAACTAATGCCAAATCTATCTTATAGTTTTTACTTATAAAGTCCCTTTTTAGATTTAGCGTCATGGTAATTTGGTCTAAAGTCAAAGTAAGTTCAATTGGGAATGGTATGAGGCCAAAATTAAATGATTACATAATTTAAGTTTTTTTTTTTTTTTTTTGGTAAGTATCTTTGTAAGTTTCATTTTCAAACCCCAATAACAGGAAAAGTGAAATCATAGTATAAGGTTTAACATTTCCATTGTAGTTGTTATGAACCAGCCAATGCACCAGCCAAATTCACTAGAATTTTGACTGTGAACTCCAGATGTGAAAAACTCCGCATTTGGTGAAGGCACTTACCAAACATCAGGATGTACAAACATCATTCATACTGAGACAAGTAGGTTTCTGTGGTCTCTTTGTGAGATAGACAGTACGCTAGTGGAAGCAGATCTGATGTGCATATCAGCAGGGTCTTTTTGACACTTTTTTTTTTTTTCATCTGTTAAAGCGTCGCTCCATGACTTACAGGATATCAAGGTTGATGTTCATATCTATTGATTTACTAACAAGCGTGACCACACTGAAAGTACCTTGTGGGCTTGGTGTGGTAGTGTCAAATTATCCCACAGCACTGACAGGAAGTGTTTCTCATAGATGACAAAGCTCTTCTTGTCTCTTACTGTAGGTGCGAAATAGAGCTGGGAGATTCTGCAGCACAATTGGACCAGTAAGCACTAAGGATCTAGGTTTAGTATCATTACAATGGTTGACAAGTAAGCATTCTGAGGAAAAGTAAATGAACATGACACATAATGAGGTACTCTAGAAGCAAGCCAAGCATTTTTTTTTTCTTATTTCTATAGAAAACATTAAGCCTCTAAGTCTGTCTAACGTTTTTCTTTAATATTAACATTTTTATCTGGCTCCTATGTATAGGTTTCTACCTAAGTACCGACATTTCTGAATAGGCTGTGGCTGGGATTTAGTGAGTTTGAAGTGAAAGTATTTGATGAACATACTGAGCATTCACTCAATATTATTATCTCATTTTTGACATAGGTGGCTTTTAGAGGCTTTTGCATTGGAGTTCTTCATTTTGAGATCACATGATGAGGTTTATCCATGAAGCCTGTTGATGGACTTTACAGAATTAGAGAAACTTATGGCTTTTCATGGTCAGGTGCATGTATCAAGGTTACAAAATCCTAAAGTGCAACTGTATAGTCCATCTTATTTTGAGATTTATCCCACTTCAGTGGTGCAATTTACTTTTAGACAGAGCACAACTCTGATTATGAAAAAAGGTTTCTCTACAGAACAGAAGGCTCAGCGATAATTTAAATGAGCTTTTACTATGTTGCAGAATAAACTACAATATCTGCTAGATTTTATGTGCGACACTACGTCAGATTTATAGAGCAGATTGCCGTTCTGAATGATTTTATTAGTGACAAAATTACGGGGCTTGAAAATTTGACAAAGTAATAAAAAACATTCCGAGCTTAAGTCCTGAAAGCCCATCCCTAGCTTTGCCCATTGTGCCAACCCTGCACTATGATGCGTGCAGACTACATATTTCTTAAATAACTTCTGGTATTTTGCAGTTTAATAACCACACTAGGCTATATCGACATTTAGTTTTTTCCCAATTATTTTTCTGTAGCCCTACTGGGAAACTAACTGTGAACAGAATAATTTACTTAGGAGTACAACCTTTTGTGTCTAAACCTTTTTAGCAGTAGCTGAGTTAATTTAATGTCAAAGACCAGTGTACTTAACCTTCAAACACATAAATGAAACTGTTTGGGGGTTGATGCTCAGTTTAGATGAGGAGAACAGGAAGCCAGAGATAAGTCCTGGCAGACGTTCACATTGACCTTGTTTGAGCAGGCGGCAGTAATTAAGACGCTAGCTGGAAACCTGACTCCAGTGTGACGCAGCCTGAGGCTCGCTGCAGAAGTGGAGGTCGGAAAAAGAAACGAGATCCTCGTCGGCTCAGTGGCTGCACTCGATAGTGCTGCCAAGGCCGAGGTTAGCCCACTAATTCGTCCAAATGAGCGCCCTTATTCATGGTATCTTTATACATGCAGACACACTCACATAAACACACATACCAGTGTTCCCGCAGACCAGAGAGGAGAGGAGAGTTATGAGGGCTTTGGTTTTCCTGGGACAGAGGAGAGTTGAGTATGATGTCGGCCGTTGATCTGTTGTGAGTTCCTGTGGCGGAATATTAAAGGTACAGCAATGCAGTTGAATTCAGTGCAGCTGTAACATAGCGTTGAACCTCTTCTCTTTTGGATTCTGAGTTTTTAAACATGCTAGCATGCAGAAAACTATATAACAATGGTATTTGGCACATTGCTCTTGTGTGATTTGTGGTTTGTTCACAAAGGGATAGGTAATTATGTACCTATCAGGATTAGCTCATTTAAATTATGTTTGGCTGAGGCTGGATATTCCCTAATACCTCCTTAAGTAAAACATTATCACATTTAGCTCTTTGCAAGGAATCTCTCTCAATACCCTGCTGGATACATTTTTCTCTTTCATTTCAAGGACAAACGCATTGAGGAATTCAGACAAGGTGCCCCTTATTCTCTCTTACAATACAAAATGTAAAAATATATGTCCAAAAAAGCAAAATAATTAACCGTAATGTATATTAAACAAATATACAAATAAAATATTTGTCATTGCTCTCTTTCCAACAGAAACCAATTGAGTAGGTCTGGACTCTGGAATGGGAGGAATACAGGAGAGATTTTGAGTTGACATTTTACTGTTGGAAAAAGCCAGTTATATAATACATTTCTGAGTGATACTGTAAACGTTTTTTTACTGAAATTGGTTTAGAATGATCACTTTTTAAATGAAACCATCCTGATAGTATTCCCATTTTTATTTTACAAAATGTAACTGTAATATGATTACTTTTTTTGACATAACTGTAACTAATTACAGTTGCCATTTTTTGTATCCTGATTATGTAATGCCGTTACACGTATTCGGGTACTCCCCAACCCTGACCATATCAGCCATAGAACAGCCAATTGCACAAGCCGTTTGCTTGGTGGCATGGAGGGCCTTTTTCGTGGTCCGCCGGGATTCAATTTCTATAAATATATATTTTATGTTTTTTTTTTGTTGTTTTTTTTTGGCCTAACACAGCCACAGAGCAAATAATAAACAAACAAACAAACAAACAAACAATTTACTGCATTTTGATGTATTATGAGTCACTGAATCACCCGCTAAAGTGAATTTGTTTAAAAAAAAAAAAAAAGTATGGCAACACTTTAGTTTAGGGTCCAATTTTCACTATTAACTAGTTGTTTATTAGCATGCATATTACTAGGATATTGGCTGTTAATCAGTACTTATGAAGCACAAATTCTTATTCTACATGACCATATTCTACATCTCTTAACCCTACCCAATACCTACTCTTAACAACTACTTTACAATTAAAACACAGTAATTTTGAGTTTATTGAGGCAAAAGTCGTAGTTAATAATTAGTTAATAGTGAGAATTGGACCCTAATCTAAAGTTTGACCAAAAGTATATATTCAGAATTTTATTATATAAAAGCAATACCACACTTCCTATCATGCTGTTTTTCAACACAAACATTCTGATAATCTTATTCACAGGCACATTTGATCTTGTGATATTGCTCAATTATACAACAGTTAGTTGCAGTCCTAAAAAAATAAAAAAAATAAAAATTAAAAAAAAACATTATTATATAAAAGTATAATAGCATCTGGATGGTTAACTGTATCATGTGTATTGTGTAGACATCACACTGCTTTTTATGTAGACAGAATCACTAAATATCATGAGAGCATTCTTGGTCCCTTTCATAAATGCGACAGAGAATCACACCAATTCATTGGCTGATGGCACAAGTGCCAGCCTCCAAGGCACTGCATCACCAGTGCTCCAAAAGAATACGTCAGCGCCATCAGCATGTCCTAAATCAACATATTTTGTTGATCCTGGAACAACATTTCTGTCTGAAAATTTAATCCTACCCATATCCTTATACCTAAACCAAACCCAACCCATAAGTTATCCCTACAATCAGAGGATGATAGGTGAATAACACTGATGTAGAAGCACCTAACCCTGGTTGTAAGCCTAAACTTAATATAAACTGTAAACTTGTCCCTCAAATCTGATTGGTTGATTGGAATGTTGTTCCAGGATCAACCAAAATGTCAATATCTCCGGTGGAATTTTTCATGTGACAAGCTGCACCAGAGCGGAAGCTTGCTATGCAATCTCTTTCGGGTTTGACGATTATGTTCTTTCCACTGCCACTTCTAGATCAGGAGATTTCAAAGTCCGGGAAACAAACCTTTTATACCACTGCCTCTCACTTTACCAACATTTCCAGTGTAGTGGAGCAGGGGTATGCTGAGATGCCAGAGGTTGAAGAGATGTTTTGCTGCTTATCTCAGTGTCTTTGGTTCCTTCTTTGAAGTTGCAGTCTACACTGCTCTCTAAGCCAGGGTTGGGCAACTGTGGCCCTCGAGATCCACTTTCTTGAAGAGTTTAGCGCTAACTCTGATCTGCTTTTTCTGGTGTGTTTGATAAGGGTTGTAGCTAAGTCCTACAGGAAAGTTGATCTCAGGGGCCAGAGTTGCTCGCTCCTGTTCTAAGCTGTGCAAGGCAATTCCTACTGCTGGTCATTTCTTCTCGGTCTGGCGAAGGTTTTGTTGCCACCAAAGCTACAGTAGGTTACCTACCTAAGGTTACTTCCACTTAATTTTGCACTCAGATACTGAGAGACTGCACAGGCCTTGTGAGGGCGTTACAATTTTAGATTTACCACAAGAGCCAGTGGTGTAAATCTGCTCATCTCTTTGCTCTTTTTTTTTTTTTGGTGGCTGCAACAGCAGTGTTTCTGCTACATAATAAAAGATTGGGTGAAGGATACTATTTTTCATGTCTTTATGGAGGGTGGTGCTTGCGCCATGATCGCATGATTCTATATAGGCTTCAGTTGTTACACCTGGAGAGTGTTCTCACAGCGTCAGCTATTGACACAACATTGTGTTCCTTACTCATGGAACCAGGGTTACATACATAAAAGACTTTTTTGTCACATCAGGCATTGCTTGAATTGTCATAGCCTATGTGACTATATTATAGAAAAAAAAAAAAAAAATATATATATATATATATATATATATATATATATATATATATATATATGATTTATTTATTTTTTAAATTTCAGTTCTTTTCTGTAAAAGCATTCCTCCCAATACTATTAACTAGTCAATCACATGAAAGCTTGTTAGGGTTTCAATGAGGTCACGCAGGAACAATGGCTGTTCGCACTTGCATGTACTTTTTATAAGTATTGCTTCAATAAAAAGTATTTGTCAGTTTCTAACATAGGTTACTTGCAAATTGTTATCCCAGACTCTACAGGATACTATAGAGTAAGTGTGGTGTGGCCATTTTGGCACCCATCATGAAATTAAACAAATTTACAGAATAAAACAAAAAGAAATAAAGCCATAAAAAGTGGTTTATTTTCAGTCTTGGTTTCAGACTCGAGGATAGTGTAGCTCAGCACTTCAACATTTCCTGTTTCACAGAACTGTTTGCACCCACGTAAAATCCCTTTGTAATCCATCACTGTGGCTAAACCAAACGTGTTTTCATCTAAAAGAGGCAAATGACTCTTAACCTACATATCTCAGGAAATATATATATATATATATAACAATTGAAATTTTGGGTAACTATTTCAATGGTCCACTTTAGACATTCTACTAACTATAAGTAACTTTGCAAGTACATGTCAACTACCAGTCATTAGAGTATTAGTAGACTGTCTGTTTAATACATGCTAACACTTTATTTTAGGGAAAATTAATGTTGAAAATGATCAGCTCAAAATGGCATTTTCGTTTTACAGCATTTTGGCCGAAAGAGAAAAAAGGCAGAATATGCTGCTGATTTTTTTTTTTTTTTTTTTTCAGATTCAGTAAAATTATTGAATTTCATTAAAAAGTCTAATAAGAAATGAATAATTTTTTTTTTTTTTTAAGTCATTTTCGGTTTTCGGCCAAGTGCATCCCGAATTTTCGGTTTCGGCCCAAAGTTTTCATTTCGCCGCATCTCTACTTTATTTTGATGGTCACCCAACAGACATTCTACTGACTATAAGTAACTTTGTAAGTACTATACATGTCAACTTATTCTACAAACCCTATCCCTAACTTAACACTCTACTAGAGGTCAACGATCTCTTCAAAAGTGCACTTACTTGACAAAAGCACAGAAACTCTTCCTAGCACCTCCAGGGAAGGCTTCAACAAATATTAATGACAAGTCAGTTACTTGAGCATGTCACTGTGCACAATATCTTTATGTTGGCCACCTTATCACAGGGCCCAGGACAACAGGAGTCCCCATTTATTGGACAACATTCCTGGTTGTCCACCCTGACAATGGCCTTAATTAATTGGAGAGATGTGTGGGTACAAATGTACAATTCAATATTTTAGTGTATCATTTGCGTTATGGGTCATTGTGCTTTCTCCTGTCATGTTTCCTCTACCAACTTCCCTTGGAGCGAAATCCATCCAAGAGGGCTTAAGTAGCTTTCCAACAGGACATTGACCTTGAGTACCTGGCATTGATTTCCTGTGCCGTTGCACAGAAAGCGGTCGTTACCACGTTGCCTAACAGCAGGGCGTGATTGGGAACAGATTCTTCAAATCCCGATACACAGAGCTGATTGATGGCCTTTGTCTGCAGCACATCAATTCTCACCTGCCTCAGCGGAGGTGACACCTGTGCTGAATTTATCATAATACACCAAACTGACACATCAACCTGGGAAAGACGAACCAGAATGGAATTCCTAAATAAAACTCTCTCAGAGGACCTGGGTCTGAAACACTCAAACTCCTAAGGGATTTTCTGACAGAACAAATGTACGCAAATAAAGCACAAGCCAAAAAAAGCATCTCTAGATTTTGTCATTATTAATATGACATGCCACGATATTCAATCCTCAGAAACTATTCAAAATTGTGCAGAATCCTTTCATTTGCTTTCTATAGGAGAAATGAAAGAATGTGACTGTGGTTTCTTTCCCCTCGCTCTTATTTATTTATTTTTTTCTACGAATGATTGCAATGTAAACTAATGGGCTGAAAATATGGTCATATGTGTTTAACACTTGCTAATTTAATTAGTCATTTCCAAAAAAAGAGAGACATCTGTTTTTTCTTCTTTCTGCCCAGTGGAGCAAAGAATAAAACCAACTCTCGAGAAGGTCCACATTCTCTGCCTGCGCCTCAACAAGCTAAGTGCAGAATTAACAGCCTGAGAAGAGATGAAGAGAAAAGAGAGTTTGAACAAACAGCTTATTTCTTTCTGCCTCTTTCCCACTGCCTCTCTTCTCTCTCAGCAATGCTACTCAGGTATTGTCTCTATGGCGACTGTAAGGGGGCCAGGCAAGACCACAGCGCCAGGCCCCAAACCACAGCCCATTTAGAATGGAGCAGACGAGTGTTTAAGCTTTACCCACTGGCCCCTCTCCTCTTCCCTCCCCTTAACAGCACAATGCCCCCTTTCAGCTTGTGAGCGGCCCTCCATGAACCACAGACAACCAGTCTTCACCCTCCCCCCTCCCCATTAACCCCTACCGCTAAAGAGCTTAACACCACACACCAGCAACCCAAATACCCTCCAGAAAGCAGATGTGCTGTGGTTTCATTAGACATGATGGTTTAAGTTTGAATGGTTTAAGTTTGTCTGTCTGTTTGTCCCTTAAAGGAATAATACAATCAAAATTCTGACCATTTTTAATCGCTTCCAATGCCGATTCAAACCTGTGTGCTGATTTTTTGTGGAACATAAACTGAGAATGTTGAAGTATCTTCACACAGTGACAGTTTATAGTCCGTCTATAGTCTTAAGCTTCAAAAGCACTGTACAACTCTAAATGACCATATGACTTGTGTGCCATATTCCAAGTCTTCTCACGATATCTAAATATGAGGAATAGAATGAAATTTAAGTCACTGTCCACTGAAAATCTTCCTTTCCGCCGAATATTTCAAATCAAATTATTTTGATATTTAATCAGTTACTTTCATTCTCTTCCATGCCATATAGACCCTCCAAATATACTGTTAGATGTTTTGCTCTTTTGGTGATACAATCTATTAATTTTTAAAACAAACTGAATTTTAGTCTTGGCTGGTTAACATTGCTATGGATGTGGAGTTTCGACCAACATGCCCACTTTGGCTTTAATCACTGAGTCGTGTTTTTTTTGGATTGTATTTTGTGTCTACAGTGTTTTTGAAAAAAAAAAGGACTCTGCTTTGCTTTGCCCTCCGAGACACCCTCTTCAGTCTACAGAGGGGCTTTGGAGGTTTGGAAGGTAGACTTTGGTCTGGAGACCACACAGACACACACCCCAGAAGTGAGCCGAGGGCCATATCCTCTGTTCAGACGGTTAACATGTTATTCCACTCCAGTGTTCAGTAACAAGATGAGCAATTCACAGTTATGATTTTCCATATTTAATGGAAGAAAGGTGTCTCGCATTATGTCAACAACTTGGAAAACTATAATTCATTAACAATGTAACCTTGTTAAAAACGGTCCAAGACACAAAGGACACAAAAGTCTAGAACTCAAAATTCAAAATATCCACTGAAACATTTCTCAAGTTCAAATGATCAGAGCTATACCTTCATTCATTTTATAGATCTTAATGTGTATAAATATTTGTGCTATTTGTATGTCTTCTGAAGAAATTTCAGTCTCAGATAAAATGTTGATATTTGAATGAAACATAACCAAGATAACTAATAAGTCTTCTGAGCTACGAAAGAGCAACTTCGGAGCAATCACATTTTCCTCTGAACTTCGTTACAGCATTTTTATATTTGTTGTTTATTCTTAGAGTGAATCACACAAGAGCAATATGAACTTTGCTGCTTTGTCCAAATACATATGTATGCTTCTTCTCCAGGCTGAACGTGTCTCTTTTCTCTTTATCCTCTTTTCTCTTCATCCTCCCTTTTCTTTTGATCCTTTCTGTCTTTTACTTCCCCTGTAATGTTTGATTGAGTGGAACATTAGACAGGAAAATCCACAGATGTTTGCCGGACCCAGTTGTGCTCCTGATTAGCATGCTTTGATAAAGAACTGCTTTGAATGATTCTTTAAAGTATCGATTGCTGGAATACAGCGATCAGGTGGAAGAGGAATTAGGCCAAAGGATGGAGGCAGGATTAGGAAGGATGAATTAAATACTTCGTAGAGAAAGAAAGGGGAAGGTGTATATATATATTCTGAAACTGTAAAATGTATATATATATATATATATATACGTGGATATATTTATCTGCAAAATAAACATGATAAGTTGGTAAAGCTTGGTATTTGTCATTCATGCACCCTAATAAGTAAAAGTGTGCAGGAAGGACTTTTTTCTACAGTATCTCACTTGACCCGTAAAATGACTTCTGTTAAGCAAGGATGGTCTGGGACTAATAAATAGCCCTATGCCTGCTGTCTTACCAAACTGATATAGGCCCCATATTGATTTTCACTGTAAGGCAAGGCAAGACAAGTTTATTTATATAGCACATTTCATACACAATGGTAATCAAAGTGCTTTACATAGAAGGAATTAAAATAATCAAAATAAATACAAATAATTAAAACAGTTTAGAATAAAAAGGAAATAAAATACAGTGCTTGAACAGTCAGACGAACAGTGGCACAGTGCTCATTCATTAAATGCACAGCTAAACAGATGTTTTTATGTCCATAGCTGTTTTTACATTTGATAGCATTTATTTTGACACTGCAGAAAAAGTGGGATGGGGCAGCCAGCTGCAGGGAAGAAGTACAGCATAGGAGCTGCTTGGAAAAGGTTACCAGGCAAAATTAATTTTCAATATGAGAGCCGGGCAGAACTTAGAGTGGGCACAATGTTGTAAAACTGCTGCCAATCTGGAATAGATAAAGGAAATACATTGATGTCGCTTAAAGAAGCAAAGTTGATAGTTCATAATATATTTGACATAAAACAATCAAATGTATGGACCAAACCTAAATTAATGGTTTATCTAACAAAACTTTTATTTTTACTTTTTACAATGTGTTTTTCATGTAAATATTCAGAAACAACTTTTTAGTACCAAAGCTGGTGAAATCATGAGAAGACCCTTAATTACTATAATATTCACCTCAGTTACCCATCTGACTAAGGCATTTCTCATTACTTCCAAGACTCTGATACCTAAATATTTGTCTTCCCTCCCTACTCAAATCCCAGTTGGTGGGCTGGTGGAAATCTTGGATGTGTTCACAATCAGTGTGTTAAATTATTCAGTGTGTTAATTTGTCACTGCACATATGAAAACGCTTGACATGTTTGTTTAGTTAGAGGGTAAGGATATGCCCCTGACATGTTATTTTTTTAGGAGACGCCTTTGGCTTACTTGTGCTGTAATATGACCACACTTGTGCTACATGTTTTTGGTTGACTAGAAAAGAGAGGGTAGAGCAGAGTCTACTTAGCTTGTTTACACAGTTTAGCATTACTGCTGGTCTGTCCCCATTTGGCACCCTAAGCAACACCCCGTCTCACTTTAAGAAATAACGAATAAATGCACAACGATTTAATACTCTCCAAATATACATTAAACGAACTGTCACTCAAAATGAAAAATCCTTCATCATTTATGTTGCTCCAAATTTGTGACTTTTTTCTTTCTTTTTGCAGAACACAAAAGAATATATTTTGGAGAAGGTTTCAGCTGTTTTTGTCTAAATAATGAAATTCATTGGGGTCCAGGACTTTGAAGCTTTAAAAAGGATATCAAGGATGACTTGACTTGTATATCCTAAACTCGATAATAAAAAAAAAAAAAAAAAAAAAAAAAAACTTGATTGGTATATTCCAAGTCTTCTGAAACAACACAATCACTCAATAGACCAACGCTACTTTTGCGTCATCGAAGGGCAACGGCCCTTTTTGGGGGAAGACAAACAGATTCCCCTGAGAACAGAATTCGCTCGCTCTAGACCTGCAAAGTTTCTTGATAGCAAAAATGGCACAAACATACACTCTCTTTGCCGGCCGAGGACCGTGAGCGGTACTTAAAGAAGCTACTGGATAGGGAGTTACAGAGGTGTCCCTTTGAAATGGTCGAAAACTGGATTAATGACCCCACACAGTGGCCAAATATGGACTATTCTGACATCTACCACTATCTCGTGGAATCACCAAGTAAGTAACGTTAGCCTATTTTTTTGTCATTAACACACTCACAGTATGACAAACTAGACGATGAGGCCATGTCAAGAGGAGTCGGTGGTTTACTTGGATCATATTTCACTTGATTTAAGCTATTGACAGTTTTGTTGTCGACTAGCTATACTAGTAAGAAACCCTCAAACACTGTAATCAGAACAATCATGTCAGAGGCTAAAAACATAAATAGTCCGTACCTTAAGTGGGGTAGAGACAATGAAAAATATGCCCCATACATATTTTGCCGTACACTGTAAACCTTTTTACAACTTTCAAAGTCCTAGCACTTTCTAGACACAAGCAGAAACCAGCCAAGTCCACTTTAGTCCTAGCCTGCCACTATTTCAACAGTAAAATCAGTTAACAGCCAAGGTAGCGTGCCTAGTGAGAGCTAACGTTAATCACGTAGCTGCTAGCAGCTTCGTCTTTCTAACTAGTAAGTTATAGCTAGTCGACAACAAAACTATGTCAATAGCTTAAATCAAGTGAAATATGATCCAAGTAAACCACCGACTCCTCTTGACATGGCCTCATCGTCTAGTTTGTCATACTATGAGTGTGTTAATGACAAAAAAAAATAGGCTACTTACTTGGTGATTCCACGAGATAGTGGTAGATGTCTGAATAGTCCAAAGAGAGTGTATGTTTGTGCGATTTTTGCTATCAAGAAACTTTGCAGGTCTAGAGCGAGCGAGTTCTGTTCTCAGGGGAATCTGTTTGTTTTCCCCCAAAAAGGGGCGTTACCCTTCGATGACGCAAAAGTAGCGTTGGTCTATTGCTTCAGAAGACTTAAAATATACAAATCAAGGTTTTTTTTTTTTTTTTTTTTTTTTTAATCTAGATTAATTACACGCTACCTGTATGCAGCGTAATATTCTGGAACCCAGTGATATTATTATTATAGATAAAAAACAGCTGAAATCTTATTTAAAATATCTTATTTTGTGTTCCACCGATGTTATGACAGAATTATGGATTATTGGAGTTATGGCACAGTTCAACAGGAATGATAAACGTATGTAACCTGGTTTCCTAAAAAAGGGAACGAGATGCTGCGTCATGGCATTGACACTACAGGAATGCTATGGTTGAGCCGGTATCTGAAGCACATGTGGAGACATGCACAATCATTGGTCAAAGATGGTGTCAAAATTGGAATGCATGTCCAATCTGTAACCTAAGGAATTTGTGGAGTCTATATGAATAATAGGTAACACTTTACAATAAAGTTTGTTAGTTAACATTAGTTAACTATTAATTAACATAACTAATAATGAACTGCACATTTATTATTTTTTGATAATGTTAATTTCAACATTTATTAATACTTTATTAAAATCTTGTTAACATTAGTTAATACACTGTGAACTAACATAAACTAACAATGCACAGCTGTATTTTTATTAACTAACGTTAACAAATTTTATCAAACACAGTAACAAATGGATTGCTCAAGGTTAGTTAATACATTAACTAATGCTAATGAACCTTATTGTAAAGTCTTACCGAATAATGTTTAAAATAACTTTTGCATTGAAAAACTTGAACCTGGGAGTTCTCAGTTAAGACTAGTTTAGATTTGATTGAGAGAGTGGTCACATGTTAAAATGTAAATATGGGTTTATTTTTTATTTATTTTTTACATACTTTGATTAACTTGTTTTTAGATTTTAATATTTATATTACCATTAGAGTCTTTCCCACCCCCCTTTTTTTGTGTGGACTCTGATCCTAGACCATAAGTTATGGACAGTATTATCCCAAAGCAGGTATTGAAATTCTTAGGCTAAGCTCTACATACAAGCAACAATATATTCTAGAAATTTGATCACTGTAGCTAACTTGCAAAAATAAAAAAAATTGCTGCTCATGTTGTGCTGAAAGTCAGCAGCGCCACTCATGAACCACAAAATCCCTATACCAGTGTATCAGTGCTCTTGGCTGGCTCTGGGGACCCTGCCAGTCCATTATCGGACTGCCAGGACTACATGAAATGTGTTTGGTAAATCGGGTGTGGGGTGAGAGTTGCTTATGTGTACTAATGAGTTGACAGGCCTTGGACTTAGCAAAGTGAAGGGTCAAACACAACATATACTGTCACACTGTTGTGCAAAGGAAAGTTTCCTTGATTAAGATGTTACAACAGACATTGGACTTTTTCTTTCAATAAAGTTCAAACATTTGTGCTCTTTACTCTCCAGACGGAGAGTAGAGTATTGGAAAACCAGATGCTACGTGACCTTACATAACGATCCTTTTCGTGAACAAGAAGCCATTTATCAAGATACCATTTAATGCAGCTCAAAAGGTAAAAGGTGATAGCTGGTGTTATCCAAGGTGGCTGCAAAGCTCAAATGAATTTCAATGAACTGCTCTGGGTCTGCTTCTTTCTGCCTCTTTGACAGCAGAATAGTTTGAGTTGCAGCTCTCATGGGTGTACTTCTTTACCTTCTGCTTTACGAATAAGCAGCATATTGATTAAACGACTGGCCCTTTTGGGCTGCAATCTCTGGCCTCCAGGCATATTACTGAAATGACAGGAAATGGATAATTATCTGCCGCATGAAAACAGTCAAAATTAACAAAATATAAATATATATATATATATCACTGTTTTTTTTTTTTTTTTTTGTTTTTTTTTTTGTAGTCTATATTGTATACATTTGTAAAACAGATAGTTTTGTTAAACAATTTAACTTTAAAAGTTATGCTTTCAATAAAGTTTATGCTTTTAATGTAAATAAATTAATTGTACCCTTTTTTGTAAGTAGAGTTTTTATTTTATTTTATGTATAACTGTGTTAAACTATACTTCACATTTGAATTATCAAGAATTTGAGGGAGTGGTTCACTCAGAAACTCAAAAATTATTTAATAAAACTCAAGCTGTTTCAGGGAGAATATGATGTGACCAAAATTCATTCACCTTGCCCTTAACTTGCCCTTAAAAAAATATGGCATGTTAATGAAATTTGTGAGAAGCTGTTGTCACATTTCTTGTGTGTTAATGTTTTATCTTAATCTCTTAACACTCTTATTTTGTGATTCATTTGGACCCGTTGTTTCTGTGTTCACGTTCCCTCTGTTTACTTTCTGGTTTGATCAGTTTCCTTGATGTTTGATTATGTACACCTGTTTCTTGTTTAATTCATTTTGTAATGTATTTTAAGCCCTTTGTTTTTTTAATTAATTTGTCCGTTCTCATCTATGTATCGTTTGGTTGTGTTCTTGTTTTATCTACTCCTGTGTTCCAAAGTTTCTATTTGGTTTTCATTTATTAAAGGTGCTCTAAGTTATGTTGGGTGACGTCACTTCTTATTGACATTTAAAGTATTGTCAAACAAAACGGAGGCTAGCTAGACCCTCCCTCCTCCTCATCCGCGCACTAACCCCCCAAACCCCACCCCAAATGCTTCTTGTCGGTTATTGGCTGGAACAGTTTTTTAGGTTTCGTGGTGCGGGTTAGCCCAGTTTGTTTTTCTTGCCGTTTGTGGAGCTTGGGGTGTCTACAGAGACCGCTTTTTTTTTTTTTTTTTACGGTGTGTTCAGGGGACAGGCAGCTAGCGGTTAGTGAGGAGATGTTTTCTGTATGTGACAAAAAAAAATGGTTTGGCCTAAAAAACGTGTGACATCGCTTAGAGCACTTTTAATAAACAGTGCTTGCACCCATATTCTCATCTAATCTTTTCTTGCTTGTGCCCAAACATGACGGTGTTTAGATAAGTGTGCGTGCACTTGACACCATATATAGTAAGGAAATAAAGAAACAGTGTACAAACTTCATTGATTCTGGCATGTATAATCAATGCGTCAATGGAAGTAAACACGATTTGAGAACAACGGCAGTCTCTCAAGCCCCCTATACTTTGAGGACCACTGCTTTCATAAATGCTACCACAGAGATATGTAGCACAGTAGTTAAGGCACAGTAAAGCCTTTCCTGGATATTATTTTCAGTTTAGGAAAGATATCACAAGGCATTTTCATCATGACTGCCCTTTAAATAAATGTATATATGGTTTTCTTTGTTTCTTTCATTCCTTCAAGAACTGACCTACTTCTAAAGGCACACCCTGAGACCTGTAGATGCCTTAAATATACTTAGAGACCCATACTGTATGACCTCCTACTGTAATTCTCTTTCCCATTGCTCTGGACTGGTTATGCAGCCAATGCAGTCACCTTTCTTTTAGAAAAACAAGATTTTATGCCTTTTTTACTATTTAAAGAAGCAAGTCTTCTGATTTGGGTCGCATGTTGGCAGTTTGAGTGTCTAGTGCAGTTTGACAGGGTAATGGCCGGATTTCAATATTCCATGACCGCTACCATCTGAGAATGCTGTTAGCTGCTGGTGTCACTCTAGGCTATGCTGGAATCAGACATACACACTTTGCCATCTCCAAACCACAAAGTCTACCTGCTGTGGCGTCCTCTTTTTCCTTTTCTCAGGCACCTCATATAAATTCAGACAGGGCCTCTGTTTACAATAATTTAACAGCATATTCATTTTAAATGTTCCTTCTGCTGCTCTCATTGAAAGGACATTATATAAAGTAAACAGTTATTTTAAACAGATTTGTCTATTTTCCACAACTGAGTTTTGAAAGAGAAGCCTCTCTGTGCGTATTTGAACTTTACATTCAAATGTTCATGTATTCTTTAGAGGTAAAAGGTTTTTAGTTGCTTTTTTAGTTGTTTTTAGATGCACTCTTGTATGGTGTTATTACTGTAGTAAAATCCCTGAATAAACATTTATAGATTGACAAATAGCAAGATGATTTACAAGAAAGTAAAATTTCACATGAAAATCTTTTTTTAAATGAACATGGCATACAGAGTTGAGGGTAATGTCTTAAATATATAAACTAGCAACTAAATTCAATTGCATATTGAAATATATTGTCGCTGTCAAGCAGAAACCAGCTCGTATCTCCATATTAATTTTTTTTTTTTTTTAAATAAATCATTACTATGCTCATCCATTACATCTGTCTGTGGGTTTTCCAAAAATGTAAGCAATGAAAAGTATTAAAAAGAGTTTGTAACTAAACCTTGTAACTCAACTGGATCCTCAAATTGTCGGTAAAGCCTCAATCGTGAAACAAGTGTCGCACATAGTTTGGACCATCTCTGCTTGTTTGCAATGCAAAAGTAAGTAAAGAACTGGTTGTTTGAATAAGTAAAGTGTTTTCTTTTACTTAAGAAACACAAACACACACAGACATACACACACACACACAAATATATAGGACAATGTTTTGTGTATTTGAGGAGCGGATGAAAATACTTTTGTCTTAGGGTACATTTACTCAACGAAGATGTACTAAAAAAAGTTAATTAAATGTTTTGACAACATTATCAAAATGATCCCAATTCACACGGATTCGCGAAAACGACTAAAAAGGTGTATTATGCATGCATTAGTTGGCAATGTCACTTTGTAAAGAAAGATTACGCACCTGCGCACATATGCATTATTTTACTACAAAGCACTCGTGCCAAATGCGCATGCCTATAGACGAAACACGTAATACACATGTGCATGATGTCACCGTTTTCTCAGATTTGCGTTTTTGTAGTTTACACTCAGACGATAAAGGTATCATTTTCAAAAACTTGCACTTTGAAAACCGTTTTCAAAAGTCTTTGTTTTCAGGCCACCAAAACACTTTGGCTTTTAATTGAAAACCCCGGTCCCTTAATCTTGCATTTGTCATTGAGTTATACCAAAAACTGTTTTAAATAGCCTGCCCCGAAGCACTTCTTTTATAACATGAATTTTTGGCCAAATGACAGCAGAAAAAAAATCTATGAAAATGTAATGCAATGCACTTACACTACCTCACATGCTGCTGTTCTAATGGCAGAGAGAAGAAAAAAAACAAAAACAAAAAACACATACGTCTGACATTCACTGGTCAAAAACTCCAGTTGAGCTTGATTTAGGTAAAATGTTACCAACATAATGACATATGCAAGTGACTAACTATAAAGCAACAATATCATATTTGCCAACACAGTTGTGTTTATTTAAAAAATAGTGTTGTTGTTTTTTTTCCATTTCATGAAAAGTAGCAGTTTTGGACATAAAAGGTTTCTGTCCGACAGCGACGATATAGAAAATATTCTACAATATAGACATTATCCAGAAATAATTAAAAATATATTCTATTCAATTTTTGTGGGTTTTTTATTTTCTGTTTTCATTAGAGTATTTAATTATTAGCTTAGCATAACGTTTACTAGGAATCAACAGCAAATGATTAGTCTTGGTTGGTTATTAATGTGTGGCATGTGTGAGTGTTCACAGAGATGCTGTCTATGCAGAGCATTTAGAATCAGTCATTTATGAGTGTTTATTTTGAACAGAAGGCATCTATCTGTGCACACAGAAGAGAGTTAACCAAGTCATTAGGCCTTGGAAAAGAGACAATGTGTAGCAATAATTCATAAAAATTTATGTGTGTGAATATTTGCAAAATTGAATATCTCCCTACGACTGCTTATTTAGCAAATAAGTAGTCCATTAATAATATAAAGTGTTAATTTAAAAAAAGTAAAAGAGTGAGAATTTGGGCTAAGGGATGATTCTGCAGGGCAGAAGTGCATACACTGGCAGAAGTGTCCACCCGCAGACCATCTCAGCACTCCTGTACTGAAACAAGACTCATTGACTTGATTGTCTCATGCCTGGTCCCATTAGACTTGGTGGAGATGAATGCTGTTCACTCTTGATGTGTGTTAATGAGAAAGTGTTTAATAGGTTGGCTTGGAGTAGGTTGGGGAGGAGGTGGATATAGGGAAAATCTGTCAATGAGCAGGGGAAGCTGATGGTTTTGTGACTGACCGTTGTAAATGTGTCCACTGATCACATAAACCATCAAGTTTATGTCCAGCAGGAAACCACCATATTGACTAAAGAAATGAAACAGAGAGAAATAAAGCATATTTTATTATATTATACAGTACAATGAGGCATCCATTAAAGTTTGGACAGAGATTTTGATGGTTAGGAATAAGTAACACACATTTTTGAAAGTGGTAATGTTAAAGTTGTGGTTGTCAATATCCCCAAGCAAAAGTACATGTATTGTGTATGAATTTACAAGCAGTACAGGATCTGTCCCTTTTGAGCTCTGGAGTTAACTGTAATTTGACTGCATCTGCTTCCTCTTCCTCTCCAAATGACGAATGGGATTTCTGTGCCCTGCTCTACAGGAATTAATAGTGAACAGTAATTATTTTATTAAGAAGACTACCACAAGGCCATGAGCAAACTGTACATACAATTGTCACTTTAAGCAATTCAAGCAGGTCATTTTGCCTTTCATGCTCACATGATACTGGGAGGCAAATTTTTACAAGTCACTGACATATTTCTTTGTGTATGACCTGCACCATTCAAAGTATTCACTTCCACAAGGGCTCTTCCCTACACTCCTATGTTTTTCCCTGCAAGTCAGGCATAGTGATTTTCACTTTACAATTAAATTGGTTGTACTAAACGTGCTGAAATATTTGTCAAAAACTCATTTTCTCCCATATGTAGGACTGCTTATATAGCAGATATGTAGTTCATTGACAATATCAAGTGTTCATGTAAAAGATCTCAAAGGAAGCTGAGAATGTTGGCTTGCCTGCCCCCACGACACCCATGTGGAGAAAGGGCAGCCAAAGAAGGGGCATTTAGAATCCTTTGACCCTTTTCACTGTGAGAAAAATTCTCCATTCACAATATGGTATTTTTTTCCTCTGCGCTACAGTCCAGTAGCTGAATCCCTGCCGTCAGACCAGGACCGGCATCACTGGAGCTCTTTGTCCTGATGCTCCAGCATTCCAGGAATGCCCACATGCTCCAGATGCCTACCTCTTCCTTGTTTTCACAATTATGTATCTGTTTACTTTCAAAAGGGGCCTTTTTTTGCTCTGTCTCTTGGTCCTTGTGTCCCATGCTCTGATGGAAACCAGGACAGAACCTGTGATGTACCTGACTTTATTAGGCAATGTAGACAAAACATTCCACTACCACAGTCATCATGTTACAATGTACAGTATATGAAAAATTATAGATTCCTGAACTAGAAAGAAAGACCAACATTTGAGCAATAATCTTTTCTCTCTTTTTTTCTTTGTGGAAAATTTTACAATGCATTGGCCAGAACTCTGTGATAACACTCTCAGAAGCATAAGCTTTACCCACAGTGAAACCACATCCTGCGTTCATATAATCTCGTGACACAAACAGTGATGCTGTAGAGGTCAGTGAGGTAGACTGGGTTAAGGTTTAAGTCTAGGTTGACTCACCCTACTTACTGCAGCAATCTTGCCTTGTCCATTCAGTGGCTGAAAGATCTTTATCACCGGATGACTGTGATTAGCTCGGCACCAACAACACAAAGGTAGCATAGCCTTATGCTGACTTCTTAGTACCTTGATCTCAAAGAAAGACACACACAAAGTTGCTCAAAGGACAATAGAAATGTTATCAGACAAGATCTACATTGCATTTAATATTAGGTTTCCTGTACTGTGCCTCTACATTTGTCCCTTTACTTCTTTATAGCATTGCATTTTATTTTGTTTCAATAGTATCTTTGAACAATTTACGTGAACATTTTTTTTCCATTTAATGAGGATAATTGTATTTTACTACAACCTATTTAACACAACAACAAAGAACATACAAACAATATAATTTAAACAACATGCATTTAGGCCTACCTAAACAAAATTACATATGACATTATTCAAACTATGTATCTTAAATATTATTTGCAACATTTATTTACTCAAATGTTTTTTTTTATATATATATATATATATATATTGCTTTATACATTACATATTGTTTTGTATAACTGTGTAAAGCTCATGTAATGTTCAATTTAGCTATAAGCAGCTCTACACAAGACAATATTGTCATTATTAAGCTCAATTCAGTTGATTCAAGTCAATGTTGATTCAGATCAGTTCAATAACAATGTTGATGATGCAGACAGTTGTCAATTATGAAACAAAGCCAAATCATCTAATAAGCAGCTCTGCAGAAAAGTGGTGTCATCATGGTTCAAGTTTTGTTCTCAATCAATAGTGTCAGTGGAGTCAAATCAATAATATTACTGAATATTTAGAGTCTTTTAATACCCCAACTATGCAAGCCAAAGGCAACAGATAGAAAGTGAGAGAAAAGGAGACAAAAAAAAAAAAACCTTGGGAGAAACCATGCTCAGTCGTAGGGCCAGTTCTCCTCTGGCCAAAATAAATGTTCAATATATATATATATATATATATATATATATATATATATATATATATATATATATATATATATATATATATGTGTGTGTGTGTGTGTGTGTGTGTGTACGTTTATAGTATACAACTCTGAACAATACATTTAACATGTTTATTTATTTTTTATTTATTTAATTGCTTTCCCTCAAATCTCTCACAAAAATCTCTCTCTTTTTTTATCAAACCTGAGAGGCTTATTTACATCTAAATAATGACTGCACACATGCATAGCACATACCATAAGGTAAAGGCCATGTTTGTTTGATTAAGTGTGAATTAAAGCCTACATTAAATATGTTTGTCAATCGATCACGTCCCTTCACAAGACTTTAAATAAACTCTTTAATTTTACAATGCCTTTAAACTGTTTGATTCATTAATTTTACAATGCCTTTATGACCTTGTTTCATAAAGTTTTGGTTATCTGGACATTCAATGAAGGGACAGAAATCTTTCATGTTTGATTAAAAATCTTGATTTTGTGTTTCAAAGATTGACCAAAATCGTATGGGTTTGGTACGACATGAAGGTGAATAAATATGACAGCATATACATTTTTGGGTGAGCTATCCCTAGTAAAAAATCCCTAGAGGACTTAGACTTTAGACCCGACTGTATAATATTTTCCATTCCTGTAATAAGTGTGGATATTGGTCAGATGGAAGATCTAAAACAGTCAGTTTTCTGTCCTTTATTTGAGCACTTTAGATATTTGTTCTCTACTTTGCTCTGCCATTCATGTTGCTTACCATAACCAGTCTGGATCCAGCCCAAAACATTCAGTTGAGCTAAATCCAAGCTCATGTAACAAGATCGGGACTTCAAGATGCCGGCCTACCACAACAAATTGGCCTAGTGGAGCGAGTGATAAATAGCAAGAGAGGAGGCTGGATTGTGTGTTGGGATTAGGGTTCGAGATATCGCTCTGACGTAATGTGAGAGCTCTTGTGGCTGCTGTGGGTGAAGGGGCTCATCGCATGGTTTGGCTGTGTCCCAAGACCTGAGCTTCAGTGACCAACATCACGTCTGTGTCAGTTAACCTTTGCTCGATATCATGACTGCATCTTTCTCTTTTTCTCTTTCTCTGTAATGTATGTATATATTAACCATGTATTGCTTTTTGCCACAGCGTGCCTTTGTTTCTTATTGGATGCATTACTTTCATACATATACTTTATATTATTTATTTGTAGTTTTTGTATTTCAATAATTCAGCACAATCATTTAATCATACTTTCTCAAGTATCTTCTTTTGTGTTTTATTGGAGAAAAAAGGGGTCATTTCAAACATGTATAGAATATTTTGCTAACTGCCTAATTTTTCTGACAAGTCACAGCTTTGCTAACACTGACATTAGTCTGACCAATCACAGTTCCTCCACAGTGCTATTTCAGCAGTGTGATGTCATCGCAATGCCAGCTAGAGTAACCTAGGACAAACTATTACTTGGATAATTTTTATTTATTTTTTTGCTTTAGAAATGGCCCTTTGGTAAAAAAAGATTACATTCATTGTACACACATATAATTACTGAATGAAAGTGAATCCTGAAGCTTAAATCTTTGTTAGTTATAGTATGTGTTATACGTACTTAACTGTTCAATTTGTTTTCAAAAACATAATTTCATCATGTACACACTTATCTATGAACATCAATGTCTTTATCATTTTATTTTTACATACAGTATTAAGTAAAAGAAAGGTTTCAAAAATCATTAATGGATCATTTGAGTTGAGAGGATGAACTGGGTTGATGTTTGCAGCTCTTCAGATCAATCATTTCCTTCCACAGGAAGTTGCCAGAGAGGCCAGAGTCTCATTCTGAAATGATCAGACTCTGCACTGTATTTTGTCAAAGCATAATAACACCATGCATTGCTTTCTTATTTACTGAATTTTGCAAACACCACAGCAAGAACGAATTGTAAGGAAGCATACTGGCAATATTAGGATGATTAGGTAGAGCATTTATCCTAGTCTTAAAGGAACACGCTGACCTTTTTGGGACTTTAGCTTATTCACCGTATCCCCCAGAGTTAGATAAGTCCATACATACCCATTTCATCTCTGTGCGTGCCGTAACTCTGTCTGACGCACCCACCGCTAGCCTAGCTTAGCACAAAGACTGGAGGTAAACGGCTCCAGCTAGCATACTGCTCCCAATAAGTGACAAAATAACGCCAACATTTTCCTATTTACATGTAGTGATTTGTATAGTCACAGTGTGTACAAATAACAAGGTCACATGAGACACAGCCATCTTCTAACTACATACTGGGAACTATATTCTCAGAAGGCGAAGCACTGCTACTTCTGCGGAGTGATTTACTCCAACTCTGAGCGAACTCTCTGCTCCTCACCAAGTAGCAGTGCTTTGCCTTCTGGAATATCGGACTAAAAACTAGCTAGATCGGAAGTGCACAACAAACATGCTGAATCAAACTGTATCATTATTTCACATAAAAAGAGAACTCACATAGTTACTCAGTCGCACCTTTAATTTGTGATTACAGCAATGCGCAAAACAATTCCATTAATTCAAAGTCCTACACATTTAGAACAATACTATTACAATATCATATTTTATGTCACATTTCTCTTAGAAAGAGTAATCATTTATATTCATTTTCCACTAAATTATGTGATCTGAGGATGTTTGAGCGATCTCTCCCGTCTCACTATACTGTTATCCCTTCAGTCAGAGCAACAGATGGAGCTCACGAGCAGAAAACATGAGTTATGGGTTATAGGAGTTAACCAGAGTATACATAATTTATGACATACACAGATGTAGAAATCCGGTATAAACAAATACACAGGGAAGAGACAGATGAAACATAAAACCAAATAAATACATGATTATACCCTCACGAAGTATACTTAAGTAATTTCCAAGTATATTTTTAAGTATACTTTATATAGTAAGTATACTGACATCAATGTACTAGTAGTAAACTTGTAAGTGTACTATTTCAGTACTGCTTGGGACTAAATAGGCCCACTTTTTAGTATATAAAAGTATACATTTAAGTATATTATAAGTGTAACAGTAGTAAACTGTGAAGTATACTCTCGGTAAACTATTAGTTTAGTAGTTTTATACTGCAAGTATAATTTTATATGGCAGTATAAGTTTTCTTTAAGTAAAAATAACATCATACTTATATTTTACTATTTATATGTTATTTTTGCACTTTAAGTATACTACTATGTTCATATTTAGGTGTTTTATACTTGAATATACATTTAACTGTACTTTAACTCCCCATTGGATTGCAATCGGCAGGTTATTTCACTCACTGGTGTCTGAAAGTGATTTCTGAGCTGAAAATAGTTTTAAATGTCTTTAATGTTGAGGTTAGCTGTTTGCAAAACATAGGAAATGAACAGTGTTGTTGACTCAAAATCCACCTCTGCTCAGCCCCAGTTGGCCCGCTTTGGACCAAGATATTCAGTGGGTCAAAAAACCTTGGCCGTTGGCCCAGATGAAGCCCCGGCAAGGCATGATCAAGCCCCGGAAGTGACAGTGGAATCACAACTGGCCCTGGCACGCACTAGCATGCTGACTTTTGGCCCGACTGTGGAAACACTGCTAGTGATACGAACACTAACGATGGTGTCAGTTTTACCATATCAATTTGAGTCTGATGCCTGATCCTGAGTCCTCATCATTTGGAAGTGCATGCAAAGTGGATTTGCTTTCTTCCATGCCTCAGTTACAAATACAGTATTGTGCAAAGTAGACATTGTTCACAGGTAGCCAATAAAGACCATAGGCTGGTATTATACAAATGTGTTACAAACTTATGCAAGTTTGTAACAGGAAGTGAGAATGGAATTGACGACTTTGAATTGACGAGAATGGATGACTTTTTTCGGCAGTTCAGAATCGATTATTTCTTTTAGGAGACAATAACTTAATTTGATCTTTAAAACTTTGCAGACCTTTAACATTCACAAACAGTTATATTACACAGTGCATGAAAGGTAATATTTGAAAAAGCATAATATAGACACTTTAATATAACCACAGTAACCTAACATTAGTAAAATTTCAAAACAGATTTGAGATTTCTTTAGCTTAAACCTTCATGGGCTTGATTCCCAAGGAATGCATACGTATAGTATACAATATAAGTTGCTTTTCATAAGTGTCTGCCTAATGCATAAATTAATCTGTCTGAGCTGTTTTCTAACTGCTCAAAAATTCACAATATTTTAAAACAATTTGTATATGCAAGTACCTACATCCATTTAATTTCTACCTCTCTAACATGTTTGTCTTGGTCACAGAAAATTAACCTCTATAATGACCATTCAGACATTGTCACAGACATTATAGTGTCCACAGTCCACCCTCAGGGCTGTGGTAGTGTGTTTATAGTTTGAAGTTGAGTGTGTTTGTCATGATTTGGTTTCCTTAGTTGTTGCGTTTTATGCTTGCATCTATAAAAGACTCTCCCCCGTGGAGACCCACATGCATGCAGTCAGAACATGTTTCGGGGTAATAGCAGTTGGCCGTGTATTAAAGACAGCGTGTGATTCAGGCATGACCCAGCAGGCTCAGAACCCATTAAAATGTGTTATACCCTGAAAACAAGGTCCATGGAGGAACATTGCTTTGATGGCTTCAAAATACATAGTGTTCACTCTTACAAGCATATTTCCTTACAAATACAGAGTCTAATTTGTTAAAGGAGAACTCCGGTCAATTTTAACATTGAGCTCATTTTTTTGTACATTTGGAGTGCTGTCAATACAGAGAACAACGACAAAAATCGGTGTTGCCTACACCGAGTTATTCTATTTTTAAAATTTGCACCCTGTTGACTTCAATGGGGCAAGTACTAAACCTGCTTTTAGCCTCTTAACATCCTTGATGTGTCATTACAAGTGCACAGAAAATGTGAGTGATTCCTTCTGAGTGAACACGAGTGAGTCTGACTGCAGTAGATGTGAAAGAAATGTATAAAAATGATGTTATTTAAGCCAGCGCAAATACCTTTGTTTACATCCTGTTTTTCGGTTGAAGTCCAAAGTAGTCGATTGCCGAGTTCACGCGCGTGATCATAGGTATTAAACCTATGCGTGTGAACTCTGCAATCGACTACTTTGGACTTCAACCGAAAAACAGGATGTAAACAAAGGTATTTGCGCTGGCTTAAATAACATCATTTTTATACATTTCTTTCACATCTACTGCAGTCAGACTCACTCGTGTTCACTCAGAAGGAATCACTCACATTTTCTGTGCACTTGTAATGACACATCAAGGATGTTAAGAGGCTAAAAGCAGGTTTAGTACTTGCCCCATTGAAGTCAACAGGGTGCAAATTTTAAAAATAGAATAACTCGGTGTAGGCAACACCGATTTTTGTCGTTGTTCTCTGTATTGACAGCACTCCAAATGTACAAAAAAATGAGCTCAATGTTAAAATTGACCGGAGTTCTCCTTTAATCAGTGTTGAATAGCTGCTTTGAAACAAACTGTATTGTATAAAGCGCTATTTAAATAAAGTTGAATAGCACTATATTGTTAAAAAAAATATTAAATTGTAGCTGATTCAAATGATCTCAAATGGAACAGCAAATATTGTCAAAGTCTGTAATGCATTTCATATGTGCATGTTTTTATTCACAATTCACTTATTCATAAATTATGAAAAAAATCGAATTAAATGTTTAATTTAATTTCAGTTAATTTACTAAATGTGATATATGAGTCACATTTCACTAGATTTAACTAAAATGACCCAATTATAAGTAATTTAAGGGGCACACATTTTCTTATCTTTTAACAATGTGAGCGCAAAGAATATGAGCCTACAGTGTTCAGTCCAGAGAGAACTGCACAGTGACAGTATCTGCCAGACCACAGTATTGCTTCAAGAAATAAAATACAAAACAGAGCCATCAGAAGTCTGAATGATAGTCAAACCAACAAAAACAAGACCCTTTAAAACTAACCAGGGGAACTTCCAGATATGGTTTTAAAGGGATCAGACACAATAACTTCACATACCTTATATGGAAGTTTGCTGCAGCTGTCTTCAATACTGTATAATGATGAGAGAGTCACTGCGTGGCTCAGGGACGCAGGAAGTGGGGGTGCTGAGGGGATTCTATCTGCAACCAAAAAAAAAAAAAAAAAAGAGAGAGATAAATCAATTCACTTTACGTTTTGTGCCATTTCAGTGTAACTTGTCATTGGGCTGTAAATCTATGATTTATTTCATTTTCATTTTCAAAAAAAGTAACTTGTCATTGGTTCATAAGGTAATATGTGGCTCATTCACTTTCACAGTCACCGGTTATTCACTGTACAATATGTGAATGGTGAAATTGCTTGCCTACAGTACATTCAACTAACCTCTTAACATGTGCTCCACAGACATTACTTTAATTGATCGGT
This sequence comes from Squalius cephalus, assembly GCF_949319135.1. Taxonomy (NCBI): domain Eukaryota; kingdom Metazoa; phylum Chordata; class Actinopteri; order Cypriniformes; family Leuciscidae; genus Squalius; species Squalius cephalus. The sequence continues at coordinate 36,170,184 of NC_137127.1, read as the reverse complement.
GCATCAGGTATTTAGTCATTTTCATAAATAAAAATTGACAAGATACTGAACGTCCACATTTTGTTAAAAAAAAAAGAAAAGAAAAAATAATTCAAGTCACTTTGTTACTGCAGACATGACACTGGAGTGTAAATGCAATGCTGATTCACATTAACACAATATCCTTTAAATTTGTATTCTTTCTAACAAATTTGACTTACAACAAATACTTCAGATGTCTTATTTGGATATCATGCACAGACAAATGGAACTTCATGTCTCCATGCAGCAAACTGCATGCAATTGTTGCGGTGCTTTTGAGCAGTAATGAGAGAATGGAAGCTTCCAGAAGTGCAGTTTGTGCTCTCCAGATGCTATAAATGATTAATACGCTGCACAGCTTTGGATAGATGCCACAGACTATATGACTTAAATTAAATGGTTAGCGCTAGTAAAATGTTTACAGCCCTTCATATGGTAAAAAGGCTTTTTTTCATTCTTTTTTTCTTCCCTATTTTCTTTTTAGTATAAATAATGTATTGCATCATATACAGCTGGCATTTTTTATTTTTTTATATGTTTAAGAGCCAGCATAGACCCATGGCTTGTCACAATAAATGATTGTTGATAGATCAGTGTACTATAGTGTTTGGGGACTACCTGTTTTGTCTGAACAGTGAGAAATTAAGGGAATGTTTGGAAAACATCTCGAATACTCTTGTAACCCTCGTTCCCTGAAGGATGGAATGGAGACGTTACATCGATACTAACTTATGGGGTCTCTCTTGGGAGCCCAATCACCTACGGGTAGTAAGAAAACGGGCTAATGAAGATTGGCGAGGTAGATTTGCATGCCAAACCACTCCCCTGGACATACGCACTTATTCAGATTTGTGCTGAGGAGCCGAGGTGGGATCCCGGCATTTAGCAGGTAGTACAGAGTTGTGGCAGGAGGAATGTAAAGTCTCTGTTCTCTCTTTCAGGGAACAAGGGGTACAAAAGTAACCGAGACGTTCCCTTTCAGTCAGTCACGTTCAACGTTACGTTTGGGGTCCCTATGGAAAGCGCCACAAACGCTGACCCTTCCAAGGCCCCCCATGTAAGTCAGACAGACCTCAGTACCTGGTGGGACGGAAGGACAGAACTTTCTAAGGGGAAGGTCGATAGCTGCTATTCCTTTCTGCTTTACCCTATTCAGTCATGACTGGTTGGATAACACTGGGGAAGCATGTCGACTCTAGATGGAAAGGGACGGAAATGGAGGCCACATCCTGCCCATGTGGAAAAACACACATATGGACTGGCTATTAGGGCAGTACTACATATGGAAGAAACTCTGTGGTTGGTCCTACCTGGAACGGGATGGAACTACTACCGACGCAGAGCTATGACAGAGCAGACACTGTCAGGGGAAAGACACAGGTTTACCAAAGTGAAAACCATACCATGGAAGAGTGCACATATGGGATTACCTGAGAGGAATCACTACATATGGGCACCTAGAACAGTACAGGGACTGACCACGGGGGCATGCACACAAGTACTGGGCCTGGTGTCAGACTCCTCCGCCAAGCCTGATTGCCCAGGGTGTTGGAGTAACCTCAGTTCAGGGTTCGTCAGCTGGGGCACTCACCTGGAAAGAAAAATAAGTATTCATACCTCCTTGCCAAAGGGAATTGCACTTCTGTCAGGACCACTCCCGTCAAATATGATTGACAATTTGCATACAGTTTGGATTGGCGGTATGGTTCCGTTCTGGGCGAGAACTCCCTGCGCATCCATGCAGCCTAGCATGGATAAGAGCAGGGAGAGCAGCAATAATCCCCCTTGGGGTAAACAAAACAGAACCAACATGAATGTTTGCAAATATATTTAATTCAAGATTTTAAAAGTACAACATATTCGATAATTGTTCTGATTCAAGGGGAATCAGAATGTCAAATCCTGACTGGGCGAGAGGAGGAGCTGGGGATGGAGGAGGGTAATTAGCTCCTGAGAACGCGATAGCTGCTGATAACACTGAAGGAGCTTATATATGTATAGGGTGATAGGTGTCGTATTCCTATAGGTAGATGTGGATCAGCTGATGCGAGCTTGACTAACGTGACCTGCCAGAACTAACGCTACGCTTGATTGCAAGCGGGACACCAAGCCAGTTTTGCCGCCATTTACCTTTTATACCGACAACACACAGGAAGAAAGTGGCTCCACCTGGAGATTGTATAATCTCACAAAGGTATTAAAGGAGAACTCCGGTCAATTTTAACATTGAGCTCATTTTTTTGTAAATTTGGAGTGCTGTCAGTACAGAGAACAACGACAAAAATCGGTGTTGCCTACATCGTGTTATCCTCTTTTTAAAATTTGCACCCTGTTGACTTCAATGGGGCAAGTTTTAAACCTGCTTTTAGCCTCTTAACATCCTTGATGTGTCATTACAAGTGCACCTGCCATGTGAGTGATTCCTTTAGAGTGAACGCGGGTGAATCTGACTGCAGTAGATGTGAAAGATATTAATAAAAGTGATGTTATTTCAGCCAGCGCTCATACTGTATTTACATCCTGTTTTCGGCTGAAGTCCACAGTAGTCGATTGTCGAGTTCACGCACATAGGTTTAGTACGTACGATCATGCGCCCGAACTCGACAATCGACTACTGTGGACTTCAGCCGAAAACAGGATGTAAATACAGGTATGAGCGCTGGCTGAAATAACATCACTTTTATTAATATCTTTCACATCTACTGCAGTCAGATTCACCCGCGTTCACTCTAAAGGAATCACTCACATGGCAGGTGCACTTGTAATGACACATCAAGGATGTTAAGAGGCTAAAAGCAGGTTTAAAACTTGGCCCATTGAAGTCAACAGGGTGCAAATTTTAAAAAGAGGATAACACGATGTAGGCAACACCGATTTTTGGTGTTTACAAAAAATTTACAAAAAAAATGACAAAAAAATGAGCTCAATGTTAAAATTGACCGGAGTTCTCCTTTAAGCTCTGCATGCGGTCCACTTAAATACTGGGTCTGCCAACTCCAGGGGCAGCGCTTGCAAGTTCACCACCTAATCCCAAAAATGAGTGGTGAAAACTTTGGGCACATATCCAGACCAGGGTCTCAGGATTACACCAGAGTCAGCCGGCCCAAATTCCTCGCACATTTCTCTGACCGAAATGCCTGCAGGTCCCCCATCCTCTTGATGGACGAGAGCGTATTCAAGAGAGCTGACTTAAGAGACAGGATCTTAAAAGTCCCATGGCATGAACATTTCACTTTATGAGTTTTTTTTTCCCCTAGCCTGCCTATGGTCCCCCACTGGCTAGAAATGGCGATAGGTGTAAACCAAGCCCTATCCTGCTCCGCCTTTGAGAAAATAAAAGCTCAGATGGGCCAAAATCTGGAATCTTCCCTATATGTCGTCATACGGGGAAAGGTTACCTCCCCTTTATCTGCTTTGCCCGCCCAGAGAATTTGGCCCACCCTTGCAAACGAGTGAAACATGGCGATATATATATACAGTATATCTATCTATCTATCTATCTATCTATCTATCTATATATATATATATATATATACATATATATATATATATATATATATATATATATATATATATTAGTGGTGGGCCGTTATCGGCGTTAACGCAGTTATCGCACGATAAAAAAAATATCGCCGTTAATCTATTCCCCAAGTTGGGTTGGGAGATGATGACGCAATCTACCCGCGGCCGCGAGGTAAACCCGGCTGCAACGCATATTCGTCGTCATCTTAAGTAAACACGGCTGAAAGTAAAAGCTGCAACATCCATTATTTGGACTTGGTTCGGATTTAAGCCGTCCGACAAACAGCAGCAAACTATAGACAGAGTGTGTGGGGTAACGGTTCGGTAAATTAACACACGACTAATCCGTTCTACCACCTCAAATTCAAAACGAAACATGATATCACTACCAGCGCGCGCGTATTATTCTCATTCAAATATATCTTAGTGGTGTAACGTTAACACATAATCTCTGTCTATGCCCGATTTTAAGAATCGTTGGTGTGTTTCTTTTTAACTGAAAAGACATCAGTTAGACAATATTATCACTTTAAATTTGGGGTTTCATAAGCTCAAAGCTATAATAAACATTAGACCTACTTAAGTCTCTGCAGCTATAGTGTACTTAAATTTTATTTATCTGCAAAATTATGTTGTATACTTACAGTTTTGCACAATATATGTTCTCAAAACTACATATAGGCCTACCCTTTAAAAAAAATACATTTAGCAGTTGTTTAGCAGGGTCTGTGTAACCTGTTCTGAAATGGTTTTATTATAATATACTGTATATCGTTATCGCAAGAGGCTGCAATGTATATCACAATATAGATTTTAGGCCATAGGCCTATCGCCCATCCCTAATTGATAGTAGTTGATAATAACATAGGCCTACCTAATGTTGCCTATGGACGGTAACAGTACAGTAGTAACCTTTACAGTCTATGAGTAGAACAGCTTTCTCAAGCAGTTTGTGATGCATTTTGGAAACAGGAGATGAGCCCCTGGTCTAATGCGCCACCTGGCTTGAGAAACCCATTCACAAAGACTTACTTTTATAGTCATTATTTGGGTAGCACACGTATTCTGAATGCCTTCGGCAGAATTCAAATGAGCCATTTTAATCTAGATTAATCTAGATTAATTTCAAAATTAATCTAGATTAATCTAGATTAAAAAAATTAATCTATGCCCACCTCTAATATATATACATATACATATACATATATACAGGTGCTGGTCATAAAATTAGAATATCATCAAAAAGTTGATTTATTTCAGTAATTCCGTAAAAAAAGTGAAACTTGTATATTATATAGACTCATTACATGCAAAGTGAGATATCTCAAGCCTTTATTTGTTTAAATTTTGATGATTATGGCTTACAGCTTGTGAAAACCACAAAATCAAAATCTCAGAAAATTAGAATATTACATGAAATCACACAGTAATTACACAGTGATACCATGGTCATTGAACCAGGTTTTGGTTCTTTTGGCAGTGTGGGCAGGTGCAAATCCTGCTGGAAAATGAAGGAAGCATGAAGTGCTCTGAAAACGTCCTGGTAGACGGCTGCGTTGACTCTGGATTTAATAAAGCACAGTGGACCAAAGTCCTCTTTTCTGATGAGAGCAAATTTTGCCTCTCATTTGGAAACCAAGGTCCCAGAGTCTGGAGGAAGAATGGAGAGGCACACAATACAAGATGCTTGAAGTCCAGTGTGAAGTTTCTACAGTCTGTGTTGGTTTGGGGAGCCATGTCATCGGCTGGTGTTGGTCCACTGTGCTGTCCACTCAACGCAGCCGTCTACCAGGACATTTTCAGAGCACTTCATGCTTCATTCAGCAGACAAGCTTTATGGAGATGCTGACTTCATTTTCCAGCAGGATTTGCACCTGCCCACACTGCCAAAATAACCAAAACCTGGTTCAATGACCATGGGATTACTGTGTAATTACTGTGTGATTTTATGTAATATTCTAATTTTCTGAGATTTTGATTTTGTGGTTTTCACAAGCTGTAAGCCATAATCATCAAAATTATAACAAATAAAGGCTTGAGATATCTCACTTTGCATATAATGAGTCTATATAATATACAAGTTTCACTTTTTTAACGGAATTACTGAAATAAATCAACTTTTTGATGATATTCTAATTTTATGACCAGCACCTGTATGTGTATATATATATATATATATATATATATATATATATATATATATATATATATATATATATATATATATATCAGGCTTCCTGGGTGGATGAAGTAGGAGGCAAACACGAAGATGCAGAATCCAAGGTTTTAATTCTCAATAATCACAAATTCAAAGAACAGGGAGCGAGTGCGCAGAACATAGATAGAACCGAACCTAACATAAACATTGACCGACAAGTGAAGACTGAAACACTCAGGGCTTAAATACAGGGGAGAACAGATCAGGGAAACAAGACACAGCTGACAAGACTAACGAGGAACCAGGTGATACAAATGAACTAATGAGGGTAACCATGGAAACCAAGGAGTGGCGGGAAAACAGAACAAAGGAAGACATGTGACCAGTGACAAAAAAACACTCAGACAGAACAGAATTGTGACATAACTCCCCCCTCCCGGTAGGCGCGTCCTCGCGCCGTAGAAAGACCAAAGGGGTGGGAGGGTGGGCGCCCTGGAGGCTGACGGGGAAGACAAGGCAAGGGAGACAAGGCAGGAAGCCTCCAGGGCGGAGCAGACTCTGGGTGTGGCCACGGTGGAGCAGGCTGTGGGCGGCCACGACGGTGAGGACCCTTCGGGCGGCCACGGCGGTGAGGATTCGTCGGGCGGCCACGGCGGTGAGGACTCGTCGGGCGGCCACGGCGGTGAGGACCCGTCGGGCGGCCACGGCGGTGAGGACCCTTTGGGCGGCCATGGCGGTGAGGACCCTTCGGGTGGCCGTGGTCCCTCGAGTGGCCAGGATGGAGGCCTTCGCTGGGCAGATCCAGCGGTGAAGGCTCTGTGCTGGACGGAACCAGCGGTGAAGGCTCTGTGCTGGACGGAACCAGCGGTGAAGAAGGCTCTGGGCTTGACAGAACCAGCGGCGAAGGCTCTGGGCTGGACGGGACCAGCGGCGAAGGCTCTGGGCTGGACGGGACCAGCGGCGAAGGCTCTGGGCTGGACGGGACCAGCGGCGAAGAGGGCTTTGATCTGGGCAGGACCAGCGGCGAAGAGGGCTTTGAGCTGGGCAGGACCAGCGGCGAAGAGGGCTTTGAGCTGGGCAGGACCAGCGGCGAAGAGGGCTTTGAGCTGGGCAGGACCAGCGGCGAAGAGGGCTCTGAGCTGGGCGGAACCAGCGGCGAAGAGGGCTTTGAGCTGGGTGGAACCAGCGATGAAGAGGGCTCTGAGCTGGGTAGGACCAGCGGCGAAGAGGGCTCTGAGCTGGGCAGGACCAGCGGCGAAGAGGGCTCTGAGCTGGGCAGGACCAGCGGCGAAGAGGGCTCTGAGCTGAGTGGAACCAGCGATGAAGAGGGCTCTGAGCTGGGCGGAACCAGCGATGAAGAGGGCTTTGAGCTGGACGGGACCAGCGGCGAAGGAAGCTCTGAAAAAAGGTCAATTAAGTCCTTCTCGTCCGGACTCTGGCTGAGGACAGGAACAGGAGATACTGGGCAGAAAGTCTCTGGCTTGACGGGCACGACGCTGTCAGTCACAGGTGCAGCGGGCATAACGCTCACAGTCTCAGGGGTGGCGGGCATGACGCATACTGCCTTGGCTTCGGCAGATCTGGCGTGAAGTGCAGGCTCGGCTGGACTGGCGTGAAGTGCAGGCTCGGCTGGACTGGCGTGAAGTGCAGGCTCGGCTGGACAGACGTGAAGTGCAGGCTCGGCTGGACTGGCGTGAAGTGCTGGGTTGGGTGACATTCCTGACCGGGGCGCAACACTCTCCAGACACCGGATTACAGTCTCTTTCCAGGATAGTCCAGTGGTGTCTGGGAGGTTGAGGGGACGATGGAAAGTGGCCCCGATCAGGAATAGTGTGCTGAGGGTTTCGTCCTCCAACGAGCTTGTGAGGGCGAGCTGAAAAAACTTCTTGGCGAAGCTCAGGATGTCGTGGTTCTCCTGACCCACGAGGATGAATTTGAGGTGATCATCCATAACCTGGTCGGTCAATCTGTCAGGCTTCCTGGGTGGGTGAAGTAGGAGGCGAACACGAAGATGCAGAATCCAAGGTTTTAATTCTCAATAATCACAAATACAAAGAACAGGGAGCGAGTGCGCAGAACATAGATAGAACCTAACATAAACATTGACCGACAAGTGAAGACTGAAACACTCAGGGCTTAAATACAGGGGAGAACAGATCAGGGAAACAAGACACAGCTGACAAGACTAACGAGGAACCAGGTGATACTAATGAACTAATGAGGGTAACCATGGAAACCAAGGAGTGGCGGGAAAACAGAACAAAGGAAGACATGTGACCAGTGACAAAAAAACACTCAGACAGAAACCCATCACATGGTGAAATTTTACCTATTACAGGTTTTGATACCATATTAAAGCTGGTTTCAAGCCCTTTCCAAATATGTTTTTTATTTCTTTCATCGTTTGTCGGTAACAAAAGTCATGGTTATCTGAAGTCGGCTGATCGCTATGATTTTCAGGAACAGAATTTTGAGAAAAACAGGTTTAATTAACTGCCACGTCCTGCTAGCGGGACGATCAGCGCTCTTTTTTTATTGTCTTTTTTTTCATATCACATATGTTAGTAATCATCATAGATTAGGTATAATTCGAAAGCTTACGAACTCAAAATTCATCATGTGAAAACCGTTTTGAAATTGGACGATTGAGAGGCGAGCAAGATCTTTTAAGCGAGCAGCTACTTCAGACTCCGTTGTTCTCTTGTGCTCCGCTCCGCATCTCACGATAACGTTGGATAAAACAATTAATAAAATAAAAACTTGCGTGCTGTTGTAGTTTACACAGGATTGGCGGAAAATGCGTATTGATATACGTTTATTCTAGAAGTTAGGTGAACTGTCTTTGTAGTGTCAAGAGAAGGAGAGCTGTGGGCGATTTTTTTTTTGACAAAAAATAAAACAAACAAAACCTACCCGGAGGGGGGGGACTGGACTGGACTGGACTGGACTGGACTTGACTTCGAATGAACTCAAAACCGTACGCTCATGAGACAAGACAGAGCGCACGAGAACGAGCGAAAGCCCATTCCGTGCGCTCACAACAGAAAACAAACACACGGAGCATAGATGTCTGAATCCCGACACAAAACTGAAACCAAACTAGACCGACGTGCCGGGATCCTAACACCATGCCCCGCACATGCAACAAGGCACGTACGTAGACAAGTGAGTGCACGGCTCGAGCACGCTCGAAACCGCGTAATCAGACAAAGACGAGACAAGACCAGGAGTGTCAGAGCTCTGTCACAAAACCAAGAAATGAACTAGACCGAAGTGACAGAACCCTGACAGATGCAACGTCACCTCTGTTTTGCTCTTTTAGGGAAACTGCTCTTTTGTGTTGAAGCACCCAGGGGTGAAATCGCTGCACTTATCTGTGCACTCGTGCGGCGATACACCGCTGAATGTCTTCTCTCTAGGGAAGGCGAATGGCAGACCGAGTAGAGACAACCGTACTGCTCCAAAGAAAAAGTGCGTATGTCTGGGGGAGTGGCTTGGCATGCAAATCTCACTCGCCAATCTTCATTGGCCTGTTTTCTTACTACCCAAAGGTGATTAGGTTCCCAAGTGAGACCCTATACATCAGTATCGACGTAATATCGAACGTGGTTGACTGAAAGGGAACCTATTTTCTAAACAATCATTAGCTCTATTCGGATGGGACTAGTTTTTCAGACCATGTTTGAATTACAGTGTTTGTGAACTAGGGCTGTGTATTGACACAAATTTCACAAGCTTGCTGTCACGTTACGTGTAGGACAAAGCTCTTCGAGATGAGAAATACGTAGAAATAACATTTAACAACCAAACTCTCAGGGGAGACACCAAACACTCACGCTTACATTGACAATAATGGAAAAAAGACTGAAGGAGAACACAAGGTATAAATACACAGGGACTAACAAGATAATTAATGAGGTGATTGACAATGCACAGGTGATATATATATGACTAATTAGAACAATCATGGAACACTAGGACACAGGACTGAACCAAAAACACAATGAAGGGGGGAACACAGATCATACATGGAACACTTGCGAATCAAATCGGATTCAATTTGATTCGATTAATTTGGATATATATCAAGTACAGTACATGGCTTTTTCTCAATTTTCTTAAGGAAAAAAACTAAAACTAGAATTCTTATACTAGAATTCGTTTTTTTTTTTTTTTTTTTTTTTTTTTTTTTTTATAGGTCAATAAACATTTAAATGGTGGCTATCATAAAAAAACTTGATGGTATATCATTAAAAATATAATAAATATGTAATATTGTGCATATATTTAGCAAATATATTCCTCACTAAAGTTAATTTTTTCAAGCTGACTAACAGGTTTATGGTCACTTAATGGCTTTTCTGAGGTAAATAACATGGTGCATTGTTCTCAAGCTATTTTTTTTTTTTATGCCTTTCCATATTTGAAACACCAATTGAGCGATTACATGAGTTATGATATGGATTTCGATAAGTTATACTGTATCTTTTAACATACCTTCTGATGTTCATTCACCTTTATTTTGTGCTGTAACAAGTAGTAAAGAGGAAGAAATTATCTTTTCACGTGCATCGCTTGAATTTTGAATTGCACTACAGCTATCTGTCACACCACATTAAAGAGCACCAAAAAAGGTTTTTTTTTTTTTTTTCTTTCTTAATAAAAGGGACAGAATTTTAAATCAGAATTTGGCTTTGTTTAATATCTAAAGTAACAAGTGGTAACACATAAGAATACTGTTCCATCATAATGAATAACTACACAGGAATAAATGAGTAACGCAATATTAACAAAACTATTATCTAACAAGAAACTCGATTAACAAATTAGTAAGTAATAGCATTCAGTTGAATGTGGTAGTTCACTATTAGTTAATCTTTTTTTTTTTTTTTTTATATATACCTCCTTGAGCCATAATAAGAACTACTACATACAGGTTCATAATTGAGTAATGTAAAATTAATTCTAGAGTTAGGATCATGGTAACCCACTAGTAATGACTCAAGCATTATCAAATCCTTCAAAAGGAATTACTAATTATTTGTAACAGTTTTCTGAAGTAAAAAGCATGTACTCTAGTAATGACTGAAGTCATTGTAAGTTTTTGAGGTTTTTGTGAGGTTTTGGTTAGTAATGACCCAAGTGTTACTACATACTTCTAATGCAACTAAAAACAGCATAAGAGATTGATTCTTAAGATTTAAGAATTGATATCTGTCCATAAATGAGAATCGATTAAAATCGAGAAAAATATATATTTTTTACCTAGCCCTAATACAAACCTTCTTTAAATAAACCTCACAAGAGTTCATAGAAGGGGCTACTTAATAAACCCATAACTGAGCAGAGTAGTCTAGGCATCTTACCTGATGCTGAAATTAAAATGGCGAGTCTAAGGCCCAGACTCACTATTAAAATAGTAATAATAAAATAAAATAAAAAGAGAGCAAGGTCTAGAGACTCAGTTTTTTAAAATGGAACTTATTTTAACTTGAGTGTCGCGTTTTTAAAATGCCTTGTCATGTGCGAGATGCTGCAAAAGACGCAAGCTCAATGGTTAACCCTAAATGCATGAAACAAAAAACCTACACGAATGCATAAAGGGGATCAAAATGACTGTATTTGAATGAATGGTTTTCTTTAAAAAAAAAGGTCTCCTATTATTGAAATAATTAAAATAATTGATGATACCCAGATGTTTTAAAGGAGAACTCCGGTCAGTTTTAACATTGAGCTCATTTTTTTTGTAAATTTGGAGTGCTGTCAGTACAGAGAACAACGACAAAAATCGGTGTTGCCTACACCGTGTTATCCTTTTTTTAAAATATGCACCCTGTTGACTTAAATGGGGCAAGTTTTAAAGCTGCTTTTAGCCTCTTAACATCCTTGATGTGTCATTACAAGTGCCCAGCCATGTTGAGTGATCCCTTCAGAGTGAACACGGGTGAATCTGACTGCAGTAGATGTGAAAGATATGAATAAAAGTGAAGTTAATTCAGCCAGCGCACATACCTGTATTTACATCCTGTTTTCGGTCGAAGTCCAAAGTAGTCGATTGTCGAGTTCACGCGCATCTATGATCACGCGCGTCTATCTTTCACATCTACTGCAGTCAGATTCACCCGTGTTCACTCTGAAGGAATCACTCACATGGCTGGGCACTTGTAAGGACACATCAAGGATGTTAAGAGGCTAAAAGCAGCTTTAAAACTTGCCCCATTGAAGTCAACAGGGTGCATATTTAAAAAAAGAGGATAACACGGTGTAGGCAACACCATTTTTTGTCGTTGTTCTCTGTACTGACAGCACTCCAAATTTACAAAAAAAATTAGCTCAATGTTAAAATTGACCGGAGTTCCCCTTTAATGTATCAAACATGTTTATTTGTACACTTTCCTTGTACTGTATGTATGCATTACAAAAGATTACATTTATTCTCTTTAAAATGCTGTTGTACTTTTTCTCTCCTCATTTCACAAACATGCCAATGAGCGGAGCCAAAGAAGAAATAGGCATTGATCTGAATCTGCAGAGGTGGTCTTTCATCACACCATTACGACAAAATCCAAAACAAGAGCTTTCAGAGCTTGGTTTCAATAAAAGCTGTTTTTGGATTAACTAGGAAGTTTTGAGTTCTGAAACTTGTTTTTATAGTACAGTGACCTCATTATGTCGAAAGATCAAAGAAAATGTGATTTCTCAATTCATTACCCCTTTGAACTCTAAACTAATTTAGATCTACTGTAGAGTATATTCAAGTCTGAACCTTCACTCCCCACATCTTTTTCAGACAGAGACAGAACATTTAACATAAGATTTGCACCTAAGCATAACTTTTGTCTGTGGCTTCAGCTATCCTTTCCCGTAGCCTTTCTCTACTCATCTACTGCATTTAAAATTGTGTTTTACATTGAAAAACAATTGAAATGTAGGTTGTCCTTATATCATTTTATTATAGGCCTATTAGTTTTTGTTGAATGCCATCCTTATTGGAAAGTGTAGCATGCACAAGATAAGTGTGCAAACAGTATTTCAGGTTATGAGGAGAATCATTGGGGATAATACAATACCAGCAATCACATTCACATTAGGGCGGGGTTCGATTTCTCCGAGGACTATTGAGTTAGCAGAAGAGGAATAAAATACAACATATTAAATAAACACGTACAATAAATAAAGGACACCTATCTGGAGAAAAAATACAATGGAATAAATTGCCCCTCTTCTCTTGCACCCATCAAAGTGTTTCTGATTATAGGGCAGAGAGTATACCTGCAGTGACCTGTGGGGTTTAGGTGCTGGGTGGGTGTTGAGCAGAAGTCTGGAGCAGGTGTACTCTAACCTGAACTTCTACACATAGAATGATCTCTTTGTCTCTCCTGCCCCCCTCCACTTCTCTCTGAGTGAGTCAGCCAAGAAGGTGTGTATTACTGGCACATCCCAACAAAACTGCTATTTTCCTCCTGATAACAGGAGAGTAAAGGTGTTATAGACACACACACACACACACACACACACAGACAGAGAGAGAGAGAGAGAGAGAGAGAATACAGGTCACCATTAGTCACTGAATTTCCCTAATCCAAATTATCTATCTATCTATCTATCTATCTATCTATCTATCTATCTATCTATCTATCTATCTATCTATCTATCTATCTATCTATCTATCTATCTATCTATCTATCTACACATTGTCAGTAAAAATAACATCCTCTCAGAATAAACCATTCATTTATATATCTGGACAGTAGTTTGACTTGCATAAAATCAATGCACTGTTAACAGAAACAGTAACGCTGTTACTTGGTTTCAGTAACCAGACAGGATCCGAGAAATGATGCATTGCATGTTAGACATCCTGTCATCTAGAACTAAATGTCTACTTTGTAGTCTTTATATATCATAGATGCTCTCTACCACATATTCTAGGGTTCAGCTGACACACACAAATATACTGTAGTATGCAATGGGTCACAAAGGATGTGCACTCTGCTTTATTTGTTAGGAATGTACAGAGGTGTTTTCTCTGTGTAACTCACTTCCTCCCAGTTACTTTGAAAGACATCTCGTGATTTGCTCTTGTTTTGGCTTAACCTCATTCATGTTCTAGAAATGATGTACAACTGTCCTATACACCACATTAAAGGAATCCTAGTATACAAAACTACATCCAAGTCCACTTATAATGGTAATCCAGGTGATTTTGGACCAATGACTATATACTTTACTTTTATTTTAAATCAAAGATTCACTGAAAAAAAAAAAAAAAAAAAAAAAAGTAAAATGTACTTAATTTTTCATTGGCAAGTTTTTGCACAAATATTTTTAAAGTACATTTCACATTCATATGTTTTAAGTAAATTCCACATATGGAATTAAGTAAACTATTTAGTTGAAGTTTAATTTGCAATACATTCCACTCAACCAATATAACATTGAATTAAACCACAAGTTTCAAGTGTATGCTTTACTTAGAAACATCTAAGTAATTAATACAATAGATATTGTGTAAGACACCATATTGCTTTCTTATGGAACTTACCCACATTCAATTGTTCATAAAAAAGAATTCATTAATGCATTTTTAGCTGACAGTCTGTTCTTTCTTTTGATATTGCATATTCAGATATTCAAACAACAAAATATTCTGGGGACCATGACAATTTTGGGAAAATTATCAAGAATGCTGGCGGTGGCTGAAAACTTCTGTCTGGGAAAGAGTTAAAATCAGCTGATGTGATGTGGGCTAAAAATCAGGGGGCCGTATGCTTCAGAGCGGCCCCGGTTCCTGCAGGGATTTCAGCAGAATTCTGAGAGCACGTCTGTGTGTGCCTGCTTATGGATTATGGCTTTGCTGTCGGCTCCAATATAGTTTAAAACTGCTCCATCATAGCTTCGTGGCTTGTCTGCATTACAATGATTCACAGAACAATCAAAAGATTTCTAAAAATACATTCCCATTTAATATGTAAATGTATAAACTTTTTTGTTAGTCTCACTCTTTTCATTTACTTGTCTTGTTTCTTATGAGTGGTGAGAAAGAAAAAGCTTGAAGACTCATATTACATCCTGCCCTTGTAATTCTTGCTTGCTGTTATTGACCACGCTGGGATAATAACACTGCAGCCTTGCACAGCACCTCGACCCTCCGTAACCCCTTCTCTCCTCTTTCTTTAATTTGATGGCCCTTTGACGGAATTTAAAAGCAATTAGTGCTTTAGTCCTTGGTCAGTAGCTGGAGAGATGACACACCTGTGGGCAACTTTTTAATTTGCTGATGTGCTGACTGTTTATCGCAGTGGGAGGCTTTGATATACTGAGTTGAAGCAAATCCTGTTAATAACTCTACAATCACAGAAGACCATCCCCCACTGACCATCTCCATTTTAATCCATGCTTTAGCAGAAGAACCCTACGAAAGCTCTGTAACAAATTATTAGGGGTAACGTCTGCCTACAAGACAAAGTCCTCCTTTCCATGAAGGTGGGGGAGGGCAAAGCAATAAGAGGTGAAGGAGTGAAAGAGATGAGAGAGACAGGATAGTTTAATTAAACATGTTTGAAACTCATTATTCGGTGGAAGACTAATTGAAGGCACCAGTGCTTAATTTGTAAATAAATAATTGCCGAATCAAAAACAGCAATTAAAAGGCGCTGTGACCGACACTGACCACACAACTTAAGTTTTCACGGAACATGCAATGAAGTCACTAAACTGTGATGGCATAACTGTAAGAGCATCGTTCACAAGTTCTGCACAGCCCTAACTACAGCCATAGTGTATTATTCATGTATATTGCTACATTGAGACCAAAAATCATTCAGTTGATCAGTGATATTCTCTCATGTCGTTGCCTTTTCCATTACATCGATTTCTGACTGATCTAAAACTCCCATTGCTTGTGTTTTCTGCTATTCTGATTAGTATTAGCAGTTCCATTTTAGTAATCTCTTTGATCAGAAACACCATCAGCTTGACTCGTGGATATGGAAAAGGAAAATATGCTTGACTGTCTTTTTGACATTTTGGCGATATTAACTTATTTATATTAGAAAAAATGCTACTCTCCAAACTTTACGTTTTACTGCATGCAAAACAATAAGCAGTAAGCACCAACCAATTGTAGCAGGGTGAAGTGTACCCGTGTTGATCATTGGCCAGTGTCATGTGAAAATATTGAACCTATCAGCAGTCTGGTGTCATGGTATAAAATGGGGAGGTTTTTGTCACTTGGGATGCGTTGACACCCGTACCGCCCCTTTACGGAGGCCGCCATTTATGAATGGGAGAGTAGCTGAAGTGCTGTCTCAGCTCTGTGCGGCCGTGCACAGGCTGCCTCGGGTTTTGAGGTTGGTACATCTGTTTTGGGGATTTTCGTCAATGGAATGTGAATTTACTATTTTGAGTCTGCGTAGTTCATTGACGAGCAACTGGCGGCATGTTGAGGCCAGCGAACACGCATAGTGCTGCGCTGAGAACATTTCCGGTATGTATGAGAGCCATTCGCGTGGTTTGTCTCTTTTATTGTTTTATTAGTAATTCTGTTCATGTTCGACAGATTGAGTGACAAGAGCAAGGGTTTCACCTCTATATTGCGGGACGAGATGCGCGTCTGTTGACGTAACGCACTGCTGCCTTGCCTGGGCTTATTCCGGTCGACTTTTGTTATAGTAAACTTTGTGTGTTTACAACTTTGGGCGCAGAGAACTGCTCGCCGAGGAGTGAGAGCAACGTGAGAAGCGAGGCTGTTTTCTGGCCGGCTCGCTCGTCACGTGTGCGGGCGATTGTGACCCTGTCTGTTGGTTTTATGTTCTTTGGTTTAATGTTTTTGGTTTGTGTTGTGTATTGTAATGTTGTTATTTCTCTTTTTGCTTTATTTCGTGCTTGTTTTCGTGTGCACATGATATGTGATGTCATTTATTTTGTAGGTTTAAAATTTAAATTGATTTACAAAGTATGATTCATTTGAATATTGGTCTTATGTATCTTTCGTTTTGTGACTGATTTTCTTTTGGGCTGGTTAGTACCAGCCAATTATAGCGGTTATTGTTTTGTTCTTTTCTTCTCTGTATTTGGAGGGGTGGGGGTGTATAGGGGAGGGGTTTAGCTGCTGTTTAATGGTGTCCACATTTAGTGCAGTGCTTTGGTGTGACCTCACCAGAGTGTGTGTGTGGGTATTAAGTGTGGTGTGTGACTTGAGGGCCACAGCAGGCCATCTCCCTCCCTTTAAACTTTCTTGTGTCTGTTGTTTTGTATTTATTTTTTGTATCTTGTAGTGGTATAAAGGTTTGTTTTCTTTTCGTTGTTTTTTTTTGACATGTGAATATTGAGCCCGTGAGATGTGAATGTATTGATGGTTTTAAATTTTGTATTTGAATAAAACTGCCTCATCTTTGATACTCCCTGGCTTATGTCTCTCTGCTCACCCATTTCTGGTAACGAACCTGTGCGCTCCCTGATTTGGGATTGATATTTCCCGGTATATAACGGGTGGCGTAGTCGAACATTAGTTTAATTGTTGGTGCTTTCTTACCATTCCCTCTGGTGCCTGACGCCACTGGCTACACAATGATAGTGATTTTGAACTTAAGAAAGCTGATCAAAAATAGCCAATAGCAAATCAAAACCTCCAAATACATCAGCATTAACCCGCACTCGCTCTGTCTCTCATGGTGCGTGCACACTGTCTCGCTCAAGTTCCATAGGAATGAACTGAAAATGCTTGCTTCGAGACAGTTTGCATGCACCGTCACCATGTAATGCACTTGTTTATGCCGGAGTGTTTAAAAACAACGGCGTAATGCAAAAACAGGATCCGGCTCAAATTAAGCACTGGAAGGCACTACATTGCTTAGATGGCCCTGATTATTCCAAAGGCCACAAATTTGCGCTCAGTTTTGACATTCACCCAAATTAAATTAAGTTCTGGGGATTTTTACTCACAACATGTCATGTCGCCCTTAACTTGTATTTTGAGATTGTCAAGCTCCAAATATGACACCAAGCACTGTAAAAGTAGACCACAGTACATGGCACAGTGGTTAGTGGATATGTTCTGACATGTTGGAGCACATACTAGACTAGACTTTGTCTTTCCTTCCCTGATATCATGTCACTCTTCACTGTGTCCATCTAACAAAGAGGAAAGAGCTCAAAATGAGTCTGCAGTTCTTTTCTGTTATTGCTTTGTTAAAAGTAATAGGCTTTTATTCTCTGGGGTGTTATCTAGTAAGTCTTGCTTTCAAGTTCACTATAATTAAGACATGTCCAGTGGGGTTTTCATGTGCACGCTTGACTCTC
Organism: Squalius cephalus; assembly: GCF_949319135.1. NCBI lineage: Eukaryota > Metazoa > Chordata > Actinopteri > Cypriniformes > Leuciscidae > Squalius > Squalius cephalus. The sequence continues at coordinate 36,152,180 of NC_137127.1, read as the reverse complement.
TCAGTCTTGAGGGAAAGGATGTTATGTGTTACCCTGTGGGTGGAGGCCTGACCCTGCATGATCTCTGACCTCTCAGTATATGTCAGCTCCAGGTTTCCTGCTGATGTCTCTGCAAGTTAACCTGAGGAGTAGAGGAACACTTTCATGTAATGAATCAAGGCCGGAGAGGCCCAATTGTAACAAATGGCTTGTTCTTAAATATTACAACAACCTGAAAAAAAAGGCATTAAAGGCATTGATTTTAAATGAATCATTTGTATACAAAAAAAAAAAAAGGTAACTCTTTACAATAAGGTTAATTGTTTTTTCACATTAGTTAGTTAACTAATTAACTAATGTTAACTAATGAAACCTTTTTGTATAGTGTTACCAAATATAATGTGGAAAAAATATTCACAATATTCTTACCCTGTTTAAAAGAGATTTCATTCACAATTTTACAGGAGTAATTGTAAGTATATTGTAGTATTTTGGCAGGACATTATGCCATTATACTGAGCATCAGCAAGACATAGAGAAGAAAATTTGCTTTTGATTTCACTGGCTTAAACATAGCAAAGACTATAGTTTATTGACTATAGTATAGATTACTGTCTGCAAGCTCTCTGAATCTACACCTGAACCAGCACACCTGAGTGAGGACACCCAAAAGCTATAATCAAGTTTTCCGTGGGTCTTCAGCTCAAAGTTTTTATGAGTGAGGTGTCAAATGCAAGTGTCTGCCAACTGACCAAATACCAGTGGGGGAAAAATATTTAAAAAATTTGGATGATTTACTACCCTGGTAAATGCTGTAAATATGTAATGTTAACCAGTGAGGAATGAACATGCTACAAATTATCCTTACTAGTCTCTTAAAGAAAATCTCCCATTAGCTGATGATTTGCTACACACCTCTAACTACATCAAACAAAACGTCTCGGTTACGTATGTAACCCTCGTTCCCTGAGGAGGGAACGAAGACGTAGTCGAAGTGTCGACTGACTGGGATCATGCTAGGGAGCCTGTCAACTTTGAGTATTGTAAAAACGAGCCAATGGACATTGGCGTGCGTGAATCGCATCACACGCCCCACCCCGCCCTACAGCGCAGGTATAAATACGGAAGTGGATGCATGCACCAGTTGTTTTTCGCTGAGGAGCCGAGCGGGACCCGGTTAGCGGTGGTACAGCAATAGTGGCTGGGGGACTACGTCTCCGTTCCCTCCTTCAGGGAACGAGGGTTACATGTACGTAACCGAGACGTTCCCTTTCAGTCAGTCATGTTCGACGTAATCGACGTGTCGACTGATTGGGATCTCTACTAAGACGGCACTAGTGCTGCCACCTTCCAGTGCCTAGACAAAAGCCTCCTGATCTTCCCGCATATTGAGACGGATATAGGACAGGGCTTAGGCCAGGAAAGTCACTGCTGTTCTACAGGGCCACTGGGAAAGCGTACCTCTCATTCGAAGGCATACGCTGTGGAAGCCGCAACCTGCCTGAAGGAGGTAACATGGAGAATACACATATGGACTGAGCGAACTTAACGGGCTGTACAACATATGACATGTCAAGTAGGCTCTGCCAAGGGAAGACACGGGTTCGCCGCAGGGAGTCAAAACTGTGGAAGAATACACATATGGGATCGTCGATGGGATCACAACATATGGACCCCACCTAACACAAGTTACACAAGCATACAAGTGATAGGTCTAGCATCGGATGCTCCGCCACATCCAACACCGAAGGGGTGAGGAGGAACTCAACTGGAGCAAAAGGCGCACTTACCCACAGCTCTTAATATGTCAGCAAGGCACTCGTGTCAGTGCCCAGGAAGGAGCTACACTCTCTTTTTGGAGGAGCTCACTTCCCAGGTGAGCATTGTGCACCTTGGGAATTTCACCAAGATGGTGGCAACACTAATCTTTTAATGGGCCAACCTCTGCATGGAAACCGCCTTCCCTTCTGCTGGTTTCCGAAACAGACGAGAGCTGGAGAGGTCCTGTGACTTTGCATTCTGTCCTGAATAACAGCAAAGCGGGAGGAACAGAGAAAAGTCAGGGCTGGGTCTGCCTCCTCTGGTCCATTTTAAGGGAGAGGTAGGAACCTTGGGCACATATCCAGGCCGGGGTCTCACATTAGTGAGAGTTAGCCGGCCCGAACCCAGGCACGATTCGTTGACCAAAAATGTGTGCAGGTCCCCTACCTTCTTGATAGAGCAAGCAAGCAGGATAACTGCTTCTTTAAAAACAGATTTTTAACTCAACTACCTGTAGTGCTCAGGGGAGGTCTCAGAGTGCAGTAGCACTGGAGATAGGTCCCAAGAAGTTATAGAGGGGGCACAAGGAAGATTTCATCTCCTTGCACCGCTCAGGAACCTGACGATCAAGTCGTACTTCCTATATCTCAACCGCATCCTGATGTGCTTTAAGGGCAACATCATTTTGAAGGTGGAGCGGAACAGCCACGCTCCGACCCATCTTCTGTATGCCCGTTATACGTGGCCCCTGAGCTAGTGTTTTGTAGACACTTCTGTTCTAGGATCGATTAGCCCGGAGAAACAAAAGGTCTGAACACTGCTGAGAATTTGGCAGCATACCAGGTGTTGTTAACACACGGAGCGTGCTGCTCTGCCACGGCCACCTAGGGACTTGGTCATGAAGTCAGTGCTGAAGCGGTCATCATATGGAGGAAACCGTTTATATGCGGCTGCATCTCACATATGCCCCAGGAGCCTCTGAAGTTTATTCAGTGGGACCCTTTCTCACCTCTAAGCACCGACCGGACACATTCCAGTTAAGAAACGTGTAAACCAAGTCCACCTCCGTACTGGAAAAAAGCTCCTCAGTCCGCAGACGAGTTACTCTCCTCCAGTTGACCTGAAGACCCAACTGGCTATGTAGCACTCGAAGGGAGGGACTTGTACTGAGACTTTGACCCCTCAATGCAAGACACAGGATTGCCCGTGTTTACGGAGGAGTGGATATCTGAAGTACGCAGCCTTCAGGTCCCATGCTGCAGACCATTCGGGATGAGCATTAGTAATGCATACTGTGTAGTAACTTGAACAGAGGCTTGAAAAAGGGCCCGAATCAAGCACACAGATCCCTGATGGTCTAACTCACTATAGTTTGAGTACAATGGAGAACAGGTCTCACTTAGAAGCCAATCTTCATTTTGACTATGTCGAATGTGACCGACTGAAAGGGAACCAAAATTATCTGTTTCTATGTGCTAAACAAGGAATGACATATTTAAATGCCTACAGTTAAAACATATTTATAGCTCATATTCTCTCTGAAATATTTTAACATTTTAACCAAATTTTAGATACTTATTATAAACTGTGATTTTGCCAAGTAGGATATGTAAAAATATTGTTCAAGACCACAGGCCTATCCCTAAAATCTGATTGGTTGATAGGAATGTTGTTCCAGAACCAACAAGGAGGTGGCTGTATTTCACAGATTTCTTTTTGATTAAATATTTTGCCTTATTTTCCATCATACCATGTGTCTCCAGAACATAGCGTGTCAATGGTGGTATATGACACACTCCCGGGCTGCATTTTCAGTCTGTTAATGAGTCTAACAGCTTTCTGGAGTGAGACCAGAACACAACAGGAAAAAACCCTGGCTGTCACCACCACTGCCTTCTCTGGCAAGAGCAAAAAGGAAATAAATTTATGTAGCAATTACTTTTCATGGTCCTCAGAAGCACTGGAGCTCTCACTGTTGCCTCTTTAGGGGGGATGGCTGAGGGAATCCAAAACCTGGAAATGGTTTAGCATTTTAACACTTCTGGTTCCATCGTCCTGATTCCAATAGTTTTTTTAAAAGTTTCTGTTGTTGTTGTTGTTAATAATGTTGGTAATAAATGCCTTCTGAAATGAAGCGATGCATTCGTGTAAGAAAAATATCCATATTTAAAACTTTATCGACTAAACTAACTAGCTTCCGGCAGATGGGCGTACGCATTTACAGCGAAAGACTAACCCTTGAACTTGATGCACAACGCAATGACGAATGCAGTTGCCCAGCCCTGTGTGTATAAACCGCGAGATGTGTCAAAGCTTATGCTACTCCTACATCCTACGTCATGTATTGCGTCAAGTGTTACTCTTTTGGCCAAGTTGACTTGTGAACAGCCGTCTGTTGGAAGCTAGTTATTTTAGTCGATAAAGTTTTAAACATCGATATTTTTCTTACACAAACGCATCGCTTCATTTCAGAAGGCATTTATTAACCCCCCAGAGCCGTGTGGAGCACTTTTATCATGGATGGATGCACTTATAAAAATATATCCATTCACTCCCATTATAAAGCTTGGAAGAGCCAGGACATTTTTTTATATAACTCTGATTGTATTCGTCTGAAAGAAGAATGTCATATACACATAGGATGGCTTCAGGGTGAGTAAATCATGGGCTAATTTTCATTAATGGGTGAACTACACAAGCTCAGAATATTTTCATGTTTTATTTTACGACATAAAATACATCAGTTATACCTCTTTTTGGTTTTCTTTAAAGTTTGTACTTGTCTTGAAAAAGGTAGTTTGGTGGCAAGCAGACTATGTGGACTGCAGAGGTTGTAAGGGACATTAATTGTCATCACCAAAAAGAGGTAAAGTCATACTTACTAAAGTCTACTTTTACAGCCTCATTGTGTTTATAATTGTTCTCTTGCAAACTGTTCAAACTTTCAGGGAAAATGTTTTTAAATAAAGAATACAAGATTTGTAGAAGCTAAATGGTATGTGCGACTGTGGTGTAGTTCATTTATAGACGACATTAAGACTTTTACTTCTGGCCATTGTATTTAGGCTTCAAAATTCATGAAAGTCAATTTGTGTTCAACAAAACATGTTGAACCTTTAATTTGTTTATCACAGAGCATATTTTCTGAAATAATCCAAAAGTCATTGGAATGTTGAGGGAACAAGGCTCATGCTATAACTTCAAAGTTGGCCAACAAAAATGCATCACAACTGCAGTGCTCTGTTCATAAGGCAAGCACATTTGTTTTTTACTTTCTGACTTTTTGTAAGCCCTGCTGAAGAAAAAAAAAAAAAAAAAAAGTCTTATACTAGCCTAAGATGGTTAGCTTGTTCCACCCTGATACTCTTTCTTAATTGTTTTAGAGAAGTTTTAGTTAGTTGAAGAGCTGCCAACATGTATATACAGCTAGATACCTGAATAATAAAACAGATGGCATAGACATAACTGTACCTTGTTACTAGGAATTCATGTACAATAGGACAGCATACCTGGATAAATGTATATTTGCATATATGAACATGCCCTAAAGTCTCCTCTATCACGCTTTGATTACTGAGAAAATAAATATTCATAAAGGGTTAATTCGACCAAAAATGAAAATTAACCCATTATTTTCTCAGCCTCAAGCCATCCTAGGTGTACTGTATATAACTTCCTTCTTTCAGCCAAACACAATCAGAGTTATATTAAAAAATTATCCTGGCTCTTCCAAGCTTTATAATGTGAGTGAATGGTACCCTAGATTTTGAAGCCCAAAAAAGCACATCCATCCATCATAAAAGTAATCCTTGCGGCTCCAGGGGGTTAATAAGTGAAGCGATGTGGTTTTATAAGAAAAAAATCAAGATTTATAAGTTTATAAACAGTATTTACTGTCTTCCGGTAACAGCCATACACGAGCATAGTTCCGGCGGAAGAGTGACCTATTACCCGACGCATGACGTATTGGTGAACGCGGAAGCGCAGAGAATAGAGCAAAACAAAACACCGGTCATGAATTAATTTTCGTTTAATTCGAGTATTTTTACAGAGAAATGTCTAAAGGGATTTCGATATAAGAGAAGAGGAGCTTGAGTTTGTTAACCAGCCCTATTTGTTTGAATCGCGAGAGGCATCTACTCTCACCTAAGCTTACGCTACTCCTACATCCTTCGTCATGCGTCGGGTCAGAGGTCACTCTTCCGCCAGAACTCTTGTGTACGGATGTTACCGGAAGCCAGTGATTATAGTTTATAAATGATAAATATGGATATTTACAAAAACACATTGCTTCCCTTTAGAAGGCCTTTATTAACCCCCTGAAGCCGTATGGATTACTTTTATGATGGATGGATGCACTTTTTTTGGGGCTTCGATGGACTTCCGAAAAATATACCCATTCACTCTCATTATAAAGCTTGGAAGAGCCAGGATATTTTTTTTATACAATTCCAATTGTGTTTGCCTGAAAGAAGAAAGTCTTGAGGGTGAGTAAATTATGGGATCATTTTCACTTTTGGGTGAACTAACCCTTTAAAAGGCAAAGTGATTTTAAAATGAAAGTAAAAACATTTAGCCAGTTCTGCCTTGATAAGTGTGTTATGGGTCCATGTATATAGCCACATCTAATCTTCTGCAGATGTGTTTCTACATTACATCTGGAATAATTCATAGCAAACTAAATTTCATCCAGTGTTTTTCCCCACAGAATGGTCGTTCAGACCATTAACACATTATTATGTTGTGTGAAAATGACTGTATGTACCTAATACAAGCGTTTGGCCAGTGGTTGAACATTCAACTCTTATTTTCTTTTTTTCTTTTTTTTTCACTTTAGAGCAACTGGCAAACTGAAACTGCAGCTCTGTTTAGTTGACTGACAGCGGTTCACATTACAACATGTTTAGAGCTGCCCAATTAGTAGCTTCTCTGTTGTAAAGTACAAGTAGTACTGTTTAACATCCTTAATTGCCCTTGTTGTAGTTTTCAAACATTTAAACATAGTGAGTGGAAAGGAAACCCATAAAGAGACAAAATGCAACTCTGAATTTTATTTATTTGCTTGTTTAATTATTTTAGGGTCAATCACATTTACCACCACAATAACCTTCCCTTCCTCTCTGACATCATGGCTCATTTCATTATCGAAGAACAAGTGGCAATGTCTTTACAATTTATTGAGTTAACTATGATAATATGATTTGAACGCTACTTAGGGAGGAGATTGCAGGGGTGACAAGGCCAGTGATCAGAGTTCCCTTGTCTTCGAACAGTCGAGGCTTTTGTTTTGTGTGTGTAGGTGTTATGGACAGGCCCATATGACTCGGTTCTGTAATTGTGTCCAGGAATGCCGGCTGGTTTACGGTGCATATCTCAGACCACTGGAGATCATTGTTCAAGTTAGCCGGAGGATTCAGGCTCCTTGGCTGCTCCGGAGACACGTTTGGCATTGTGACATTGAAACTGAGTGTCTTAATTTCCTTGAACACACAAGCAAACACACACAGTGACTTTCCATTTCAGCTATCTGAGTCGCCTGGTTGAGGACAGAATCTCCTGACAAGATGTATGAAAAATAAATAAAAAAAAAAAAAAAAAATCTCTGAATATCCCACTTGTTTGTCCTAGACAAACAAAGAGTTAAATTGAAAGCAAAAATCTACACCTGCAACTCCTCTTAGAGTTTCTCGAATGTGTTAGATAATGTGTTGTAGCTTGACATTGATTTCAATATGACAAAAATGTGAAAAACATTTTTTTAGGGGACATAATTTTTTTTAGGGGAAACATCTGAGACAGAATTGATGTTTTGAAACATAATTGAGAAACGCATTCAGTCTCTTGAGTGTTAAAAGAGAAACCTCTGAGCAATAAAATGTTCCTCAGAATGGGTAAAAAAAACATTGATAAAAACCATTCTTACAAAAGATTGAGCTGAGTCTTTGTTTCGGTTCTAAAATCTTACTCAGAAATGTACATTTATTTTCTTTCTTAGAAATCGAAGAAAGTCAGCATACTTTCATTTGAATGTGTATGTGTGTGCTTATCTCCCACATGCTGTAGATTATCCATGCTGTAACAAGACTTCTGAAGTGACTTGCTTTTGAATGAGGAAAAGAGATTCTTAGAAAGTCTTAGACATATAGACAAGTAGATCATGTAAATGAGGACACCCCAAAGACCTTATTATAAATATTTCAGTACTGATCTCACCCAAGCCCTAACCTTTAAAGAAAACTTATAGAACTGAATGTATATATATATATATATATATATATATATATATATATATATATATATATATATATATATATATATATATATATATATTATATCATTTTATTTTAACAGTCAGTGTGAAGCTGACATTTGGATAGTGTTTGTGTGAACACTTTTTAGTGTGCAAAGCATTTAAAAACCATGTTGTCATTTTAAACCTAAATATGATTGTGTTCACCCAGACATTCACACACATGCAAATAATCTGGAAATACACTGACAATGGCCTCAGACGACACTGGGTTTCTGAGAAAATTTGACCATTTTAACGGACGTCCGCCCAGGCACGAGGCGCTTTTTCCTTCTTATCTGATTATAAACACATCCTCCACTAACAGATCACTCAGATCAGTCTTTTCTAGTCTTTCTAAACAACTTTTTTTTTTCTTTTTTTTCACAAACAGTTCTTCTGACAAAACACTAAAACCACTAAAAAATAGACTGTCCTAAACTGTTGAGAAGGAATATCATTAATATAATCTGTTAAATACTGTTTCTCCTAGACTGCAGATTGAGATTTAATGGTAAGAACTTGCTGACTTTTGCTCCAATCCATGACCAATTGTCTCAATTTTAGGAGACAAAATTGAAACCTAAAATAAACACAGTTGACAACTCTATCAAGTCTCCTCAGACATGAAGGAGTACAATCTGAACAAAAAATTCTTTTCTGGTATAACTTTACAATAAAGCCTCATTTGTTAACATCAGTTTAACAATGCATTTTCTTAATGTTAGTTAAGGAAATATTGTTTTATGTTAGTTAATAAAATATACAGTTGTTTGTTGTTTATGTTAGTTCATAGTGCATTAACTGTTAAATACAACCATATATATATATTAGTAAATGTTGAAATGAACTAAGATTAACAAATACTTTAGAATTATTGCTCATTGTTTCCTTTGGGAGAGAATGGGACATTGTCTATACATTGTTGAAATGAGCATGTTCAAAACATGTTAATGCAAGTTTAATTTGTATTACATATAACTGAGAATTCCAGTATTTTGAGCAATAAAAGATCAAACTTTGTGTGAAAGATTTTACTCTTCAGCAAACCGCTGTACATGTTTCCATAGTTCTGCGTCTGTATGCATGACAATAGTTCTCTGTTTGTCCTGTTGTGGTTCTAATCTGTCTCTGTCTGTCTCTTTTACAAACACAGTCTCATGGATGCTTCATTGTTTGACAGGAAGCCTCATTACCAAGCACAGAATGGTTGAAAAAGCCCTGTCTATACTAGACTTAGCCTGATAGAGGCCCTCACATCGCTGCCCTTCTGTGGCCTTTATGGGGCCCCAGATTACACAAACAGGATTGGCAGATGCAAACATCTATTCACTCTTGGCCGCTCATCCCAACCAAGATGGACAGATAGAACGAGAATGAACTCACAGGGAAAGGGTTCGAGTGCACCGCACTAATGCCCACTGCACTAATATGCTGGTATGTCTGGAGAAGGCCCTTGGGGAAAGCAGCTGTTCTCTGGTTCTTCGTGGAGAAAGGGGGAGGGAGATTCCTCATAATGTATGGTGCAGGTGTCCTGCTCTTTTGTGTTTTTTTTTTTTCTTTTTTTTTCAAATGGGAATTTCCACAGCAAACCACAAAAATTTAGTCCACTTGAATTCACCAGATTCCACTTCTTGGGTGTGTTTGTAATTCAAAATAATATTTTAAAGTGTAACATTTTGAGTGCAGTACTTTTGGTACTTAAAGTATATGTGTTCCATGAAAATAGACCCATGAACTTATTTATTATCACCATACTCTCACAAAGGAAATGGTCTTTCATAGCTCAAATGATTTCTCGGCTATATTTAATTTAGGTAATATATTTCAGTTTTAGGTATTATTTTTATTTTGGAAAACCACAATAAAAATAGCATACACACACATGAATGGTATTAAACTTTTTTCTTTTAATAAAATGACAAAATACTATGATATAACACATGGAAATCTTTAGCTAGCATACAAACAGAAGGCTCTCTCAATCACTGTTATTAGTAGACACTCTCAGGCCAAATAATGAATGCAATAATTACACGTGGATGATAACTGTTAATCATTCAATGACCCTACACAGAAGGTTATTTTTAAAGAATGATTCATCACTGTTCTCCTGGGGTGTACGAGGAAAGGTCAGAAGATGTCTCATTATATGGAGTGTGCATGTACGAGTACACGTGTCCACCCAATTTTGTGTTTATGCTTGTGTTGCATTGCCTAAACAGAAAGTATTGGTAAAATTGAAACTTCTAAACTTTTAATGTGGTTTACAAACTCCTGTTACTTATGTTACAACCAACTAGGTCTTTTTTCAGAATTACTTGGTCATGTTTTTTGTTTGTTTTTTTAAACTCTGACATATGTGCAAAAAACAAAACAGGTTATACATCCCAACAATACAATAATGACTGATAGAACAGTTAAGAATATCTGGTTTGTTACCTTGATCACAGCTTCACAACTGTGGTGAAAATCTCCTGGAAAGCAAGTGAGAAAGCAGAAAGCACAAACTGCAGTCATTACTGGGTACCAAACAACTAGTCATTCTTATAGTAGGCAAAAACACACAATTCCTGCACACAAAACCACTACAAGTTTATCAGTGAAACATATCTTAATTACTGACATTGCAGATCCACTTGTGTAGGCATGACATGACTGAATCAAAGGAACACAGTATCATGGTATGAATAAAAAGAGCTCTACTTTGGTTTGCACTTCCTATTCTCTTTTAACATGACTACATTTCAGATAGCTATAGTAGTTGTTCTTTTTTAAGAAACAATCTAGCATGAGTTCTACCCAGATACTGCTTTAAGAGCTACTGACACAGAAAAATATAAGAAAGTTTTCCAAAGATGTGAATAGTACAGAATATATCCAAAAACATTCTTGTTATATAAATGACTGACAAATAGTCTACTATATTATTAACTATGACATTTGCCTCAATACACTCCTAATTACTGCGTATTAATAGTTAGTAAGGTAGTTGTTAAGTTTAGAAATTGGGTAAGATTAAGGGATATATGGTCATGCAGAAAAAGCCATTAATATGTGCTTTATAAGTACTAATAAACAGTAAATATCCTAGTAATATGCATGCTAATAAGCAACTAGTTAATAATTCAAATTGGACCCAAACTAAAGTGTTACCAAATCTGTTTATACCAATACACTGACAATGCTACATTGCAACTTACTCTCTGAACATACCCTGCTCCTGAGCAGCTTATGTTCCAGGGTAAGTTTGTTTCAGAGGTATGCAGCACATGATGAGGCTCCAGTGAGCATAACAGATTTCACACAATATTATTATATAGTTATACATTATAACATAACATAAAACAATGTTATTTTACTTTAATTTTTCTATCTTATTTTATTCTCTTCTCACACATTGTAGATGTGCATTCAAAAGTCTTTCAAGGCCTTTAGGTTTGTTGGTTTGCCATTCCTGTTTCCTTGCTTTCAGTGTTTAGTTTGTTTCCATGGTTTCTTAATTGTTAATTGATTAAGTTCACCTGTGTCTTGTTAGGTTCCTCATTTAGCCTATGTATTTAAGATGTGAGTTTTGATCTACCTTCTGTCCTGTATTGTCTTTGTGTGAAGTGGTTAAATTTTTGCCCTTGTGTTGGGTTGCCTACTTTAAGGCTGCGTTTACACTTGGCATTAACATGCGACCTGTATCCGGATGTTGTCCACATACGCATTGAAAAGACAAGTGTAAACGCGTTTCTGATCGGAATGTTATCCGATCAGCGTGTCCAGGTTCGGAGGTAGTCGAGGAAGCATTGTGATCGGATCTCAGTGTAATGTAAACACAGTCCAGCCATCGTGTCTGCATTCACAGGTGGACGTCACACAAAACCCCACCCACTGTCATTAATATTTGAGCGGGGCACAACCTAACGCTTTTTGACTTTCTCAGTTTCTGTAAACCTGTTCAGAGTATTTATTTTTTCCCACATTAATTTCCGACGTCTAGTACATGTAAACGCAGCCTAAGTTGTTTATTAAAGTATATTTGCTGCATCTAGATGACACTACAATAGTGCATGACACATCATTTAAAGGTGATATAAGATTTGTTTGTTTTGTTTTGTTAAAATACATTCTCTTAACCCAGTTTATTGTTCATTGACTACTATTAGTATGCCATTTATAGGATTATCTTCCCCAAAAAATGTAAACATTGAGTTCCCCAGTAACCATCAAAACATTGAGAGCGGTCCGCTGAGATCTGTCAATAGGTGTGTTCAACCTGAAGCGGCATTGCACAGGCCGATCGGTGTATGACATCAAAGTACCACAAGAGCGAGTAGAGAGCAGACAGTTATGCTTTCAAATCGCTTTGACGGTACTTTGATGTCATACACTGATCGGTCTGAGCAGCGCCACTTTAAGTTAAACACAGATATTCTCTTTCCAGCTCAACTTATAGTGTGAGCTTGGTGCATGGCTATTGTAGCAGGCTGAGCCAGAGGGTGTGAGACCACGTTACATGGGAAAATACATTCAGCTTTGGTTAAAGGGTTAGTTCACCCAAAAATGAACATTCTGTCATTAATTACTCTAATTAATTACTGTCATTAATTTTTAAAATTTTATATATTTATAAGTAATAACCTCTAGGTTTACAGGGTTTCACACGATTATTTGTGATTATTATTAAGTGTACTAAAAACAAACATTGTCACATGTGTACCATACTTCTTACCGCTGATTCCTGATGGTTTAGAGGACAATTACTGAGAGTTGCCCCCTGTCGTTTCAAAGAATAGTACAACAGCGAGCGAGTCAAGTATAAATGGCTTGTCCGTTTGGGGAGGTGTGTGTGTGTAGTCAGCGGAGACTCACGGTGCAAAGCCAGGTGAAAGTAAGGCTATATTGCGTTGCAATGTGCAACATAATGCACCTGTTCAGAAAGTCAAATGTTCCAATTTATATCGTTTACTTTGACGTATCCAGGGTAGATAGCCTAAAATAGTTGATGCATCATGTAAAAAACACGCTCGGTGCAAATTGGATTGGGGGATGCTCACGTTTGCTCTAGACAGTGTTAGCCTGCTTGATTGCTTACTCATGACACATAGCAACACATCTAAAAGTATTCATAATTTGTTGGAGCTTTCATTAAAAGTAGCCCACTTTTACCTGTTAAGACATGCTTTCACAAGCACCCGTAAAGCTATGTTTGCTGTGTTTGCAAAATGATTTATTTTTGTAATTCCACTAGGTGCCACTAGTGTCACCGGAACTACATGCTTCACCTTTAACAACATAAAGTGTAACTTAAAACCCTATTGTAACTGTCACTGACAAGAAAAAAAAGAAAAAGAAAAAAAAAAAACGTTGAGAAATCGATTCATGAGTGAAATTTGTTCTCCGTCCATGTTTAATAAAACCTTGAAAGACTCAAAAGTACAACTTAAACAGTAATGCCAAATTCTAATTAGATGTGGTCTGTAACCTCTTCTGACCCAAAACCTTTTGACTCCTCTGTGTCCTCGAATGTTTTGAGTCTGTTGATGTTTTTCTCATGGTTGTGTCATTTTGATGGTTTACTGCTGCTTGTTTGCCGATGCGCTAAAAAGGCACAAGACAAGGTCATGTTCACTGCTTCAACTCCTGGGCCAAACTGTTGTTATATCCAGTCAGTGCCTTTTAAATATGGGTTAACCAAATCCCCCCACCCCCCCAAAAAAAAAATGGATGTCAATAAAAGAACAACATGCCTGGCATAACACTGGCCTTATGATTTTGGCCCTGCTGTAGTCCCATGTTGTCCAGGCAGTAGATGATAAATGGATTAATGTAATTACTCAGAGCACTGCCCACATTCTGGAAGCTGGGTGAAAATTGAGATTCCACAAGGGCCCTTTTGCTTATCTGAGTGTAGGAACATCCGTCTTGGCTTCTCTGTAAACTCTAAGGGAAGATCTTTGATTCATAATGGCATGTTTTTTTGTAACAGGGTGGTCTTACATTTCCAATTTTAACTGGTGTCAAGTGAATTATAGTGGATGTTTAGAGAAGAACTGAGGTTCTGGAAGAGTTTTAGGGCACCTTTGGGGATAACTACATAGATTAAACTGTTTAAAACATTTTCACTTGGAACATTATTGCAATGTATGGTTAAACTTGGTTTTAAAACAAGATTCATAGTGTAAGAGGACATGTAGGTCTGAATTCACAGGCTTATTACCACAATTATATTAGATTGCTGCCATGGGTTTTTGTAAATGTCACTTAGCAAGAAAATTTAAGTATGAATTTATTTATAAACACTCTGTCTCAGGTAATTAAAAAATGTGCACATCTGGACAATAAAGCAGATTTTGAAACTTACTTTTGTCCTTTAACAAGACACCATAGCAATATGTCTCTAAAGACAGAGTAAATTCTGGTTGCTGTATTAAATTGTGAATCTGATTCACTTTGAAAATGTCACAACACAATAAAGCAGTGGTTTTCAATCCTGGTCCTGGGAACCCACAGCTCTGTAAGTTTTGTATGTGTTTCTTATCTGACACACTCTGGGGCCATTTACACAACACCGTCTTCAACTTAAAACAGAAACTTTAAATGCGTTTTGGTCGTTCATTTACATGAAAACACAAACTTTTGAAAATGGGTTTCAAAGTGCAAGTTTTTGAAAATGATACAGTTATCATCTCCGTGTAAAAAAAAAATTGTGGAAAAGGTGACGTCATGCGTATTATGTGTTCAGTCTATAGCCACGTAGTAACATCGGCAACTACTTGCCTGGCATGTATAATACAGCGTTTTTCGTTGTTTTTGTGGATCCGTGTCAATGGGGATCCTTTTGACAACGCTGTTCATGTAATGAGCAAACATTGGCTAAATGCTTTTGTTCCTGAATGTTGAGGAGATTAATTTTGTACCAATGAATAATCATTTGAGAACAGGACTTGAAATGTATTTGCTGGAGTGTTAAAGTGATCTATTGCTCTTGCTTTTCCTCTCCCCATTTCTCCACAATCTTTTTAACTTACTCCAATTAAATCATTGAAGTTCACATCATCATCATCATCACCATCATCATTTACTCTCCCTCATGTTTTTCCAAACCCCTTTTGAATTTTTTGCAATGTAAAGAAAAATAAGATGGTTTGGATGACTTGGCATGTTACTTTACATGCAATAGGCTGCAAAACATGTTTTTAAAAAAACCAGAGCAGTTCATGCAACCGCAACGGAGCTCTTTTTTCTCTGTTTCTGTCATATATGATCATGGAGATAGTCCGTTTGCACATCACATCCTCTTCACTGTGCATGCAAGAGTAGTTTCAGGCTTTGTCACGAGTGTCATGTCCTCGCTCACGTACTTGTTTTCCAACTTCCTTTACTATATTTTCTATCTCTCAGCCGAAATTATCACATATATGTTCACTTAGGTCAACCCACATCTCACACTGTGAATATAGGTCAGAAAAGATGCTTTACAGATTTAGATCACAGAATTTCTGAAATTGTTTCATTAATCGCCCACTATTTGCTTATCATTTTGATTATACTTATTTTGCTCAATAGTGATTCCCATTGGATTTTCAATGTTAACTGTTTTGCAGAAAAATTACTGTAATACAATTATTCAGTTAAACTAGTCAGAAAAAAAATGTAGTACAACTAATTTTACAAATTATATAATGTATACTTTTCAAGAATTGTGGTTAATTAGGAATTAATCTTACAATGCAACAATCTTAAAGGCCTCCCTTTTTTTTTTGGGGGGGGGGGGGGGGGGGGATTTTGGAGTCAATGTTCTTGACAGGTTACATGAGATGACCAGAGTCATGACTATCTCCAGTGTTTTTTTTTTTTTTATGCTCTGTTATCTTTGTTTACCAAATCAATGAGTGGAACCAGGATACAACCAAACAGCTTGAGTTTTTTACTTACTATGTACAGATTTACTTACTAGAGTCAGATTGAGCAATGCAGTTAGCCAGGGGGGAAAAAAGAGATAGATTTATCTGTCTATTGCACTGCTATTTTGAAGGAAATCAATCTTAGTCACCTTAGACATCTGAGCTCTGTTTATTTATGATCAGATATGAGGTTAAAGTTCAAAGTAAACTTTTTGATCAATATGAGTAGAGTAATGTGGCTATTGGAAAATGTACTGTAAGTCAATTCAGCTACAGACGAAACTAGAGGTCAATGACCTTATGTGTGTGCCTGTAATATATCACAAGGAGAACCTCATAATGTGTCGGAATGTCACAGAATGTCTCATAGAGCTATTATAGAAATGTATAAACAGCTTTGTAAGTTATTGTGGCATCATATACAATACTTAATACAGAGCTGTAAAGCAATATTTAGACCACATTGTAGTGTGCAGTCTGTGAAATTACACAATAATATTAGATGAACAACTGTATATTTAATTACATTTTTCAAATTTGTACTATCACAGTTCATTGTCTACAAGATGACAAGAACATCCATCATATGCTTTGAACTCTCTGAACAATTTAATTAGAAACTTTTTTTCAGAATTTTACAAGAACACCAAACTGTTCTCCAAACATTTGACTAAGGATGCTTCATATAATTCTGTGATAAACCTAATGTGGAGCAACTCACTGTATGATAATGTCTGCATGCCACTTACTGTACTGTATGTTGATAGCATTCAGCTACACACAAGTGATTAATTAGCCATTGATTACACATTAATTTGTCCTGTCCTAAAGAAAATACAACCCAGGAAACTCTGGCTCTGTCTGAAATCCTAGTGAGCTAGTAACTTACATGGGAAGCTTTTTCAGTCCTAACTGAAATGGAAGAAAAAATTGAACTGAATTGAGACACTCTTTTCTGGCACACAAATAGCATGCCTCACATGACACCTGAGGAAATTTACCAATTTATTATAATATTTAAAAATTATATATTAAAATGCTGTATTTATTATTTAATTTCTTCTTTTTTTTTTTCTGGTAATATTAGTTCTCTTACGAGAGGTCTCTCGTATTGCGTAAGGTTAGCTTACGCATCGGGAAAGTCTTCTTTCTTCGAGATCTGAAGCCAAAAAATTATCCTTAATTTTGTATACATTGTCAACGCAGTGCAGCAGCCGACAGACCTAGGCAGGCTGTATAAGCGTGCTCATTGGCTGCTCGGCGGCAACTGCTTAAGCCTATCGGTGAGCGCTCTGAACGCGGCAACCAATGAGGGCGCTTCGCGCCCTCCGCACCCTTCTAACCGTCAGAATGGGTGTGGCCAGCGTGTATATATTCAGCGCTCATAGGCTAAAATTCTGATTTTCTTGTCTTCAGCGACGCTCTTCGCATCGCTGGATCTTGAGAGCCGCCGCCGTTGAAACCAGCGACCAGCAAGCTTAGGACAGCGCCTGAAGAAGCCGGCCGTCTTCGCCGCCTTCAGCCATCCGTGCCTGCTACGCTATCCGGCGACATATCCTTTACATTATTACTGTTTCTGTGTGTACTCTAAAAGAGCACGAGGCGTTTTTGTAAAAACGCCTCGTTTTTGCGGCTCGTGCCGCGCCCCGCTCAGCAACGGAGACCGCCACCTCTCTGCGCTCTCCACCTGGGCCGCGGGCACGCCGCCACCGCACTCTCCGAGTGCGAAGAGCTTTCAATGTCGACCCTGCGGGCTCGACTTGAAGCTTTCGACCAAGCTGTCGCTCCGCCTGTCCCTGCCGGGCCGCGCAATAAGAAGCGCCGCTCGCAGCGACCACCGGAGACTGTTGTGACTGAGGAGCTCGCCGGAACCTCTCCCTCGAGCTCTCTCTCGCCCTCTCCCTCCCGGCCGCTCAACCGCCGGCTCTGCCCGCGCCGCCGCCGCGTCAGGAGATGAGGCGAATGTGATAGATACCCGTACTCTCCCTCTGTTCGAGCCGTGCAACTACGCCGCTCACAAGGGATGGCAGAAGCGGACGGTCTCGGAGCGAGTTTCCTCTCCCTCTGTTCGAGCCGCGCAAACTGAGCCGCTCACGAGGGATGGCAGGAGCGGACGGTCTCGGAGCGAGTTTCCTCTCCCTCTGTTCGAGCCGCGCAAACTGCGCCGCTCACAAGGGATGGCAGGAGCGGACGGTCTTGGAGCTCTCTTTACGTTACAAGAAAGCTACTCCGTCCTCGCGCGTCACTCACCGGTGAAAGGGGAACAGAGTGTTTTCGTCCCGCCGTGGCCTGGACTATAACCTCCATTCTCACACATTTCTCAGTCCCCTCTTAAGTTCAGGCGACTGGAATTGTTACTATTGCAGTATACGAGCCTGTTATAAATACACGCTCGCCTGCAAGCAAACGCCGTCACAAGACATGATGACGCTAACCGAGTACTAATGTATTCTCCCCTGTGGCTCAGTGGCGGAATCCTAGACTGTCAAGCTGGAGACCGGGGTTCTATCCCCGCTCTCGCGGCAGTTAAAGTTTATGCTGTTCGCTTCTCCGAGCTCGCGGCCAGTTTTTCTTACATACAGAAAACAAGCCCGCTCTCTCCCTCGTTGGGCCGCGCAGATTGCGCCGTTCAAGGGATGACAAAGCGGACGGTCACGAGCAGCGTTCAGCGTGCGCGCCTCACTCGCCGGCGAAAAGAGAAGAGAGTGTGTTAGTCTCGCTACGGCTGGACAACCGCCAATCCTCACACATTTCTCAGTCCCCTCTTAAGTTCAGGCGACTGGAAATATTACTATTGCAGTAAACGAGCCTGTTTTAAACACACGCACGCCTGCAAACAAACGCCGACGCGACACATGAGGTCGCTTTTTATATGCTCGCGCTAACTGAAAGCTTATGTGTTTTCCCCTGTGGCTCAGTGGCAGAATCATACGCTTTCATGCGAGAGATCCGCGTTCGATCCCAGCTCGCGGGGAAGATAAAAATTTATGCTGCTTGCTTCTCCGAGCTCGCGGCCAGTCTTTCTTACTTACAGAAAGCGAACCCGCCTCTCGCACCACACCTTCTCAGGGTGCTCGAGTATTTTTGAGCGTCTAAACACGAGAGAAGAAAAGACGGTTAAATCCCGCAGCCCTGCGGCTGGACCACCGTCGAAGCTTAACGCTGTCAGTCCCCGTTGCCACGGCTACTGCAGTTGTTTACCCCGCAGTCAACGAGCCGGTATCTACCCGCTCGCCTGCGCGCATCCGCCGTTCTCACGGCAACCCAGAAAAATTTCAAAAGAGCATATGTCTGGTTGCACGGCTGACGCCGTATGTGTTTCTAGTACAGTGAATGTGCCCACGTTCTGTGCTCACCCCTGTACACAAGCACTATACATCCCGTGTCTCTCACAGAGCCCACTCTCATGAAGCAGGCAAAAGCCGCTTTAGTGTTAAAAGTAGGTCACGTGTCCACTTCTCCGTGCCCACACCTACTCACTGCCCGCTTTGTCACACGGCCTCGCACGACCGGTCATGTTTTAAATGTAAGTCCTGTGCCCGCCCTCGAGCGCTCACACATACTAACTACATTTTCGCCCCGACGCCGACATCGCGCGTCGCGCCTCACACTATATGTTCCCCGTCCAAAGCCACCGGGACACTGTGTGTAAAACGGCCAGCTATCGCTACGTGCGATCCGCCGTATCTAACCACCAAGAGCGCGCGCGCCGCGCCCGCCCCTGAATGTAAGTCCTGTGCCCGCCCTCGAGCGCTCACACATACTAACGAACATTTTCGCCCCCGACGCCGCCATCGCGCGTCGCGCCTCACACTTTATGTTCCCCGTCTAAAGCCACCGGGACACTGTGTGTAAAACGGCCAGCTATCGCTGCGTGCGATCCGCCGTATCTAAGCACCAAGAGCGCGCGCGCCGCGCCCGCCCCTCCGTTTCGAGCTCTCGAGCCCGCGATGCGCGGCGATCGGAGCCCGGAGGCCATTCTGCCCCTGGCTGCACACGCAAAAGCGTGGGAAACTATTCCAGGCGCATCAGAACGGGTGCTAAGCACAGTAAAACAGGGCTATACTCTGCAGTTCGCTCGCCGCCCTCCGCGCTTTAAAGCGCGTATCGAGACCAGAGTGAATGGGGAAGTAGCACATCTACTTCGAGCAGAAATAGCTACACTTCTGTGCAAAAGGGCTATAGAACCGGTTTCCCCTTCCATGAGCGAGTCGGGCTTTTACAGCCGTTATTTCCTCGTTCCCAAGAAGGACGGAGCTCTCAGACCAATTTTGGATCTGAGACGTTTGAACAAGGCTCTTATGAGAAGACCGTTCAAAATGCTCACAACCAGACAAATTCTCGCGCAAATTCGCCTGAGGGACTGGTTTATATCTCTCGATCTAAAAGACGCGTGCTTTTCAGATCCTGATAATACCCCGTCACAGGCCATTCTTGAGATTCGCCTTCGACGGTCAGGTATACCAGTACACGGCCCGCCTGTCGACACAGCGCGCGCGCTGCATTCGACGCCTGGCCGCGTCCCTCCGGCCGGGCAGCACCGTACCTCTCAAAACATTTCAGAGGTTACTAGGTTGTATGGCCTCAGCCGCAGCAGTGCTTCGGCTGGGTCTTTTACGAATGCGCCCGCTACAACGCTGGCTGAATGCCCGAGTGCCTCACAGAGCATGGGCTTCCGGCGGTATCCGCATCAGAGTGACTCAGAGCTGCGTTTCAGCTCTGAAGCCCTGGTTAGCGGCCGACTGGTACCAGCGGGGAGTGACAATGGGAGCTATCTCACACCGCAAAGTTATCTCGACGGACGCTTCCACCTCAGGCTGGGGCGCTCTGTTCGAGGGCAAACCGGCTTTTGGCCTGTGGTCAGACCGGGAAAAATGCCTCCACATAAACTGTTTGGAGATGATAGCGGTCGAGAACGCGCTCAGGCGCTTCCTCCCATTCATACGGGATCACCATGTGCTAGTCCGCTCGGACAACACGTCCGTGGTATCCTATGTGAACCGACAGGGCGGTGTCAGATCCAGGAATCTGTGCAGGCTGACAGAACGCCTTCTCGTGTGGGCTTACCGCTCGCTGCGCTCGCTGAGAGCCGCGCACGTGCCGGGCCACCTGAATGTCGGTCCAGACAGACTGTCCAGGGACAACATTCCCCCGGGAGAATGGTCTCTGCACCCCCAGACAGTCCAGTTTCTCTGGCGCCTATTCGGCAGAGCGTAAATCGACCTCTTTGCGTCGAAAGACAATGCTCAATGCCCGAAGTTTTATTCGAAGAGCGAGGACGCGCTGTCCCAGACATGGCCCAGCCTCCCGCTGTATGCTTTTCCTCCGATCTCCCTGTTGCCACAGGTCATTTCGAGGATCAGAGAAACGCACCACTCAGTGCTGCTTATAGCCCCGCGATGGGAAAACCAAACTTGGTACCCAGAGCTAGTGAGGCTGTCGCACTCACCCCCATGGCCGATCCCGGTGAGAAAGGATCTCCTCTCCCAAGCCGGTGGATCGATCTGGCATCCCCATCCAGAGCGCTGGTCGCTGCATGCATGGGTGATCAACGGATACCCGTTGACCTGTCAGAAGGGGTCGTGAACACGATCACACAGTCGAGAGCCCCCTCCACGAGACGGCTCTACGCGTCTAAATGGTCGGTGTTTTCTAAATGGTGCGCTACTAAAAACTTGGATCCGCGCGCATGCGGGGTCCCGCGGGTGCTCTCCTTCTTACAAGAGCTGTTGGAAAAGGGCAGATCCCCTTCCACGCTCAAAGTATATGTGGCCGCTATTGCAGCGTTCGCTGAGACGACGCGCGGCCGGGCAATGGGAAGGAATGAGCTCATTATCCGCTTCCTCAGAGGAGCTAGACGGATGAATCCCCCGCGGCCCCCCTCGGTTCCCTCGTGGGATCTGTCCTTGGTCCTAGCGGCCCTAGAGGCTTTTCCCTTTGAACCGCTTGAATCCGCGGATCTAAAGTATCTGTCGCTTAAAACCGTTTTTCTGATAGCTCTGTCTTCAGTCAAACGAGTGGGTGATTTGCACGCGCTATCTGTTAGCCCTGCATGTCTTGAGTTCGGGCCGAATGACTCGAAAGTCATTCTCAGACCGAGACACGGTTACATCCCCAAAGCGATTGGAACCCCGTTTAAGACACAAGTTATGTCCCTCTCGGCTCTGCCAGCATCCGACAGTGGGGACAGTGATAACCTCCTATGCCCTCCGGGCGCTGAGAGTTTACATCACGCGCTCCGCCGCTTTCAGGCGTTCAGAGCAGCTCTTTGTTTCCTTCGGCGGACGCACCAAGGGTCTTGCCGCCTCGAAACAGAGCTTGTCCAGGTGGATAGTGGACGCGATAGCAGCAGCTTATGCCTCCAGACACCTGCAGTGCCCTCTGGGCATCAGAGCCCACTCCACTAGAGGCATGGCCTCGTCGTGGGCCTGGTCCAGCGGAATTTCTAATCACGGTATTTGTATGGCGGCGGGCTGGGCCTCCCCATCAACATTCGTGAGGTTTTATAACCTGGAAGTTCCTGCCCTACAGGCAAAAAGACTGTCAGCATAAGTGACATGTATGCTCTGCCCATTTCTCGTGTGCAGACTACGTTCATATGCTGGCGCTATTCTGGTACTATACTCAGGGTGAAGTGTTTGACTCAGACCGGCTGATCCGCTCTGTTTCCTATTTCCCGTTACGCGCTGTTGTCGGTGCTGGCCCGCGCTGCTGGCCGCCCGTATTATTCTCTGTCGCGCGGGAATTTTTCCCTTCATGTGAGACCGACTATGTCGTTTTTCTCCTACCCTTATGAGTGCTTATGTACTGTATGGGCTCGCTCTGCCGGCCCTACTGTTTGTACTGTTATATGTTTATAGACCGGCCGCGCCGCTCTATTTCATATGCTGCATGAAGTGCCTGTACTGCGCTGGCCCGTCTCTCCGACCGGCCACATTTCCCAGCAGAGTGTTTTCCCCGGTTTCCCTGGGATTCATGGGCTGGATGCTCGGCGCACACGGCGTTGACAAAGGGTTCCCGATGCGTAAGCTAACCTTACGCAATACGAGAGACCTCTCGTAAGAGAACGTACTCGGTTACTAATGTAACCTCGGTTCTCTCTAGAAGAGGGAACGAGTATTGCGTAACCTGCCGTGTCGCGCCACGAGCTTTTGCGCTTCAGACTGCGAAAACCAGAATTTTAGCCTATGAGCGCTGAATATATACACGCTGGCCACACCCATTCTGACGGTTAGAAGGGTGCGGAGGGCGCGAAGCGCCCTCATTGGTTGCCGCGTTCAGAGCGCTCACCGATAGGCTTAAGCAGTTGCCGCCGAGCAGCCAATGAGCACGCTTATACAGCCTGCCTAGGTCTGTCGGCTGCTGCACTGCGTTGACAATGTATACAAAATTAAGGATAATTTTTTGGCTTCAGATCTCGAAGAAAGAAGACTTTCCCGATGCGTAAGCTAACCTTACGCAATACTCGTTCCCTCTTCTAGAGAGAACCGAGGTTACATTAGTAACCGAGTACGTTTTATTTGTTTCCCCTGAAACTTTAATGAGGGGAAAACACTCTTGTGGGACGAAATACAGTGAAGATAGAGCATAAGTGTGGACTAAACAGGTGCAGTTTGTTCAGGGGTATTTTAATAATGTTTAAAATATATTCCACCTTGTAACCCACGTTATTATTACTCTCACAGTAGATGGAGACTGAGGTGCCTCACTACAAAAAAAAAAAAAAAAAAACATTACACAAGCTTTTCATATTTGAACTTTTCACCGTCTTTCTTAACTGCTGAATCAGGTTTGTTGACGAACAACCTTTAACCCATGTTTTTCATGCATTTCTTTTGGAGAACACTTTTTTTTTCTATGTGGGCCTACGCTTTTGGCATCATCAAAATGTGATTTATCGAGTCACATGAAGTGATTAGCCGATCATATCAGCGGCCAAGCATTGCTATTGCGGTCCTCACTGATTCATCTACTTCAAAACATATATAGACAGTGTTGATATACAATCTTTTCTGAGCTTTGTTGCATCAGCATTTTTTTGGCAAAAGTTTGGATTAAAGCAACTTTTCACTGAGGCAGTACCCTTAAAGTGACATCTTTGTATCATATTTACCCATAAAAGTTTATAGTAAGGTGCATATTACTGCTCCAATGTACTAAAATGCACATTTTAGGGGTTGATAAGGTACAAAGTTGTCCCTTTAAGGGTACTGCCCTAGTGACAAGTACATTTTTGTACATTTTGTTTCTGACATTGTAATAACTATTTGCATAGAGTTTGGGACATTCTTCTTGTCTGAAATATGCCTGTTATGCTTTAAAAAAAGTGTGTATGGTGACAGCAGGAGGAAAATTCTGTCCAAAACTACACCACGGTATAGCTGCATGTCATTGTTTTACAACTGGCTCTTTTTTTCAGATATTGTACTGATTTGGATGTATAGTGTTTGTTTTAAGGATGCTGATGTTTAACTGGAGGATTAGTTCATGAACGACAGGAAAACATCCTTGGAACCATCAGTTATATCAAGGTTGACTGTTGCATAAGTTCACTAAATTTGGAGGGCCTTCCCATTGCATTAGAAACGGAAAGAAACTAGACTGCCCATCTCGACTCCGAGTCCAAGACCATATGATCATGGTCTTGGTATTGTCATGGACTCGAGAGCATCTGGTCTACTAAGACTCAAAGCCAGCTGGTCTCGACTACAACACTGTCCTGTACACCAAGGAACAGGGTGAGCAGGAGACTCTGAATCATTTATATGTAGTCTGAGAAGTGATGCAGTGCACATGCTCTCTGTAAATAGGAGCTGTGCTCAAGAGTACATAAGTTTAAGTTCCGTCTTGCCGTCATGTTCTGATTCCATCATGTGGACTACTGTTATAGTAATTGTTTGCCCTTTCTGGAGATTGACAGTCCTGGTCATTGTATGATTTCACTACATGTCCTAGTCTATAGCTTTCTAATAAACCTGGAAATGCACACACTATGAATAATGTTTGTCTCTGTCCCTAATTGCTTTATTGAATGTTCCTCTATTGTTCGTCACTTTGTATAAAAGTGTCTGCTAAATGAATGATTGTATGAATGAATAAATACGTAAATAAATAAATAAATAAATAAATAAAAAGAGCAATATGAACATTCTTCCAAAAGTGTTTGTGTAGTTTGTAGACTGCAAATGGAGTGTTTTTAGGTCATGGAGTCATATCCTCTCCTTGAAAACTTTGATGCTCATCATTTTTCATTTTCAATGTGAATTTACAGAATCGAGATTACGGTAATATGCAGAGCATTTGGTTGCAACTGTGCGGTAAGCCCTCAGTAGGGCTGTTGACCGTTCGTATAATATGGAATCGTCCCGTATTTAAGACCTCAAAGTAGCAATCTGTATTAAACATATACGAACGCAGTTTGTCCCACACTGTTGTAAGTTAGGCTAAATAGAGAAAAATACAAGGTCTAGAGGCACGGTTTTCAAAAGTCGGACTTATTTTAACTTGAGCGCCGCGTTTTTAGGATGCCGTGTCATGCACGAGATGCTGCAAAGGAGGCAAGTGCAATGGTCAGTGCAGTGGAATGGTAAAACATGTTCTGTGTGAATGAATTTTATTTTTTTTTTAACTAAAGTGTATGGTATTTTTAAGGGAGGTTAAAGGCATGAGAAATGTACTTCCAGACATGGGGTGAGCAAGAAGATCAGGAAGGTGGTGCAGAGTGATGTGGTCATCAACTCGCATGTCAATTCACTTCATTCGGTCCTTGATTGTGTTTAAATGGAAGACTTCACACTGAGGGTGTGACCACCCACATGCCCTACAATTAGAGGTGAAGGTTGTGGGACACTTGTTGTAATTTTGCTCACTTATAGCATTTTTAAGACAAAAGTTCTCTCTTATAGGACAAGGGTTCCCAAGCCAGCCCTCAAGTTCCCCTCTCTTGCATGTGTTTGTTTCATTTATATAGTGGTATTATAAAATGAATAACTATATACTATATACTATCAGACTGGCTGTGATAAAGATTGTTTGGTGTCGGGCAGCCTTTTCACTTTCATTGTGGACGGTTAGAACACATTCATGCAATGCTGAAACCAATTTAAGCAAAACAAAATGTTACACTTTTAGGATTCTTTGCTGTTATGAGGCACAATTATCAGATTATCACATAATCTGTTTTGAGGCTGTCTTCCAAATGTATGCAGTATTTGGAATATAGAAGATTGTATGAGAAAACCTATTTTATTGTGTCTCTAATACAATGTTTTAGTTCATTTTGTGGAGCCATTATAATGCGTAATTTGTCTCATTCTATACACTAATTGAATTATTAAGTTGAACAAATTTAGCAACTGCATTGCTTTGTAAGGGCATAAAGAACAAATGCAGAGTTAAGGTAATGCAAATACAGTGCACATACTCATACAGTAACAGCTATTGATGTAATCATTCGTGGCCAGCGGTTGGAGAGATCATTACACTCGACTCAGTCCAACCTCTAAAAATACCAAGGATCCCAAGCATGAGATTATAGACTTTGCCAGAAAAGATACTGAGTAAATGATTATAGGCTTTTGTGAAGGGTAAGAAATGGTTGGTGCAGTGTCAAGCCTAACACAATTCACATAAGAGTTTTCCTAAACGGGTAACTCATTATTGCATGAACACATCCTCATGGATTTTAAATTCCTTTTTCTCTTTTTTTACTATTCTACAGACCATGGCACTGAGCTTTTAATTGGAATTTAGGAAAGACGAGAGCATAAGAACCATGAAATTAAAGATCAAGACAGGATCATTAATTAATCAGACAGGTATATTATGCAAAGCAAAATATGACTTTGTTCAAATAGTGTGCTCCTGCTAACTGAATACTCAAAGAATGAAAGGAGAGAAAAATCACTAAGAAATACTGCTGTAATCGACCCCTGACCTCCAGTAAAAGAGCAATGAACAGAAGAGTAGTTTAATATATCACTAGATGAGATAGATCTCACATAACTGATAAACAAGTTTTATAGCTTTTCTCTTGATCTATGGTTGAATCATTTGGTTGATCACTGAACTACAGCCTAATGTTCAGGCCTGGGTGAAAAGGGTGCAGATTTGAGTGAAAATGTGCATTACTTTTAAGAACTATTTTTGCCTCATCTGACATTTAGAAATCACACAAGCTAAAGTAGTCAGATTGATTTAGACATATGAAATCATATTTTGACTTGTAAACTGAGTTCACTCATCAAGCATATTTTAGGTAGGCTACCCTATAAAGTATTTGTACAGTACTTTACAGTACAGAACTACATTGGACTATGCAATTATTATAAATCAGAGCAGATCCGTCTGATTTTCCATCCCAAAAAGAATAGACAATCTTGCATATGATATAGTATCATGAAAATGTTGTTGTGTTCAGTGTTGTTATTATTTTTCATTCATGTCTACATAAAAGTGAATATAAAGTTTCACTTTCCAATAGTCTCAATATATCCACCCACTAGATCTAAATGGGGTAATTACATAGACTTAGGTTGTTTTTTTATACTGAGCTAATAATAAATAATATAACCTAACCCTAAAATGTTCTGCATTTTTACATAATAATAAAAAAAATAAAAAAAACTTTATTCATCTTATTTTTACACATTTTTACACAGTTTTTTACAACTGTGGATGGTCCCTCAGATGAGGTTTTGGAAGTTTTGACAGATTTAGCTCACTTATTGGTACAGACTTGTCTCCAAAATATGGTTAAGTAGATAACCACACACACACACACACACACACACACACACACACACACACACACACACACACACACATTTACTTCTCTTTATTTCCAGAAGGTGGCAATGTTGGGTTTTAAAAATGCCCATAAGGCTACTTCAAATAAGCACATCACTAACTTTATATATATATATATTATTATTATTTATTTTTTTATTAATGTAATTAAAATGACAATTATAATATGAATGTACGTTTTTTTTAAAAGTTAATTGTGACACACCAAATCATTTAAAGATAGTATTCAATGTCTAAAGATGTAACTGAAGTTATCCCTCTGACATGTGGCTATAGCCTACAATTTAAAATGTAAAAAATGCTTTGAATTAAAAGGATCTGCGATACTGGCGAAACTCATTGTTTAGAAACGTTATAGAACAGAAAAGAAAATCGTCTATGTTAGGCTACTAAATTTGATTTTACATTTTGCAAACGGTTAAGGAAAGAGTTAAATGTGTGAAACCCATTCAACTCTTTCCTCCTGCATTTCCAAAATGACAGTCAGCTGACGAGAAAAGTTTTGGTTTCCGAACCCATGATATGTTAAAGAGCTCTGAGATCCCGAGATCCCATTGGCTCGTTGAGAAACTGACGTCACGGCAGCTATAAAACTCAGCAATGCTTTTAAACTCTACTGTAGTGGGTCGAGTTTAAAAACTCTCTAAGCTCGATCTGTGTCAACATCATTTAGCGCACGTATTTCACGTTACACTTACCCGTTTGACTACGATGATGTCTGCTCTTCAGGAGTCACCAAAGTGTTAAATGTTTGAAATAGAAGGCCGCCGAAATCCACATGTAAAGAGAAGAGAAAGAGATCCAATGCATTTTTGCAAGAGACTGTGCCAAGGAGAGCTCATAATCTGGAGTTAGGAGAGCACTGAAAAGTCCTGTGCAGTATCTGTTTTCCTGCAAATAGTAAAGCATTTAAACATCATCAAGCTGGCTCACTCTCTTCCGACCCAGCCCGCTTTGACAGCTGCTCTTCACCCGCACTGGAGGACGGTCAGCAGCAAGAGGATGGCATCAGAGCTGGCACTGAGCAGCTCCGACCTGCCCACCAGTCCCCTGGCCATGGAATATGTTAATGACTTCGATCTGATGAAGTTTGAGGTGAAGAAAGAGCCACTGGAGCCCGATCGCAGCATCAGCCAGTGCAGCCGCCTAATCGCCGGGGGCTCCCTGTCTTCCACCCCGATGAGTACGCCCTGCAGCTCAGTTCCCCCTTCCCCGAGCTTCTCGGCGCCCAGCCCTGGCTCCGGGAGCGAGCAGAAAGCGCACCTGGAGGATTTCTACTGGATGACCGGTTATCAGCAGCAGCTCAACCCGGAGGCGTTGGGCTTCAGTCCCGAGGATGCGGTTGAAGCGCTGATTAACAGCACACATCAGCTCCAGAGCTTCGACGGCTATGCTAGAGGGCAGCAGTTTAGTAGCGCAGCCGGACCGGGAGGCGCCATGGCCGGGGAGGAGATGGGATCCGCCGCCGCGGTGGTGTCTGCAGTCATTGCCGCTGCTGCAGCGCAGAACGGGGCACCTCACCACCAGCATCATCATCATCATCACAGCCACCACCAACAGCACCAAACTCCCGGGGTCCCGTCCGGCAACAACTCCTCTTCCATCCACCACCAGCACAGCCACCTGGACGACCGCTTCTCGGACGAGCAACTCGTTAGCATGTCCGTGCGGGAGCTCAACCGGCAGCTGCGCGGCGTCGGCAAAGAGGAGGTGATCCGACTCAAACAGAAGAGGAGAACCCTCAAAAACAGAGGCTATGCCCAGTCGTGTCGCTACAAGAGGGTCCAACAGAGGCACGTACTGGAGGGTGAGAAGACCCATCTCATGCAGCAGGTGGACCACCTCAAACAAGAGATCTCCAGACTGGTGCGCGAGAGAGACGCGTACAAAGAGAAGTACGAGAAGCTGGTGAGCAACGGCTTCCGAGAAAACTCGTCGAGCAGCGACAACAACCCCTCATCCCCGGAGTTTTTCATGTGAGTTCCCTAAAAAAAAGCCTGAAAAAAAAAATCAATAAAGATTTTAAAAGTTTTTTTTTTTTTTTTTTTTTTTTTTTTTGCTTTGTTTTGGGGGTTTTAAGATCAAGGCTGACAACTTTTTATCGCTTTTATAAAGAACTGAAGTCAGTTCTTGAGTTTTGGGGGCTTGTTGTGCAACCAAACATTTTTTTTTTCTTTATGCAAATATTAATCTTTAAATTAGTTCATATTTTGATGTGTATGCATACACTTATGTTATTGACCTTCATTCACCTTTTGCATTTTTTGCCAAATAAGAAAGTTTGCTATATATATATACATATATATATTTTTTTTTTGTTGTTGTTGTTGTTGTTGC
This sequence comes from Squalius cephalus, assembly GCF_949319135.1. Classification (NCBI taxonomy): domain Eukaryota; kingdom Metazoa; phylum Chordata; class Actinopteri; order Cypriniformes; family Leuciscidae; genus Squalius; species Squalius cephalus. Next base: position 36,122,111 of record NC_137127.1, on the reverse strand, counting down.
TTTTTTTGCTTTTTTTATTTTATTTTGTTTTTTTGTTTTTTTTTTGCCAAAGTCAGAGGATTTTCCCCCATTATCATCTCATGTCTTCTGCTTGCTGTTTTGTGACTTTACATGAGAGACATTATTGCTATATAAAGAGACATGTCATTGAAGTGCCTGCATGCTGGACATGTATGGTCTTTTGTTCTTACTTTATTCCCCATCCATTTTTTATGCGCTTGAAAATGAATTTCTACTTGGAAAAGAACTTTTGCTCAGCATGGCATTCATACATTTTTTTTTTTTTCATTTCCCGGTCACTTTTTTTGGAATACGGACTAAAAAAGTGCAAGGAGCCTCATGTCATCATCCTCCCCATTAAAAAGTTGATCCATACAGTTTCCATACATTTAATTCTCTGTTGAGAGCCAACTGGAAGCAGTGTTTCGAGGGAAAGAACAAGGACCTGGTTTCAAAAAGGAATTCTCCCTCTGGGACTTAAACAGTGTTGTTGCTAAGAGCGGTTTGTGTATTTAATGTCAAACGTTTGCATTTTGATAACTCTGGAATGAACTACTTTTCTTTTTTTTTTTTTTTTGCATCATATAAAAACAGTTAAAGGTAGCCCATGCCACAGGTTGACACAAAGAAGGAAGAGTGACTTAGAGTTTAGATGTTGCCTGTTCATTTTGTTCGAATTTTGGGAAGGCTCCAAGTTTGCATACAGCTGGATTTTTATCATGCGTAACTTGAGCTTTTTGCAGCATGTACTTGCAGTAAAAACAGCAGTTTGACAGTTGTAGTTCATGATGTAGCCTGCCATTTACTGTATTTTAAAACCAAAGTATTAAAGTAGAATTTCAAGTCAACATGGAAAATCATGCATTTAGACAAAAATGTCTGATCTATTTGGAATGAGTTGCACTAAATGTAGCTTGTAGCAAATTATATATCACATATTGGAATCTATCTAGAACGCTAATTTAAAAGGCACCCGTCATGGCTTTGCTGAAAACTAAAGGATATAATCTTATTTAGTTATATATTGTCAAGCAGGACTCGATTCTATCTTTTTCTTTCTCTCTTTCTTTCTTTTTTTTTTTTTTCTCTTTATTTCTTTTGATGTTAATAAATTCATTATTTACATGGCAATAATGTAGTAATCAATATTAAAATGTCTGGACATTGTTTTATGGTCAGGGATTGATACCCTGCTTACCGTTCATCAATAAATTCTTAAAACTATGTTAATTATTATTATTATTTTTTTTTTTCATATATATTTTGCTGTGCAAAATTATTTTACCCACTAACCGTATGTGATGTTCATATATGCTTTTTTTCATTTCATACAATATGATATGCAATAAAAATGTAATTTGGGCCACTTAAAGTCTGCTTTCTCTGGATATTGTTTGTTAAAGTTTTATTAGATTTTTTTAAAGATCATTAGTTGTTTTAATCATAACTCTTGTTAGCAGCCTGGTTTTATTAGTCTTATCCAGTGCATGCATTGCACAAAAACATGTTTGGCATCTCAAAACTATGTAAATAGCTTTAGCTGTTATCATATAGTTGTTTGCTCATAAACTCATAAGTATTCTCTGGAAAAGTCCACAAGATCACATTGCTGCAGCCAGCACGTAATGTTTGATAGAATACAATGCATTTTATTGCAGACAATGCTCTAACATTCCAAAGTTTGACAATGCAATTCGTCTCAATGCAATGGACTTTGCTTTATGTTTAGAATGAATTTATAGTGTCAACTTTTTACCTTTTATTTAGTGACTCACAAGAGAAATTGTGGATTACTTGATGAAAGTGAACTCTTTTAACTGCATGGGTGTTAGGCTATGTATGCTGTGTGTTGCACAGATGTCAAACTCCTGGAACAGCTATATGTTCAGGTATTGAGGTAAAAAAAAAAGAAAAACAAGAGATCCATTTAACAGCAAATGTAAATGGTTGTAGTGCAGTTATCAAAGACCAGCATGTTTATGCATCTGCCTAGGACATGCATGTTTATATAAGGGCATAGTTGTCAGAGTTCTCAACTGGTGAGTCACATAGGCATGTTCTGATAGTGCCGCGGACAGTAGGAAAAAGTCTGTGCTAAATGCAAATAGTAAAACAATTAAGCCACGTCCACCAATTTGCACAAACTATGCCGTAGTTTTTCTGAAATATTTTCCTATTCATCTTGTTATGGTAATAATTTTGAATATTGCTGGGCTTAAGCAGTTGGTGTTAATATTAATAAACTCAGATTGATTTTCTTAGGACATTTTGTTTACCTTTGTATGACAAACAATTTAGGTACTGTGTTGGCTCAACACTTGCTCGGGGAACCACTGTACTAGTGAAAGTGTTTTTGGAGGTCAGAGTGAACATTCATATCCTGTATGTGTGCAATAGGTTTTTTTTTTTTTTTCTTCCACTGTTAGACATGTGCCATCTGACCACCACTGATGTAAGGACATTGGTAGTATTAAAAATCATAATAATAATAATAATAATAATTAAAAAAAAAAAAAAATCCCAGAGATGCACACACAAAAGGTGCACACAAAGAAAGGACAAATTAAAAATATCAAATTAAAGGACAAATTAAATAGGCTATATAAATATTCTTATATATTATTCTTAATAAATTTGTCCAGAGATTTGCTTTTTATTTACTGATTCTCTGCCTTTCCTTCATGTGAATGAAGCGACTTTATTGTCTGCGGCTTTATTGTCCACCTCTTCTGAAACAAAGCTGTGGAGGTGGGAGCATGAGATCGGGCAAGAGAATATAGCTGAAATGTTGAAATGATTTGAAATGTAATTTTTCCCAATGATTAATCGCTCAGAAAGGGCCCAGCTTGAGCCATTTAAAAATTATAAATTATGAATCTGTATTGCTGCAGCAGTATCCATACTGTTTTTTTTTTTCCGTTTGTTTGTTTTGTTTTTTAGCATGCATGCGAAAACTGCAATTTATAACAAATCTGTCTCTCATGCGTACTAAGAGGAAAGGGTTCAGTATTAGTATTTTGAGTTGCCAAAACCCTAAATGTCTCAAACTTCGTGTGCACTGAAGACATTTATTAAGGAAAACACAAGTTGTAAGTAACACTACATTCCTATGATTTGATCTGCTTTCTTCGATTTGAAATGTATTTATGTTGTCCTAAAACATTTACACTTTATGGTACGTAAAATCTTGCTGTTGCAATTACTACACGATTGGACTGTTATGTTATGATCCTTATTTTTGGAAATACTTTTATTTATTTATTATTATTTTATTTGTATTCAATGTGGAAGAGAAAGGGGAACTATCTCTTCATTGAATCAATGAATGTTTCACTGAGTTCTCTGCAAGATCAAATCCAAGCATTAGTGAAGGTGTATTTCAGTGTGTGAGTGTATGTGTTTACAGAGGATGCGTGGAGGTCAGTGAGCGAGATGTAGAAACGTGCACAGTCATTACAGAGATCTTTACCCTCAAGGGAGACCTTATTCATTTCCTGTACCAGTTCTTAAGTCAAATGTATACACACATAGGTGTTGCAGTCTTCGTATGGATACGCAGCTATACCTTTCATCCATTTTCACTTTTAATCAGCTATAACAACAGCTTTGCTCAACAAATTTGCCCAGCGATTTTACATTATTTTGATTAGTTGACTGAATGCAATTACATTGTCATCAATATCCATGTTCGTTGCTGGATGGACTGAACTTTTATTAGTATTTGGTGTATGCTACGTCACAGACAGACAGACAGACAGACAGACAGATAGACAGATAGATAGATAGATAGATAGATAGATAGATAGATAGATAGATAGATAGATAGATAGATAGATAGATAGATGGATAGATGGATGGATGGATGGATGGATGGATGGATGGATGGATGGATGAATGAACAGAGCAGTTTTGGAAGTCTTTTGGCTTGTGGGTGAACTTGAAAGAGCTCTCGGAAAGATGTGCACACACTTTGAAACTGTGTGTCAGATTGTTGGGGTTTTCCAGCGATGCACAGACGCAATAAAGATGAAAATGATGCATGTGTGATACAGAGAGAGAAAGAGAGAGAGAGAGTGAGACATCATCGGTTAAAAAAAAAGTCTTTACTTAGTCTTTTATCTGGACTGTGAGATCCAATTTGAAATGAGTATTACATGATTTACAATTGTAACAATTGTTATGCAATAATGTATAATGAACATTGCTTTTGATAAATATTGCCTTTAATTCAGATAGCATTCATCATACAGCTTCCTTTTTAATAAAGGGTTTATTTTTTGAAAGCGGAAAGTGTGTTGATGTGTGTCAATACATGTCTCTACTCAGAAACATGCACAGAAAATACATTTGTTGGCCTTTTCTGTGTACTTTGTAAAATCATCAGTAATCTTCATCATCTTCATCATTCATAATCTTTCATCAGTTATTTGACATTGAACTCTTCAGTACTCTCGAGTAATTTTATAGATTTGAAAATGTGCCTAAATAAAGCCACAGTCATAAATATTATAATATTTATGATATTATTATTTTATTTCAGGGTTAGTGTTGAGCGTTTGAAATGAATGCTACAGTATAATAATTGTTTCAGTTTTCATTTAATTAAATTAATGTTGTTGTTTTTTTTGTTTTGTTTTTTCGAAGCTGGTAATTGTGATTTATAGCTTAATTGTTTTATTGCATCTACAGACAGCAATACAATTAAACACAATACCTCCTATATTATTTACAAAATTCTCAACTTGGTAATTTAGACATTCAATTTTCTTCAGCAATTGCTGATCATTATATGTTTGAAATGAATCAAAATAGTCATAGAAACATTTTTGTGGAACTCATGGGGTGACATAAAATGCATGATAATAACTATGCTCTCACACAACATAACACATCACTGTCACACATTACTTATACTATTAAAACAAAGTGGTGTAAAAACAAACAATTTAATGTCATTTACATTTTTGCTTTTTTTTCTGCAGGCTATATCTATGTTCAGATCACACTATACAGGTGCTGGTCATAAAATTAGATTATCATCAAAAAGATGATTTATTTCAAGAATTCAACTTAACAGGTGAAACTAATATATTATATAGACTCATTACATGCAAAGTGAGATATTTCAAGCCTTTATTTGTTATAATTTTGATGATTATGGCTTACAGCTTATGAAACCCACAAAATCAAAATTAGAATATTACATGAAATCACACAGTAATTACACAGTGATACCATGGTCATTGAAGCAGGTTTTGGTTCCTTTGGCAGTGTGGGCAGGTGCAAATCCTGCTGGAAAATGAAGGAAGCATGAAGTGCTCTGGAAATGTCCTGGTAGACGGCTGCGTTGACTCTGGATTTAATAAAGTACAGTGGACCAAAGTCCTCTTTTCTGATGAGAGCAAATTTTGCATCTCATTTGGAAACCAAGGTCCCAGAGTCTGGAGGAAGAATGGAGAGGCACACAATCCAAGATGCTTGAAGTCCAGTGTGAAGTTTCCACAGTCTTTGTTGGTTTGGGGAGCCATGTCATCGGCTGGTGTTGGTCCACTGTGCTGTCCACTCAACGCAGCCGTCTACCAGGACATTTTCAGAGCACTTCATGCTTCCTTCAGCAGACAAGCTTTATGGAGAAGCTTCCTTCATTTTCCAGCAGGATTTGCACCTGCCCACACTGCCAAAATAACCAAAACCTGGTTCAATGACCATGGTATTACTGTGTAATTACTGTGTGATTTCATGTAATATTCTAATTTTCTGGGATTTTGATTTTGTGGGTTTCATAAGCTATAAGCCATAATCATCAAAATTATAACAAATATCTCACTTTGCATGTAATGAGTCTATATAATATATTAGTTTCACCTGTTAAGTTGAATTCTTGAAATAAATCAACTTTTTGATGATATTCTAATTTTATGACTTGCACCTGTATATGCTGACTGTGTGTGAGTGCAGTGTTTAAAATATTGATGTGTCTTAAAAGTGCGAGTTGAAATGTAGACTGAACATTGTTCATCAAAATATCCAGCATCTGTCTAAAAACTTGTTTGTTTTTTTGACATGTCAAATTTCCAAAAAAAAAAAAAAAAATTGAATGTCACTTTCCATCAGTAATGAAAATTAAATGGCTCACATATACAGCTTTTTTCATTACTGTAAAACTAGATCGAAGAAGAGATTGTTGCATCTTCTGTTATTTCATTATAGACACACACCTCAGTGAAACCTATTCATCAGAAAAATAATAATGTCAGATTTAGCTTTTTTTCCAGCACAGATTAATCAAGTATGAACAACTTGCAGTTTGTTATGTCTCTGCCTGTTCATCTTGTTATATAATATATTTCAATAATATAATAAAATAATTTCATCTTAGTATAATCTCTTCGCAAAGATCATTGTAAGAAATGTGTTAAATCATAGTGAACTCACAATTTCCATTTAGTTTATGTATTATGACATATCCCCCCTCCCCCTCTCCCTCTCCCTCTCCCTCTCCCTCTCCCTCTCTCTCTCTTTCTCTGTCAGGTCTTCCAGAAAGTTCCTTCATCTGTGACCGTGAGCTCTCTAAGCCTGGCCTTGATGAGTGAGGTAAAACAATTTCACCTGTATCTCTGACACACTAAAATACCACAGTCTGGAAATAAACACAAAATTAGCCATGATTTTAATTTCAGAGGTACTGTGTTTATTTTTATTGAAATTCATTCTGGAAAGTCTGTTAAAACGTGCTATAACTGAATAGTGTGATAAAAAAAAGCATATATGAAATCATAAAAAGCAGTGATATTTTCCAGTGTGAATCCCAATGTGCATGCATTAATATTTCTCAGGGCAATCTACATTTTTATTTAAAATAACATTGACTGAGTACCTAACTCTTTACCTGACGTACACCTTGCAGTGAGGCTGGTACTTCCTAAAATGCTGTACGATACATTTTTCTCACTTTACACTCGACTATAAGCAAGAGTAAATTCACCTTCCCATAGGCCGAACTCTCAGTGCTGGGGTGATGGATTTCTGTAAGCCCAGTTGAAGCACAATCCATCTTTCTCCAGGCTCAGTGTGTACTCTTCTAGGACTACACCAATGACATCTCACTGGAGCACCTTGTGCACCTCGCTCCTGGGTAGAGACTGCGCTCAGAGCTGTCAGGGATTAAGGTGTTTGTGTGGAACATTGCTGAATCATAAAAGGGCTTTTAGACCAAAGTTCTCCATGTCCACCGCAGCCAAACCAACCGTGATTTATTCAAAGGCGTTGTGCCTTTTAGAACAAGGTAAAAAGTCAAAGATCTTGTGTCCTATGTTTTGGGTTTAAATGCAGGTATAAAAAGTTGTATAAAATGGATAGGTTTAGGTAAAATCTAAATGGATGAGTCATATTCAAAACTGCTTTAAAAATAGACTATACATAAACACACAACGTAGTGCACACAGTGGTGCTTATGTTTATGGATATATATGCAGCATTTCCTGTTTCCTTTTTTATTAATACTTTCAATAAAAATAACAAAAAGGCCAAACAAATAAATAAATAAATAAATAAATCAGGCATTATGAATTCTAGAATATTGAACCTAGTTGATTCAAACCACTAAAAATGTCTATAGTTCAGTTAATTAACTACATAACTTTGCGGATGTCATATATTGTGGATGATGTCAGAGACTAGCGTATATTGTTATTATTATTCTTATTACTAATATTAAATGGAGTTATTGAACATTAGAATTGCTTCTGCTTTTGCTGTCGCTTTGCCCTTAAACAGTATTTTTAGTGTCATAAAAGTCACCATGAAATTAAAATAGACAATTCTTTTTTTTTTTTTTATGAATATTGCAGTATTTATTATAAATGATTTGTCCGTGCATGACTTTGTAATCAAAATAACTTTCCCTCCCTCTTGCAATGACATCTCTTTTCTGATGATGTGCTTACTTCAAAGTGGTACAACCTGTCAATCACATGAAATCGATCCAACAATCCAATCAATTCCCAATGAACAAAATCAAGTCTCGTGCTATATGTATATTTTTTCTTGGTCTCGAAGCAGTTTCACTCGTATATACGTCACAATAGGGAAGAAAAAAGACTATATCACAGCTTCATGTCGACTAAGTAACCAAACGGAATTACAATTGTTTCAAACTTTTTGAAATGGTCTGGATGTTCAAATAAATGTCACAGAGCAATTTGCACACAGTCACATAGTTTCCACTTTCAGGGAAATTAACCTACAAATTGTTTACATAAAGTTGTTTGTCTGTGCAAATTAAGATGAGATAGAAGAAAGTATTTGACACCCAGTTGTTCTCGAATCTTTGTCAGTTCTGATGGAGGTTTACCCTTCGTTTCTCTGCACTTCAAATTCAATGTCCATTTAGCATGTTCCTGTTTCTCTATCTCTCTCATACTAATCTGTATAATGAGGATGAGATGTTAATGTCATGTCGTCCTTCCCATAATGCTCTGTGTTCCCGTCCCCATTGTCTTTAAGTAGAGCACAGGATCAGGGCTGGCTAGGCTCCAGCCTCACTTAACTCCGCCAGGGAAAAATGAGACGGACCTGTCGGAGATGACAAGGACAAATCAGCATTCAATGAAGTGCTTTAAGTGCTGTTGTTTCCAAAAGCCATTGGAGTAGCTGTGAATTAGTTTCCCTTTAGAGGCAGGTGAGGAAATTTGCTGGATAAACACTCAGGAATGACGGGACATAGAGAACACAGGAATGAAAAACATGATGATAGGTGTCTTACATAAACCTGCTCTGTTATTGCACACAAAGGAGAGTGGGTTACCATGTCTTCAGAAACAAAAATGATGAAGGCATCTTAGTAGAGTGGATGTTACACAAACAATGGTTTTGGACCTGTCTTCCTACCTTGTTAAACTGCCCCAAAAGCAGAATTTTACAGGATTTAGACACAGTCTAGGACTGGGATTGGCCTTGTATGTCGTTTGCGTAAAGGGCCTTTATCCATGTATATGAGAAAATACAAGTGAACATTGAGTAGCCTTTCTATGTAGGCTTAGTGTTAGTAAGAATGGAGAATGGTGCCTGTCTTTAGCAGGGAAACTTTTTTGTCACATGACTTGGCTTTCCACTGCGATTGTGGGTGTCATTCAATGAGTGTAATTTTGTTGTAAGAGTATGACTTGTCTGTGGCGAGCAGGACGAGGCCGAGGGCCGTGAGAGGGCGGCACGAGGCACCGGTCTCGTATCTCTCACGGAGGAGCGACGTCAGTGAAGAGCGAGAGAGGAACAGGCCTGAGTTTTATTTGATGTTTTGTTCCTGTTTCGTGTGGCCAGCAGTCGTCCGCGAGGGGCTGCTGGCTTATACTTTCATTTTTGTATTGGTTTATTTATTTATTAAAATATTTGAATGTTCGCTGGTTCCCGTCTCCTTCTTCCCGTAACATCTGAACTGCGTTACACTGGTGCCGAAACCCGGGAAGAAGGAGGAACGCGCTGTCAAAGAGCCCTCGCCACTGTGGGGAATCCGCGGTGCCATCGAGCATGGCGGGCAGCTTCCGTCGCCATGGACGCTCGAGGAGGTGCGCTGGAGTGAGTTGCCGGGGGGACGGTCGAGCTCGCTGCTGACCGCCTGGGTGCTGAAGGGGCGGCTGCCGTCCGTTAGGGAGCGGAGGAGTCGCCGCCGTTCGCTGTGGGCCGGAGTCTGCTGCCATCCGCCATGACGGGGAGGAGCAGGGAACGGGGGACTCCTGCCGACTGCCTGAACACGAAGGAGCCGTCACCATCCACCAGGCGGCGGAGGAGTGTTGAGCTGTCCACCGAGGGCTATCCAGCGCCACCGCCAGGCACCGCGGAGAAGATCGCCCAGCTGGTGGAGGGCCAGATGGCAGCCCGTTATGGGAACCGGACCAAGATTTTTTTTTCCTCTCTCCCCTCTCTCGTCTCTGTCGCTCCTCATGCTTCCGTCTCCTTTTCTCTCGCCTCGTCTGTCCATACCCCCAGGTACCGCAGCCGCCATGTCCGGTCTCCCCGGAGAAGGGGGAGGGGGGGGAGTAGAGCGCAGTCTCGTGGGTACCCCCCGGCCTGCGAGTGGCGATGGGGGTATGTGGCGAGCAGGACGAGGCCGAGGGCCGTGAGATGGCGGCACGAGGCCGGTGGCGTGATTACTGAAGAGCGACACCTGTGCGACGTACCGGTCTCGTATCTCTCACGGAGGAGCGGAAGCATAAAGGAGGAGCGACGACAGTGAAGAGCGAGAGAGGAACAGGCCTGAGTTTTATTTGATGTTTTGTTCCTGTTTCGTCTGGCCAGCAGTCGTCCACAAGGGGCTGCTGGCTTATACTTTCATTTTTGTATTGGTTTATTTATTTATTAAAATATTTAAATGTTTGCCGGTTCCCGCCTCCTTCTTCTCATAACATCTGAACTGCGTTACAGTGTCCTTTCAAACAAAATACGATTAACAAAACAACCGAAACCTTATCTTAAAATCTGGAAGCAATGATTCGTTGATGAGTATGTTGTTGAAGTCCCAATCTGGAGTTTGTTTCCCATGCAACGATGTAACTTGCTACTTAACCACCGTAGTAAAATGTATCACTGTAGAAACTAACTAGCTAGGTGCAACTGTTTCCCGAGAGTTGTCGTTTAAGCAACACAAATTTGCAATGCTATTTTCCATGCTATTTACTTATGTTTGTTGGAACTATGGTTTTGGAAAACGCTCAATCGTTGAACTAATTTAGTAAACTTGTGACCACAGTTGGCTAGTGATGTTTTCAGGAAACACACCCGTTTGTTTGTTAGGCTGTTTAGGGCAGTGTTGTAGTCCAGCTCATTCGAGTCCAAGTCCATGCCAAGACCTGACTATTCAGAGTCAAGAATGAGTCAAAATGCTCTAAAGTCCATTAAAAGACCAAGACCATAAAAAAATTGACTTGAGTACTACAGTACTGGTTTAGGGACTGAAAACCTAAAAAGGAAAGTCTGTTCAGAAGCGAAGCAAGTTATGATATTGCACAAAAGGTTTGTTATAGTGGAAAAGCTTATTCAGATTATTAAAATGTTCTTCACACAAAAGAAAAAAAAAAAATCATCACTACATAAACCCCCTTTTGGAACCTTTAATTTTAAGAGTGTAGTCAAATGTTTATTTTATGTTGGCTTTAATAAACAACAGATCTACAAAAAAAAGCATACACACACATTTTCTAGATGAAAAAAATCTTCAGTTAACCTACAAAAATAGACACTCTCTGGTGCATGTGTTGAAGAAAATTCGCCTTATGGGCTGCCCTGACTCCTCCATCGCACATGGCAATAGTTCAGACACTAGTGGGGGGACAAAAGGACACTGTAACTGCTGAGGTAGGAGAAAACGAGCGAATCCCTGGGAGGACAGTGTGAACACACACTCTCCTGTCGGGGTGTTGCATTCACGACATCGGCCATAAGGAGGGTGAAGTGAGATGTGACTGGCGGTTGAAACTTTTCTTTCACTGATCTGGCCAGTCTCGCTGATGAAGTGTCACATACTAACTGTGGTGCCAAAAACACCATATATCACACCCACCACACTTCTGTATTTCTGCAACACCCTTCTCTTTTAGCATAACAGCTCTAATATTCGTTATACTGGGGCACTGTATGAAATCAACCTGTTCCTGTATCTGATGAAAGGCTGGGTATCACCAACTACCTCTCAATACGATACATATGGACAAAATATGTTATAATGCAATACATGCCTCATGCTTTGAATTTATGAAAACTAAAACTAAAATTGCAAACATGCTGCAGTCAGTTCCTCTTGAACTGTTTGCTTTACCTTGGTTTGTCACAGAAATGGCTCACTGAGAAATGCCTGTGTTTCATAAATGTTTTAGGGTTTGTGCTTATTTATATGGCTTGCATCTTCATTTATTGGACTGTTCAAAACAATATGAATGTACACATGCTGTTTTTTCAGCATATCATGATATGACTTACTGTATGTACTGTAACCTTTAAAAACGCGACTCAAGATATCTGTGTTCTGTTGTTCCATCAGTTGCACTTTATCTTGCTGTTGTTGAACACAAGAGCACATTAGTGGCATAATTTTTTCTGGATTTGTTACAATGCCCAGCCTTGCTCTATGGTAAAGCACCGTGGCATTATTGGCACAATATGACTTTCTGTGAAGCTGCATTGAAACAATGAGTAATGAATAGCGTTGTACAAAAAGACTTGACAACACGTTTTTTGCTGCAGAGATGGAAAGTCACTTTGTGCAGTGTCCATGCACTTAAAAAAAACAAAAAAACCCAACAACCTCAGACTGTAAAGTACCATCAAAATGCTACTGTAACAAACCACATAATTAACAGAAATTGTTTAAAGTTGACAAAGATGTTACATTCTTAGAATTATTATGTTTTGATGTTCCTATACTATCTCTGTTAGTGACCTGAAGTGATAAATTAATTCAAAACCCATCCACTTCAATTCTGGTCCAGGGTCTCTCTGTGTTCCAGCAGGACAGGACGACCCAGACTTGCTGTGTCCGCCTGATCTTCCAGCCACCTGCTCCAGGCGAAGGAAACTAGAGACGGAGGCTGATGGTCTATATTTAGATGTGCAGGCAGCAGACGCTGTATTTGGCTTTAAGGTTAAAAATATGGATATCTATGTACAGTCAGGCCAGAGTACAGTACGATGCATTGAATACCGTCTTCACCCGAGTCTATTTTAGCTTACCGGCTCTGATCTTGAGCTTCTGATCTCTCTATGTGTGTGTGTTTTGTAGCACAGCCTTACTTCCTTTTTCCTTAAAGGTAACTGTTCTCAAGAGAGGGAGTGTACAAATACTTTTCTTTAAAACAGCAAAGTACGCTGAATTTGAAATTGTGGCTTTAGCTGTGTAATAGAGAGGGTGTCATTTTAGCTTGAATCCATTAGTTATAGCTTCAACCTCGGGGAATTTAAGGTTCTAGAGCTTATCTGTTCTTTGAATTTATGATATCAATCCTCAATATATAATTATTTCATAAAAAAAAAAAACAACAAAAAAACCCAACAACAACGTTATTTCAATTTAACTACACTCAGAGTATAAAATTATTTTGGGGTCTGATTAAATATTTTAATATGCATAGTCATTATAGTTACAAAACATTGAATTGGTCCAAAATGAGCAGTAGCTTGCCAATTGCCTTTTTTTTTTTTTTTTTTTTTTTTTGACAAGTGAAAACATTTGCTGGAAACAATGCAATTATCTGCACTGTTAGCAGAGAACAGCACAATAATTAATTTGTCAAAAGGAAAACAAAAATATTATTATACAGTTATTATATAGTTATTATACAATTTAAATATTAACCAATACATGTTTTAAAATGCCCTGCCAGTATAAATAGTCATTTTGGGCACTGGAAAGTACTCTGAAACAGTGTGAGATTAGTCAGTTGTGTGTGAGTATAATTATACTTTATTCATAGATTTTATTCAGTTTAATGAGGAATGATTTAAGAGTTATTAATCTATTATACAGCTATGTCACGTGACAGGACATAGCTTTCCAGAAATATTTATTATCAACTATTTGTGTCATCTATTTTGTTTCTCATATTTGTATGCTGGGTTGTGTTTTGCTGCATTAAAATGTACAGTGGGCCATTCATTTCCAATTCTTTTTTATGTGTTAAAAAAAAAAGAGAAAACTTTGCACTTTAACATACATTTGGTCCCACCTAAACTTGCTGATCAGCAGAATTTAGTAAAATGTATTCAAGGAGAAGTTTCATCTCCGTTTCCCTCAGCACTGCCCGCGGTGAACCCTCTTCCTCTGCCTCTCCACTTCCATCATTTGCTTGTTAGTATTATTCTGTGTGTCTAATTAAACTAGCTCTTCATAAGTGCTGTTTTACCGAAGGCATCTAGCATATATATATATATATATATATATGCTGTTGTTCTGTACAGTATCCTCACATGCCTTTTGTTTGGGTAATTGTGCTCTTTTTTGACTATTTCCTGCCAAAAGTTGAAATGTGAGGTCATTATAGAGTTCTCCAGAACCCGTCTGCCTGCAGGGTAATGGGACGCAATTAGAGAGATGTAGTCATGAACATTCAGCAGTGGGTTCGACAGGCACTCTGTGGCATGTGTTATGAAGCTGTGGTCTACCACCTTTTAGAGAATTTAAATCATTTCACAACAATTATTATTTGGAGTTACATCTGGACAGTTGTACAGGAAATAATACTCTCCAAAAGCTTGTAAATGATCATTTTAGGGAAGTCTTATTTTTCTTTTCGCAATCAGTCATTTTAATTAACAATCAATTAATTGCTTATACTTAATACAAATGTTCTAATGATTTCAAATACCATGTAGTCTATATTTAAGTGAACATTGGTATTTGTATATTTTAATATACAAGAGGAGATTTGAGGAGATTCTCCCTTCCATGTAAAGCGCTTTGAGTACCTAGAAAAGTGCTATCAAAATGTAACGAATTATTATTATTATTGTTAATTTTGGTGAATATTGGTATTTTTTCCTCTATTAATAGATTCTGAGTAAGCTGTATTTAAATACATTAATGTTAATAATGGATGCAAGTTTTGTTTATGTGTTCATTGTTTATATCATTAACACAGAATTCAGCTTTTGACCAATGAATTACCATGCATTTTTGCTGAACATACTGATAAGTTATGATAAAAGACAATTAAAAAGACAATTGTATACAATTATGGTAAATTTAGAGTAAGTCTAAAAATATATTTTGGCTCAGACTAATGACAACATCAGATACAGCCATTGCATGATGACTGCCACCAGGGCCGGAGTGGGGCCACGTTTCAGCCCGGGAGTTTCAGGCCCACAAGACCAGCCCACTTTTTCCATGGTGGAATTCCAAATTAGCACTTTTTCCAAATTGGATAAATGAAGCAACGTTCAGCTCTTGCTATTGTGTAGTTTGTATTAATACCATGGTTCAACAAATAATGTAAAGGTTAAATAATAATTCACTTAGACTTTATAAGAAGCAATTGCTACTTTATATCACGCAGTTCTGACTTTATATCTTGCAATTCTGACTTTATAAGAAGCAATTGCGACTTTATTTCACACAATTCTGACTTTATAACACGCAATTGCAACTTTATATCGCACAATTCTGACTCTATATCTCGCAATTCTGACTTTATATCTTGCAATTCTGACTTAATATCTCGCAATTCTGTGAAATAAAGTCAGAATTGTGAGATAAAAAGTCGCAATTATCTTTTAAAATGTTTTATTCTGTGGCGGAAACAAGCTTCCATACCTCCTGGCCTCTTCCTCCCATCCATCCTCCCTGACGCGTACGGTAGGGCCGGCCCAGCTATCGGTAGGCGCCGGTGGTGCGTGCCGCCAGGGGCGTAGCAGCCATTCTAAAAGTGGGGGGGACAAAAGCTGTATGTGATGGTGATGATCATAACAGGGTTTTTCCAGGCTCAAAATGAGGCGGAGGTGGTAAAATCCTAATAATGAAAATGTGTATTTTTTTGTAGATCATCATATACCCTAATGTGTTTCCCACATTATTTTTGTGGGTGGAGCTTGGTACCTCTAGGGGGGTCCGGAGGAATGCCCCCCCCGGAAGAAAATTTTGTACATTTTAAAGATAAATTCATTAATCTGGTTCACTTTGAGTCACCCGAATCCACTGTTAAAAATAAATAATCCACCCGCCAACCACCCATATTCTTTGATTTAGATATCTGCATCTGATCATCACATTACAATTATTCAAATTCTTAGTGTTAACTTAAGCATGACAATATGGTAACATATCACACTGAAGTGATTTAAAATGAACATTTATTTAAAATAAAAGTTCTTCTTTTGGCAAAATTACATTTCCTTAATAGCATAAACAGAAGCTTTACTCCCTTCAAATTGTCAATGTTTCATTACATCACTGTTTGAAAACACTCATTTTTTGTACCTTTATAAAGGGCATTTTCCCCCTAATTTTATACAACAGAGATTTTATTTAAATATAGGCTATCAATAAAACCTAAATCAATGTATTTACAAAGTTTTAATATTATTTTGGTCACCCGACGTCGCAACCGAAATTTAACCAAATATCAACGTCTTACATTGCGTAAGTTACCTGATGGGAATAATCTGTTATGTCTCATTTAGCAGATGCTTTTATCCAAAGCGACAAGTAGGAGAGCACACACTCGGCACAATCAGGCGCGACGTGACGAGGTCCATACGGGTTTTGTTGTCTACACGTCTTACTCATAGACGGTTTTACTGCGTTACAGTTGGTTAAATCAACAAGGAAACTTTACGCGTGATTCATGTCATCGTGACATAAAGGATATAATGGATATAAAAGGATATAATGTCCTCTGCTTTTTTCTGGGGTTCATTTTACCCCAGACGGCCAAACAGCGTGACTAAACAACGAACGAAAAATCACAAGAGATTTGAAGCTCATGGCAGACACGCCCAAGAGATGATTCGCGCTGTGATTGGCTGAATGTTAGTTCACTCAAGTCTAAGTAACAAATCAGAGAACACGGGCGGAAATAGTGGCGCTGGGTCAAAAAAAATGCGGGGGACAGAATCACCTGTTTCTAAAAGTGGGGGGGACGTGTCCCCCCTGTCCCCCCCGGTTGCTACGCCCCTGCCGCGGTAGCCTACCAGAGAAAAGTTTTGGAAAAGACGGGCTATGGACCCAACCAACTCCATAGGAGGGGAGGGGAGAACTCCCTCACATGGTACAAGCCATGCAGAGGGGTTCGCATGTCAGAATGAGAAACGTGTAATGTAACTAATGTGACAAATGTGAAAAAAAAAAACCCTCGACCGGCCCAAAAGTGAAGCGGCCCACCGTGAATTCTCCCGATTCTCCCAATTACCCACCCCGGGCCTGACTGCCACAGACATACCTCAACACTAAAGGAAACAGTGGCAACAATCATTTTACATACCGAAAAAAAAAAAAAAAATGCATTCTGACATCAAAATAAACAAATAATTTTTAGAATGCAGAGAAAAATAATTTTGCAGTGTTGGACAATGATTTTTACAAAAAATATTATAGAACTGCATTCACAAAGATACATTTCTAGACTGCTTAACCCTAAAACAGGCAACGTGACCTGGGAGTCACATAGTTTTTTTTTTGTCTTTTTTGGGGGCATAAGAACGATTTTTTTCATCAAATCCTTTTATCATTTATCACAGCCTGGTCTGTCTTGAGTATGCTGGTCACATGATTTGCTTCAAGTTTTTTGTGATAATTTAGTCAGCCTGACCTAAATCCAACATGGCTACCGGTGGTGCAGGACATTCAGATTTTGAGGAAAGTAAATATATATTAAACTTACTTTTCTTCTGGAAAAAAAATAATAATACTGTGAACATTGTCTTAAGGTGCTGAAGAAGAAAATTAATTAATATGTTGTTCATGTTGTTATTTAGCACGTTTTGAAATATATGTGACTCCTGAGTCACGTTGCCTGTTTAGGGTATAAAAAAGGGATTAACCCTAATTTTGACCATTTTGAGTTTTTAATTCACTATATTACAATTAAATCCTAATCTAATCATGACAAACTATATATCGTTGGAAAGGTCTAAGACTCCTAAATAGATATTTCACTGTTTTTTGTTACAAATTATGTAGGAACAGTAATAGATGAATTTATGAATTTTTTTTTTTTTTATCCTCTAAAATATAATATTATCTTTTTTATCGCCTTTTTTATTACATCACATATTTTAGTACAGTAGTTATCATAAATTAGGTATCATTTGAAAGCTTACAAACTCATCCTGTGAAAACCGTTTTGAAATTGGACGTTGCGTTACCATAGAAACGGTAGTCTAAATTCTTTTATCTGGCTCCACCCCTTTTGGGCGTAATCATGTTTCATAATTTATGATCTAAACCTTTTCTAATCTTGACAAAATATTGTCAGAAAGGTCTGAGTCTCAAGGTTCGATATTTTGTGACAGAAGTGATATTTGGACAGAAATGTATTAATTTGTTACGGCAGAATGCATACAATTAAATTCAATGGAATGTATGTCACCCGGTGGCTATTTTTGGCATTACGCCTAAACAAAATCTCATGGGAACTTCACGTTTTGTGATATCAACTTCAAATTTGGAACACAACATGGTTAGATATATGGCTTTGATTTTATATTAATTTTAGAATAAAAAATATTTTGTAAAATAGATATTTTATATAAAAGAATATTAAGTACAGTATATTTGATTTACTGTAAATTTAAACTTCCATAGCTTTTTCATTTTTTTTTAAGTGCTTTCACTTCAGCAATAATCTGCTGAGTGTTTTCTTTAAAACAAGGCCAAACTTAGGTCTATACCCAAAAGCATTCTTGAATTACAACCATTTAAGTTTGAATAGTGCATTTTAATGTCCATTCTCAAAAAGGGGGTGACAGTTAAGGGGTTAAAGTACCATTTTTATGGTAATGCAAGGTCCGATTTCAAAACGGTTTTCACAGGCTTAATCTTGAGTTCGTAAGCTTTCGAATGATATATAATTTGTCAACATTAGATCAGAGGAAGCATAGGATATAATTGTTTTAAACATGCAGTGGCAAGTGGGCCAGTAACAGTTAACAGATTAATGACTTGGGCCCGGTTCCCCGATAACGCTCACTCTTAGCGCACTAAGAAGACTCGAAAGATATATCTTACCAAAGTTGTTTATGTTCCTAAATGTGTTCCCTGAAGTGTCCCTTAGGAAGCTTCTTAACACGCTGCCTCTTACGTTCGACGTTACAAAGGCGCTGTCCCAAGTGAAGGTGCTGAATTAGTTGGCATTCGATTGCTCAGGAATCGATTTTCCACTTCACGCGAAGGTGCATTACGGCGTTAAGAAAGACAACACGTTCTATGCAAATGAAACATTCCTCAAATTATTCCAGTAACATTTATTTTAACATAGTTTAAGTTATCAGTAAAATATAGCCTATTAATTAAATTATCAAATTGTCAGTAATATGTTCACACGATATGTTGTGATGGGTAGACGAACCGGGTATCCCTCGCTAATCATCCACCCTCCTTATCCCGTTGTGCCACTTGTGCCGCTTCTTGGCATGGGTTTAACGACATTATGTAATACACTTTTATATTAATGGTAAGGTACTTTACAATCAGAATTGATTGGCAAGCAGCTGCAGTTACTTCTGTTTAATGCGGTATTGATTGCCATTGGTTAATGTTTTCAATAAAAAGCAACCTATCTACAATGAATAGAGAGAGTTAGATACAGAATATGGTGGGGACCACCAGGTCCAGTAGCTCCATAATGAGTTGTCTTGGGAGGAGAATTTTTTTTAATATAGCCACGTCAGGCAAAATGTCAAATCTTTGCCAGATTTTAATTATCAAAAGTGATTGCCAATTTAAACGCTTTAATGACATTACGAAATAGCCTAGGCTAATTACCACCATATTAGTTCTGATACCAAATAAAGTCAACTTCATAAATAGGCCTGTATCCATTGCGAACATATTTTATTATTAGTCTTAAAATGTCCATAACATAAAATCATTGTTGAGCCACAACATTGTCAACATACCATAGTTTGACTTGTACTGCGCTGCGCTGATTTCTAAAGACTGCTGCACAGAGGCAGCGACTAGCGTCTTGAGCTCAAACAACGCTAAGAGAGAGCTTACGAATGGTCCAGACCAACCTTACGAAAGTGTGACTTACAGAAGATATACTTAGCGTATGAACGTGTCGGGAATCGTGCCATAACGTTAAGAGAGAGGTTAAGGAATAGGTTAAGAACTACTTAGCGATAAGAACGTTTTGGGGAACCGGGCCCTGGTCCTTTTTTTATACCCTAATCAGGCAATGTGACCTGGGAGTCACAACTCATAAAATCCAAAATATATCAAATATTTCAAAAATTATTTTGGATATGTCTTACTTAAGTCCAGATGATATAAAAAATGACATGAAATGATTTTTTGCTTATCATTTTCCACTCTTGCCTGTTTAAGTGCTAAATTATTTAGAACTCAGCCAAAATAGACTCTTTTCAGATTTGATGACTAAACTTATGTTGCCTTTCGAGGGAACTCGCAATGCGTCAATGACGCTTTGGGAACGCCCCTGCGAGATTGCGTCTGAAGCACATGTGTCAACTAGTCCAATGGCGAGAGTGAACGTCACGGGCGGGTGACGTCATGACCAGGAAAGGAGTGTTTTAACCACGCTAGGTTAGAACCACGCTAGCTTCTGTGCCTCAGCAAGTGCTCTATGTCAAACTGTCTGTTATATTTATTGTTATCTGTCACGAAAACCATACATCTTCATATTTATCTATCATGGCGTGCAAACAAACATTCAAGTCGTGTGCTCCTCCCTGCCCTCATTTTCTCACGGGTGGGGATACACACGAACTTTGTGTGATGTGTTTGGGAGCGGAGCATGCTCTGTCAGCCTTCGAGGGGGCTGACTGCGAGCATTGTGAGAGGCTGCCGCTTCGCACGCTCCGCTCTCGCCTGTCACTCTTCGAGGAGGGTGTTCAGGTGAGTGTTCCCGGCGGTTCGGGCCCCTCTGCTGCCGAGGCAGCACGGAAGCTCTTATCGTGGGGATCACAAATGGATCTCACGGCGGGGTTTGAGATGGGCCCCGCCCTTTCTCAGCCTTTACCCGTGAGATCCAGTGCTCTCTCTCCGGAGTTGGAAGCCCGCCCCACGGTTCCTTCTGCTCTGGAAGAGGCACTGGTGGTTCAGCTGTCTAGTTCCGAGGAACTAGATGTGCTGAGCATCGAGATGGGGGAAGACGAAACGCCAGCTTCTTCCCCAGCGCATGAGGAGCTGGTGGAGGTATTAACTCGAGCTGTGTCTAAGTTGAATATTTAATTGCCAGCCGAGAAACAAGGCGCTCGTCCCAAGAAGATGAATGTTTTCTTACATCAAGCACAATACCTCCACCTAGGGGACTTCCATTCTTTCCTGATTTGCATAACGAGTTATCTAAAACATGGAATAAACCTTATTCATCCAGAGTTTTTAGCCCTCAAGTTCACTTTTATTCAGAGATTAAGGCGAGACACTATAGGTGAATAGGGTAAAATTTTAAAATAATAGATATCACCATGAAACTTCCTCAGTTGATTACTTACACAAGTATATAAAAAAAAATTATTACAAGTTTTAGAAATTGTTATGTTTAATTATGCAAATTAGGCATTCTCTCATTAAATATGCACAATTTTGCATATATTTTCGGTATGATAAAGCCAGGTGCAAAATTATTTTTTCATTTTGTTTACACACAAGATGAAAATAAAAACTCAGAGGGATTTCAGGATATATGCTTTCATTACCTAGGGAATCAAAATATACTGTCCATAGCCATAAAAAATAGATTTTCGCCATATTTTTTTTATTAAAATGTCACATAAATCAGGCCAGGAATGATTTATTAACAAATCCCTCTGAATATATCTTCAGAATACTGCTAAGTGTATAACTGGAAAGTTTGGTGTACACAGGTGCTACATAGGCTGAGATGTGTCTACTGGAGAATGACAAAAAACTCATTTTGAGAAAACGGCAGTTAAAGATTTAAATAGCTCTAAATGAGAAATTGTCGTTCGGGAGAAACTTACTGCCGCAAGTAAACAACATGTAATAAAATAAACATCTTAATGTATATTTTCAACGTTTTCTTTATAGCAGCTTGAAAGAACACATATTGAAAGAGTAAACTAGCCCAAAATCTCAAACACTGACCACTGCATGAAAATCAATGTTTTTGCCTGCTGTGTCTCGCCTTAAAGGTTAAATGAATATGGTTATAGGAAGATGCCGAAAGTAGAACAACAACTTGCTTCATATCTCTCTCCAGCATCAGCATCGTCCTTGAAGTCCCCAATGCTGCCCACTAAACCATTAAAAACTTCATCAATGTTAGTGGGTAAAGCATATACGGCAGCAGGTCAGGCCGGCGCATGCCTTCAATACCATGGCTATTCTTCAAGCTTACCAGGCTGACCTGCTGAGGGACCTTGAGACTGGCGAGGGGGCGGGACCTGGCGTAGTTCGAGAACTGCGTCGGGCCACCGATCTGTCTCTTCGAGCCACAAAAGAGACCGCTTGTGCTATTGGGTGGACAATGGCAGCTAATGTGGCTTTGGAGAGGCACCTGTGGTTAAATTTGTCAGACATTAAAGACAAGGACAAATATTTTCTGTTGGACGCCCCGCTATCGCCTCATGGTCTATTCGGTGAAGCAGTAAACACTGTTGTAGACAGATTTCAGGAGGCAAAAAGCAAGCGGAGGCGTCCAAGCGTTATCTCCCTCGCCGGGAACAGGCCTCTGGGGCTGTGGGCGTGAGCAGCCCCAGCCGTCAAGCTCCTCATACAGAGTGCAACAGAAGGAGAGTGTCGCTTCTCGTGCCCCCCCTCAAAAACCGTGGAGTGCGGGACGACACTCTCAGCCGAAGCCTTCTAAGCCGCAGATCGATCTGAGGACCGTTCTGTTGACGAAGAAGGCTTCAACAAAGAAGAGGTCCTGATGCTCACAGTGTCAGACTTCTGAGGGCAGCCCCCTCTGGGCTGGAGCAGTGTTCACCTCATTACACAGTGCCTGCTCCATCCCAGTGCCCTCAGGAGGCCGTTCTGTCAACCCCACCACCCTCGGTGCCTCGGGCGCAGCAGTTTCCGGCGAACTTCCGACTCAGCGTCCCCACGACCAACATTATACCGTTCGGCCTGCTGTACATGAGGCCCCTACAGTGGTGGCTCAAGACCAAGGGGTTTTCCCCGAGGGGGAACCCACTCCCTATGATCAAGATAACACGGCAGTGTCTCCGTGCTTTGGTTATATGGAGGAAACCTTGGTTCCTATCCCAGGGTCCAGTGCTAGGAGCTCTTTGCCATCGAGTTTCGCTCTCGACAGACGCTTCTCTCATGGGCTGGGGAGCGGTGAGCTCAAGGTCTGTGGAGGAGTCATCATCTTTTTTGGCTCATACACTGCCTGGAGATGATGGCGGTCTTCAATGCGTTGAAACATTTCCTTCCAGACCTGAGGGGCCATCACGTGCTTGTTCGCACAGACAACACGTCAGTGGTCTCCTATATAAATAATCAAGTCTGTGTTCACATTCACTATGCAAACTGGTGCACCAGATTCTCTTGTGGTCCCTAGGAAAGTTACTCTCCTTGAGAGCAGTTTATATTCTGGGACATCAGAATATAGGAGCATACATCCTGTCGAGACAGGGGCTGAGGCCCGGGGAACGGAGGCTCCACACCGAGGTTTATGGCCAGGCACAGGTAGATCTGTTCGCGTCTCAGGATACGAAGCACTGTCCACTTTGGTTTTCTCTCACGCATCCAGCTCCACTGGGTCTGGACGCCATGGTGCAGACGTGGCTGAGGCTACGTCTGTATGTTTTTTCCCCAATCGTTCTGCTCCCAGGAGTTCTGGAGAAGGTCCTCCAGGATGGAGTGAGTGTACTGTTAGTAGCTCCGTACTGGCCAAGCCGAGTGTGGTTCTCGAACCTAATATCCCTTCTTGATGGCTCTCCCCTGGAGCTGCCGGTCAGGAGGGACCTTCTATCTCAGGCTGGGGGAGCAATCCTCCATCCCCACCCAGAAACATTCAACCTGTGGGTCTGGCCTCTGAGGGGACCCGACTCATAGACTCTGGTCTCTCAACTGAGGTTGTAGAGACCATACTAAACTCCAGAGCTCCATCCACGAGGAAGCTTTACTCCCAGCAATGGATAGTTTTTACCTCTTGGTGTAATTCACGAAAATGGGATCCAGTTAATTGCACTGTGGGTTCAATACTTGAGTTCCTGCAAGATCGGTTTGATTCAGGGTTATCTCTTTCCACAATGAAGGTCTATGTTGCGGCTATTGCTGCTTACCATGCCCCCTTGGGGGGTTTATCTATTGGAAGAGATCCTCTAATTATATGTTTCCTTCGTGGCAGGCTGAGGCCTGCAGCTCTTACCAGAATTCCAGCTTGGGATCTGGCTCTTGTTCTAGAAGGTCTATCTGTCGCTCCCTTTGAGCCTTTTGAGTCTGTTTCAGAAAAATGTCTGACCCTCAAAACTGTGTTCCTTCTAGCTGTTTCTTCACTAAAAAGAGTAGGAGATATCCAGGCCCTGTTGGTATCTCCTTCATGCCTTGAGTTTGCACCTGGGATGGTCAAAGCATTCCTCTATCCTAAACCTGGTTTTGTACCTAAGGTTCCAACCAATATACCTCGGCCTATTGTACTGCAGGTGTTCTGTCCTCCTCCTTTCAAGGACTTAGACCAGGAGAAACTGAACCTCATCTGTCCAGTCAGAGCACTGGATACCTACGTCCACAGATCTGCCCAGAGGAGAAAGTCTGATCAATTATTGGTATGCTTTAGCATCTCTTTATCTCTCTTGCATATGAGGTTCTAGGCCATCCTTCACCTTTGCCCATTAGAGCCCATTCTACAAGGGGTATGGTGGCCTCCAAGGCCCTAATTTCTGCGGTGTCCATTCAAGAAGTTTGTGATGCAGCTGTCTGGTCTTCGCCGCTTATATTTGTCAGATTTTATGACCTAGACATGGATGCCCCACGGTCTAGAGTTCTCATGTCGTGACAGTTTAACACGACAGGTTCTTGGGTGTATGGCGTTCGGGCATTCTCATTCCCAAAGCGTCATTGACACATCACAAGTTCCCTCAAAAGGGAACATCTCAGGTTACGACTGTACTTACTGCCATACTTCCTACATCCCTGTGATCGACTTGCTTCGGCCTTTTTCGAAGCTAGCGCGGTTCTAACTGGATGTGCTTTTATCCTTTCCTGGTGATGATGTCACCCGCCCGTGACGTTCACTCTGGCCATTAGACTAGTTGACACATGTGCTTCAGACGCAATCACGCAGGGGCATTCCCAAAGCGTCACTGACGCATCGTCTCGTTCCCTACTCAGGGATCTAGGGTTACAGTCAAAACCTGAGATGTTTTTTTTTTTTTTCGTTTTTTTTTCCTTACATAAATAATACAACTGAGGCCTTGGCTCAAATAAGCTCAGAGTGTGGTCCTTATTTTGGCCTACTGCAACAAAAACACAACATTAACATTAACAGGTAACTATTCAGTTACAAGCACAATAGCCATCGGCACTGATCTTCTATATTCTATATCTATAAATATTCTGACTGTCCCAAACCAATCTGACTTCTGACCTATAATGCTGCCTGAATCATAATCATACACTGTTCGTTTGTTGGCCAGAGGAGAACTGGCCCCCGACTGAGCCTGGTTTCTCCCAAGGGTTTTTTCTCCATTCTGCCACCTGATGGAGTTTTGGTTCCTTGCCACTGTCGCCTTTTCCGCCTTTGTCGCCTTTTCACCTTTGTTGCCATTGGCTTGGCTTGCTTAGTTGGGGACATTAAATTTAACATTTAATTTAATATTCAACAATAATATTGATCTGCCTGCACTGACACGATTATACAAGAACTGAACTGAGCTGGACGATGACATCACGGTTTACTCCAGAGCGGCTATATATATGTGTAAATGAAAATATATGTAAATTAACTAATTTAATAACTTTTTTAAAACAAAAATGAAACATCACTGAACTTACTTAAGCTGGACTGTGACACTATTTTCTTCTGGAAACAAACTTTTTGCATTATTTTCCTGTTATCTCTGTAAAGCTGCTTTGAAACAATCTGTACTGTAAAAAGCGCTATATAAATAAATGTGACTTGACTTTTCTATTACTTTTATATCCAGTGTTATGTTGCGTAAAGAGGTAAATGTAATGGCACCAGGATTGTGCTGCAAACCAGAGTTCATAGCCTTCTGAAAGGTTCCAAGTAAGAGGCAATAATGTTGAGAAAAAAGACAGTGATTGCAAAGATGATCTCCTCTGCTTTGTTAGCTTAATGAACACCGTTGCCAGGAAAGACTGCACAACAGTTTATTTTCTCTAATTTATTACTTGTATTCATTTCAAGGGCTTGTGAAAAGGTACTAACTGTTCATGTGATGATATCATTGATAACCAAATAATAAGTGGTTCAGACATGCTGTGAAAAATATGCTCCACAGTGATCCAGCAAAGCAGAGCAAAATGTTCTGTTGAAAATGTCATTTCATAACTTTCCATGGTTAATGTGTAGACCACAGATGAGGAAACCTGCTCAATTTTTGGAATGAATTCATTAGTTTTGACACCAGCTTGTTTACACTATGATTAATATGTAAATGACATTTTATGAAATTGTGACTAAGGAGAACATACAGGAGTGTGTTGTTATTGAATTTAGCACCATCTGTTTTACCTAACGAGGGAGGCAGGCATAGACAGAGGTGAATGGAGAGAGAGAGAGAGAGAGAGAGAGAGAGAGAGAGAGAGAGAGAGAGAGAGAGACTCAAACACCCACTGCAGTTTTCTGTTCATTTGCATCCCGTGCCAACAGAAAACCCAGAGCTGCAGAAATACAATATCTCACATTCATTCATACAGCCTGATGGCAATGCGTCAGACCTCTCATCTTATGCCTAAGTGCACCTTACTTACAGCCCACATTTAATGTTTCCAGCACAAACCCATCTATTTTTAATAACTACTCAACAGGTAATGGCCCCTCAGATCACAGTCTATTGCTCAGTGATTCATATGTGAGCATGTAGTGTAATACTCAGGCTTTGTGCATGTACTAATTTATGTAATTCATAAAAACAGTTTTTACTATACAAGATTCCAAAGCAATAAAAAAATGCACTCAGTATATTGGCAGTATTTTTAGTGTAACTGAAAATGTCGCTGTTTGCATATGCAACCCGGTTCCCTGAGGTAACTGAAGCATGTGCAACCACATAGCAATATTCATTGGCAGAGAGCAGTCCATGACATCACAAGCAAAGTGCCTGTTAGTATAAAGGGGCACCTGAATTACACATCATCAACTATTTTGTCTGAAGGCGTGGGATGGCAACAAGATGCAGCGTCTTGTTCCCCCTCTCAGGGAAATGGGTTGCATATGCAACCTGAGACCCTCCCTTTCGAAGTAGAACTTTGACGCTGCACCTTGGTGTTGACACTATGGGGAACCAATCGCCACTACACCATGCTGAAGGAATGCCTGCCTCACTAAGCTATGAATATGCATAGATAAAGTGGCCAAAGCACTGAATGACTCAGCTGGAGTCAAGAGCACATCGACCCCAAGGGCACATCCTTAGTGACATGCAAAAATCTATATAGTGGCTCTACTCCTAAATCCAATATCCACAAACACTAGGGAAAAGACCCCATGCTTATATGCTCCATAAAATATTACCTTTAACAAGGCTAGTTCAGGCTAGTACAGCCTTCCTCCCTGCTATTGCTGGACAGGCCTCAGCCAAAAGCCCCAAGAGCAATAAGAGGGGAACACACAACATAGCCCCAGCTATGCTCTGTTATGCCTCGCTAGCACCTCAGCAAAATTGCCTGATAAGGCTCTACAGAACAGCCCACTAAAGGGATCATGTGAGGTACGAAAATCTCAGTAATTAGAACCTCAGCATAGACAAGGTGTGGGCAAATACTTGTTTTTCTAAAATGCAATCTATCTCCTTACTGCTCAGGCTACATATGTCCCTACCGGTATATGGTAAAACGGATGCAAACAAAAGAAAGAACATATTACAGTTTGCCCAATAACTCCCATTAACCTGGCTCTATACCCCAAGGAAGTCGCAGGGGAGCTTAGGCCGCACTTAAAGATCCCAGTATAATTGGGGTGGAGCAGCAAATAAGAGAATGTGATGTTATACAGCCTGCCCATAACTCTACTTGACTAAGCTCATGCCCTGACTTTAAGACCCACCAATAGTTGGGGAGGGAGGTAAACAACGTACTGGGATTATTGTGGCCCACATCATTTTTCTTTTTGTTTACCCTGCATTGACCCTAAGGAGGCACCTGTCAAAAGGGAGCAGGATGTCCTTAGACATCCGACTGCTCTCCAACTCGCCATGATCGTCCCTCCCCCATGAGCCTGCAGTTTCTTCCATATCTACACACACGGCTGGAAGAAGCCGAATTTAGCAAACATCTTTCCTGAAATGCCGCCAATTACACCTTCGCCTCTGAACTTTCCCATGACTATCTCAATGGAGAGTCCAGAGGGTGAAACCTAAGCATCAAGAATATTTTTTTTCTCCTTCTACTTGATGCCCGGCAGATTTAACCACAGATACCTCTCCATAATCACTAGCCTGACGTCGTCATACTCAGATTCTAGTCAGAATGTGAGTCTGATACTGCTCCATTGGGCTGTGATTATGGGGCGTGTTTCAACCGAACCAGGAAGGAAAATGCCTCTGCACTCAATTGGATAGACCTACAACCAATCAGAGCAATGGAGTAAGTGACGTATGTTTTTCATTCATGTTTCCGATCGACAAATGCCTTGATCGTGGTTCTCTGTTCCTCTTTTAAAATGAATGCGCTGTTGATATCTTCTATAACAGACACGATGACGGAATCTACACATGATGTTTTATAAACAAAGTCCGGGAGGAGCACGTTCAAATAATCAATCCAATCAACTTGTCATCAAACAATTGTCTACACTATCAGCATGATTGGAAGCATATATTCACTGTCAACTCACCTAACATTCCTTGACAGTTTTCAGCATCCCTCCACTCACTCTTGGCTTGTCCTTCCTCAGCACTGGAATACGGGGGGAGAACTTTGGGTTCGGGCCGAATACCGACCCCGGAGCCTCTCCTCGGACAGCACGCCAAATATGCATTTATTCTATCTGACTTATTTGTAAGTGTGAACTCGTGAAATCTCAATAAGGTGTTGTAAACAAATTCAACCCAAGCGCTCGTTGGTGACGTGGATGATTACGTTACTGTTGCTCATCTGTCCATCATCGTATAAAGCCCGCCCTGACAATTTGATTGGTCCGAACAATTTTTGTTCGGGCATAATAGCTCCTCAACGGATCGAGTCCAGACCGAACTTCCCGACCTAAAAATTCAGCGACTGCTTCAGGAGACAATCCCTGCCCCTGATTCAAATCTCTCAGCAGGACAACCTGATATGCCTGCAGAAAAGCTATTGTGTGCGAGGCACCACCACCCAAACTTGCTACACATACGCCTTACCAATCAATGCGCCTCACTCTGTGAGAGATAGCTAGACAGCGTCTCTTATACTGAGGGCTTCTTCACGTATCCCTACTTGCACAATCACTCCACGTTCTCATATTTTGAAAGTGGAAAAGGAAAGATGTGAGTTAAATCCGGCTTCTTCCAGGACCTCTCCACCTCAGTGTGAAGATACGGAAGAAACTGCAGACTCATGGGGGAGGGACGATCATGGTCTGCAGGAATCGCTCATTGAGTCTATCATAAGCAACTTCCTGTTTTCATATGACTAGAGCCACGTTTCCACCGCAGGAACTTTCCCCAGGAACTAAGGACTTTGGGGTGGTACTCGGTGTGTTTCCACTGCAGGAACCAGTTGTCTCAATGAAGTTCCGGGTAAATATTCCCCCCTCTGAAAGTCCCTGCTTGCAAGGTAGTACTTTTTCAAAATTCAGGAACTTTCAGGGGTGGGACTTGGGCGCTGAACATGTTGATTGGTTGAGTTAATGCCGCATTTTGATTGGTTGACTCTACGCAGCATTTTATTTCAACAACTATTTTTTAAAATCTGTTGCAGTGCGTGCAGTAACAGTTGTTTGCTATTCGAATCAACAATGGGGTTTTAAAAATATGACCGATGGACCCACGACGAGGTTCAGGCTTTATTAAGCTTAAATTCAGAGAATGAAATACAGCGGGAACTGTAAAGTTGCGCGCAATCCTACGTCACTAGATTAATTAGCCTATTCTTTCCAGTACTTTAGACTGCGGGCCAGGCGTGACAACCTGGCCAGGCGTGAGCCATTACATCCAACATTTCCCTGTATGTGGGGCTGAAAGAAGGAGAGGGCTTAACAAATTCACTCTCTTCGCCCTCTCCTACTACATCAAGCTCCTCAGAGCTAGATGGCGTCATCAACATGCTCTCTGCTGGATCGTGTAGATGCCAAAGAATGTGCTTCCTGAGCCAGCAGATTGCCCGAGCCAACAAGCAAGGATTGAGAAAATGAAATCCCTTTCTCAAATCCCTCATCCAGCTTGGCCTGTGAGCCCCACAATCTGAGTCTCCGCACTGCCTTGGATCCAAACCACGGGGTGCAAATGCTTGTACCTCATCTCATGAGAAGAGGGCCAAGCGTGAGTGGAGCTTCCTCACTGTGAACTTGTCACAATGAACCCATCCAGCCCCATCGAGTGCTGAACATGCGTGCTCCACTCCCAAGCAAATAATGAAAAGACTCTGGGTGTTCTTAGGTGTAATATAAAGAGGAGACGCACTTTCTAAAGTATTTGCTGTTTGTTTTATCCATAATTTCGTCTTTGTTACCACACACTACAAACAAATGGCTCCGAAAGGCAAAAAAGCTGATAAAGTGTAATTCCGGTGCCCTTTTATAGTCACTATTGCTCCGCTTGCGACCTCATGGACTGCCGTCCACCAATGAATTTTGGTGTGTGGTTACACGTGCTTCAGGCACCGGCCATGCTGACAATATTCCCTATAACATCAAAACCAAGACGCAGCGTCGAAGTTCCACTTCACAAGGGAACTTGTATATACAAAGTAATCAGATCTGTAATGTCTCTGCACTTATCAATCAGAAATGTACGCACAATTGACAATTTATTTGTCTTATTATCCTGTAGATAATCTTTTTAACTTCTGATCTGAAGGTTTATACTTAAATGCTTGAAAATTAGTAAAAGCCCTATTCGGATAGGACTCGTTTTCCCGCAGGAGGTTAGCGAAATTCATGTTTTACATCTACCAAGTCTGTGTTTTTCTACCTACTGTATTTGGATAACTCAGTGGTCCTCTGAGAAATCTAATCCTGTCCAAATGCAGATTTCTAGGATTGCTGATATTGTATTATCACAACAGCTCTCCTCATATGTTTTTTGACCTACCGGAGCTACTGTTCTGTATGCCAATCTCGCAATATGGATGGTATCTGACTAAAAAACAAAACAAACAAACAAAAAAAAATATATATAATGAGAGTCAAATTGCAAAAAAAAAAAAAAACACTGGCTAATGGTAAACCTGGCCAACTTAAAATCAGTGTCAGGTAAGATTGCATGGGTTTATTATAAGCAGCCACTTCTATAAACTACTAAAGGTTTTTAGAATAAATATAAAATAAATCTATAAATATTTCATTAAAATCATTTACATCATACGTGATGTATGCAAACACAGCACATGACATGCTGTAACGCCCACATCTCGAAACACACACTCACAGATATTAGATTTATGTGAATCTGTACATGAAATCACAGATGTTGGGTGATAAACATGTAAATAAATTAAATGTATGTATTTGTTTGTTTGTAGATAAGCTGGTGTCAAATAGTGAAGGAAAATCAGCTAAAAACTGGTTAGCATATTAACTCATTAATTGCTGATTAAACTTAATGAAGTTGGTTGAGAGAATTAGAGTTGTAAATTAGGGCAGAGGTTAGCTACAGTATTTTAGAATTATGGTCACTGAATAATACTTAAGAATTTTGGTCATTTTAGCCTATATTTCATAGACTACCCTTTGCAGCATTGATGACGTTTTTATTATTCTAGATACACATTATTGATTGAATGTGTATAGCAATCACCCCCTTTTTAAGGCTAAAACAACCTTAAAAAACTGTTCTACCATATTACAATGACCACATAATACTTGAGAGTAATTGTAGCCATAAAATACATGACACAATAAAAGGGAAGGTAGCAATTGTATTTGCTTAACAAGGTTCTTATATAAGTCAGTTTGCTTCAAATTAATTTAATTCTGTATTGTAAGTGAGCAATGCCTCTCCAAGGAGTCCTGTGGTTTGATTCATTACAGTGTTTGTTCAGACTCTCAGCAAAATTTCTCAATCATTTCCACCCACGGGTTTTATCATCCAGAGCAGTATGAGTGTGTCCCTGCATCCTATATCCTTTCCCTATGTGTGTGTGTGGTAGGGTAAGCCCTGCAGCGCCACTATAATTGCTCTAATCAAAGGTCTTAATCAGTCATTTGTGTCCTTTCTACTGTCTTCTAAAGCAGCAGCTGTTGTGGCTAGGAAAGGGTAACCTCCACTCAGACCAGATTTTGAAATGTGTGACAAATTATTTTACACTATGATGGTGCTGCATGGATCTACTGTATATAGTGACCAACATCAGCCCAATGTAGAAGGTTTAAGA
Source organism: Squalius cephalus (assembly GCF_949319135.1). Taxonomy (NCBI): domain Eukaryota; kingdom Metazoa; phylum Chordata; class Actinopteri; order Cypriniformes; family Leuciscidae; genus Squalius; species Squalius cephalus. The sequence goes on along the minus strand of NC_137127.1, from coordinate 36,089,782 downwards.
CAACAGGAAAATAATTTGCAGCACACATAACTACCATAATATGATGCATTTCCAAATGTCTTTATCAAGCAGGATTTCATTGTATCAGTTTGAACAAACTCTAGCACGTAAAAGATCCCGCAACAAAATGTGCAGCTTATTGAGTTGAAGTGTGAGGTGTTATCCCATATATTACCCCACATGACCAGGGAAATCATTTTTAATTTCATGTTGTAAGACAACTAATGGAAAGCTACTCGTAGATGATATCCATGCATGCAAGTTAAATTCTGTAACACTGTTTGTCTTAATACTGTGTTTCCCTGATGCAGGGCCATTGCACATTTTGCATCTATATATTTCACAGATTGTGTATTTTATATATATATATATATATATATATACTTGTTTTTTGTTTTTTTTAAAGAAAAGCAAACAGCGGGGTGGTTGGAGTCAGCTTGTCTGCTTCAAGTTTTTAGGCCAGACATAACTAGTGTTTACAAGACTCAGTGGCTTTTTGCTGTTAAATGATTGGTATGTGTATGTGTTGGTAAAATAAGGAGGGGGAATATATAATGTCTCAGCTCTCTCCCAATCTTTGATTACATAGTAATGGTTTACTAACCAAAAGTATGCTCTTTACATGTTTAATTACAGGTTGGCCTTGCTGTCACCCTTCTGAAAGCCATTTACTGGAGGGATTCAGAAATAAAGACCCGTCAGAAATTATTCCCCATGAGCAGGACAGGGCTTATGTTTGCAGGGAAAGACAGAGACCTTCACTGCAGACTTTTAATGGCTTGTTCTCTGTGTATGTTGGTTAGCCTCACTATGGAGTGTGGCTTTGGAGTCATGCAACCAGTTTAAGTTCTGATACAGTCTCTGCTTTTTAATGGCTCTCATGTGTTCCGTTTGGGTCAAAAACTCAGCTGGGGTCATTAAGGAGGCAGGCTTTACTGGGAGTACAATAGTGCATGCAAAAAACCTGACCGCAAATCGGGACATTTACATGTGGTATGCAGTATGAAAAATGCAACTGTTTGCACGCCCTCAGAATTGCAAAACAGCTCACTTCCCTTTGTCTTGTTGAGTACTGAGTGCATTCTACCGAGTACCACCCCAAAGTTCCTAGTTCCATTACACTAGCCTCTGATGGCTCGAAGCAAGTCGTTCTCAGCCACTCAGGAGGTGTGGCAAAGGGACGCAGCGTCTCGTTCCCTTCTCAGGGGACAAGGGTTACAGTCGTAACCAGAAACGTTTCCTTTCGAGGGAACTCGTGCTGCGTTGACAATGACACTTTGGGGAACGAAATACCCACTGCAACACACTGACTAGTGCTTGTCCTGTTATGAGTTACTTTCTGCCAGGACTTTTACGTGCTTTTCCCAAACCACTGAAGTGACGTCGACATCCGGGTTAGCAGTAGCATGAGCCATCAGGCAAGTGTTATTTAAATAAACTCCTGATGTACTTACAAACTTTCCAATGCCTCGTTTTGTGAGTACAGAACCTATTTGTACTACTGTATAAGTTTGGTACCATTCCGGGAATTATTAGTGGGGTAATTTACGAGATACAGCCTAGGATCCATCCGGCTGATTTCTCTAAATAAGCTCTAACTTTAATAATGTTCAACCAAGGGAAAAAAGGCTTCTGGGTGGGTGTTTGGCTCGAGGTCATGGTTCAAAGGACCCTAGGTTGATTTTACTCCGAACCATCCCTTTTATGGGTTCGAAGGGTGCCAGGAATAACCCTTCAAGAACCATAGCCAGGTCTCAAACAGGAACCCTGACTTGGACGACAGGCCTCATCCTCCGAGCACCACGAAGGAAATGAACAATTAGTTGGTGCCTCCCCATAGGGCCATCGCTTAAAGGTGTATGGAAGGCAGCTATGGCCGCCACATAGACCTTAAGTGTGGATGGGGAAAGCCCATCAGAGAAACGACCTTGGAGGAACTCCAGCACTGAAGCCACTGGGCAGATAACTGGGTCCAGCTGGTGTTCTCTGCACCATTAAGCGAACACATTCCACTTTAAGGCATAAAGTGGAGGAAGCTCTAGAATTTAAGGCGAGACACTACAGGTGAATAGGTTTTTTATTTTATTTTTTAATTAGAAGATATCACTATGAAACTTCTCCAGTTTATTACTGGCATAAACATAAGAAAAAACATGTATTACAAGTTTTGTGTAAAGTAATGTTTTAATATGCAAATGAGGCCTTATATACTTAAATATACGCTCATTTGCATACATTTCCAAAAACAAAATCTGGAAATTGGAAAGGACCAGGTTTAAAATTCTTGGTTCTATTTGTTGAAATATTAGATGAAAGGGCTTTTACAGAGGGGATTCTGGATATCTTATTTTGTGTTTTAGTAAATTAGAGAATACTGACAAAAGCCTTAAAAAATCCATTTTCTCCATGTTTTTTGGAGTAAAACGACCTATAACTCAGGACATGAATTATATGTCAACAAATCCCTCTGTAAAAGACTTCAGAATATAGTTAAGTATACGACTGGAAAGGTTGGTGCTTGTAGGTGCTACTGAAATGAATATATCTGACTCTGAGTGTGAGAAAAAAAACAAATTTTGAGAAAACTGCCTTTAAAGTTTTATATTGTATAATTTCATACATTTCTCTTGAAATCCCCAACCTACAAACAAAATATATATTCAGTTCATTAATATCAGTAGTGTATAGTATTTAAAACACATGGAAATTGACAAATTAATTAATTATTAATAGCAATGGCCTTAAGCTGAAGAGAACTACCTTAACAAACACACATAACAAGTCACAAAAACTGCAAACGAACTGTCCCTGTTTGTTGTATGTCCATCTATAAATAATTGAATCTAATAAATAGCTCTAGCTCTCTGTCTGTTTACAGCCTAGATGTCCATGCCTGCACCATATGTAGGCCCCTCTTCGATCTCTTGTCGGTGTCTTTTCACCTTTTTGGCTGTGCTTATGTTTTGGCGCAGAGAACCAATCACGTAGTCATCAACCAATCAGACCAATCGACCAATCAGATGTGGTTTTCGGCTGTAGATTCCCCGGCAAATGGTTGGTTGGTTATTTCTACTAAGGAAATGTCCATATTTGGATTAGACTGAGAGCTTTACAATGATAACAGGCATGACATGTTTCTGTGAATAGAGACGGCACGGGAGCTCGTGTTAGAATGCTAACTTTTGGTGATTTCCGGTAGAAATCTTAAAGGTCCTGTTCTTCGTGATCCCATTTTTCAAACTTTAGTTAGTGTGTAATGTTGCTGTTAGAGCATAAATAATACCTGCAAAATTATAAAGCTCAAAGTTCAATGCCAAGCGAGATATTTTATTTAACAGAAGTCCCCTTTCAAAGCCTACAGCGAACGGCCGGTTTGGACTACATCCCTCTACTTCCTGCTTTAATGACGTCACTAGAACAGTTTTTTGACTAACCTCCGCCCACAGGAATACACAAAAAAAGGGGGCGTGGTCTTGTTGTGCTCCCACGGAGAAGAGGAAGAGTTGCGTTTGTAGAGTGTGTTTGTCGCCATGTCGTCGAGGCTCAAATTGAAAAGGTAATATTAAAGACATGTTTACAATAACACTGAGCGCATGCATCTCCGCGTTATGGTAAGAGGCGTGACCTTTCCGGGCAACGTGCGCTAAGCTGCTGTCGAATCACAACACAGGAACCGCTGGCACAATCAGAACTCGTTACGTATTTCTGAAGGAGAGACTTCATAGAACAAGGAAGTCATCAGCCCGTTTTTAGGACAGTGAAAACAGCGGTATACAGATAAGTAAATTGTGTGAAAAATACTAGTAATAGTTTTTTACTATTTTACTATTTAAAAAATAGTTTTTTTACACGCGAAACATGAACACATGTTATATTGCACACTGTAAACACAATCAAAGCTTCAAAAACACAGGAAAAACGGGACCTTTAAGGTGCAAGTTGACAAAATAAAATGAAATAACCACCTTAATGAGTAATGTTGACATTTTTAATTTTGAAATGAAAGCTTACATGTTAAAGCCCAAAATCTCAAAATTGACCACTGCATGAAAAAAATGTTTTCACCTGCTGTTTCTTGCCTTAAGATGGTCTCAGCAACCTCGGTTGAGAGATCAGCTCTTACAAGTTTGCCCCGCTCAGGGGCCAGACCCATAGCTTCCACAGCTCCGGCCGAGGTTGGTGTATTGAGCCCTCGGCTTGAGATAGAAGGTCCTTGATGATTGGAATCTGCCATCGAGGGCTTGCTAGAAGTGCTATGATGTCTGAGAACCAGACTCGGGCCGGCCAGTACGGGGCTACCAAAAGTATAACTGACCCCGTGCCGACTGACCCTCTCTAAAACTCCCTGGGAGCAGAGCGATCGGGGAAATGCATACAGACACTGCCTCATCCACATCTGTACAATGGCATTCAGCCCCAGAGAAGCTGGATATGTGAGGGAAAACCAAAGTCGACAGTGTTTGTTCTCGTGAGAGGCAAACAGATCTACGTCCGCTTGGCCGAACTCCCTCCAGATTAACTCCATCCTGCCTCGACAGGATGTCTGCCCCCACATTTTTGTCCCCAGGAATGAACATTGCTCTAAGTGAGAGTAGTTTGCTCTGGGACCACAAGAGAACCTGATGCGCCAGTCTGCACAGAGACCTCAGGCCCCCCGCCGATTTATATAAGAGACCATCGGCGTATTGTCTGTTAGAACTAGAACATGATGGCCTCTGAGGTCTGGGAGGAAATGTCTCAGAGCTAGAAACACAACCAACTTATCCAGGCAATTGATGTGCCATGAAAGATGATGGTCCCTTCATAGACCTTTGGTTAAGCGACCTTCCATGACTGCTCCCCAGCCCGTGAGGGATGCGTCCATAGTCATGATCTTCTGCTGACACGGTGCTCCCAGCTTAGGGCCCTGGGACAGGAACCACGGCTTCTTCCACATAGCCGAAGAACAAGGCACCTGCATGTTATTTTGATCATGCAGAATGGGTTTCCCCTCTGTGGAAACTGGTCCCCTGGTCCTGCGCCACCAGGTGCGACAAAAGGTTGGTTGGCCTTAGATGGTGAAGACTGATATCTCGATCCTGAAACACCATCTCCTCCGACTGGGCTAAGATAAGCCAGTCCTCTAAATAATTGAGTATGCTAATGCCCTGAAGCCTCAGTGGGGCTAAAGCAGCATCCATACACTTCATGAAGGTGCGAGGGGATAGCGCTAAGCCGAATTGAGGAAGGATGGATATGTGTAAGTATGCGTCCTTGAGATCTATTGTGACAAACCAGTCCTTGGATTTGATTTGACTCATGATGGTACGGATAGTTAGCATCTTGATCCTGAATCTCCTCAGAGAACGATTCAGTACCCTGAGATCTATGATGGGACACAACCCCCCATCCTTTTTGGGAACTATGAAGTACTGGCTGTAGAACCCGGCATCCCTCTCGTGAGGAGGAACACACTCTATGGCCTCCTTCACTAAAAGGGATTGCACCTCTTGTTCCATCACCCGACCTTGCTCGGGGTTGACAATAGTGTAGACCAGTGGTTCTCAAACCTGTCCTGGCGTACCCCCAACACTGCACGTTTTCTTTGTCTCCCTAATCAAACACACCTGATTCAACTCATCAGCTCATTATCACATGGGTTAATGAGCTGATGAGTTGGATCAGGTGTGTTTGATTAGGGAGACAAAGAAAACGTGCAGTGTTGGGGGTACGCCAGGACAGGTTTGAGAACCACTGGTGTAGACCACCCCGCTGAATTTCAGCGGACAATACTCGAATTGAATTATGTACTCTCTTTCTACCGTACGCATGACCCACTGAGATTGTGAAGACTCATCCAAGCTTCTATATATTCTACTAGAGGGACCAGTCTGTTGAGACTGACCTCGGGGGTTGAGTGAAAAATTATTTCGGTGCCAGGAAGCGACTGGCTGGCAGGTACAGTAGCAACCGAACAAAATTCAGCAGAAAGAGCAGACTGCAGAAAGTGCTCATTGACTTTGCTTTTCTTTTGCGTTTCCTGATTCTCTGATGGCCATTCAATATTTAATTTAGCCACTGCCCTGGTCACAACCTCCAGCAACTCCTCAAATTCAGGGGACTGAGGTGGCGAGTCCTCTAATTCTCCTGCTTCGAAACTTGAAATATCTAACTCCATAGAACCAGATAATTCAAGCTTCGGGTTCTCGTCCTGGGCTTCCGACACCTAAACAGGAACAGCGGTGCTGGCTGCTAAGACCTGAGAAAGGGCCAAGGCCGTCTCAAGCTCATCAGCCAGCTCCATCCGCAATCCCTATGATTGTAAACGCCACAAAGCCTCGGCAGACTTGAGTCCCAAACCACGGGGAGCGCAAGCCTGGCCTGCCTCATCGAACAGAGCCAGGCAGAAGCGGAGCGTTCTGAGAGGCAGCAACCCACAGTTTGCACAGACAGCACCCTCGAGCGCTGCCTGTGCATGCACCGAGGCACATAACACAGAGCGTGTATGTGTGTCCATCCGTGATGAATCTAGGACAGAGAGACGCACACTGCCTATAATGCCTCTCGCTCGCCATTCTCTTTTCTCTTATTTTTACTTTTTTGTAAATGAAATGCTTTGCACGGTGCTTTGCTTTGCACTGTGACAAACAACACCAAATAAGACAGAAAACATCTGTCATGACGTCACATGTGACGTCATGACTCAATAACAATCGAGATTGGACTAGTTCCACACATCCTTCAGACGCTATCATGCTGGAGGCGTTCCACAGAGTGCGCAGTTCAACGCAGTGCGAGTTCCCTCAAAAGGGAACTGATTTGACTGTTGATACCTCTGTGGTTGCTAGGAGGCTGCCAAGGTGTTTTGGGTGGTTACTATGAGTACTGCTAGGAGGTTGCTAGTTTGATGCTAAGTGGTTCTCAAAGTACTCTGGTTGCTAGAGTGCCTCTAGGTGGTTACCAAGGTGTTCTGGTGGAGAGAGCAGGTTGATGCTTTGCTTCACCAAAATGGTGAATGTGTTCACAGGCATGAAATGCTGCTCTTATGCACTTGCACAGGAAAGCAAAGACTGACATACAAACTGTACTGCATAATAAATGACATTTGAGTGTGTTTCTTGCCAATGTTTACCTTATTCCTTCAAACCATGTTGCATGGGATCATTTTATAACATTGTTGCATTCTTTTTTAAAGCTTGAAGAACTTCACCATTCATTGTCATTCGTCTTTTGTGTAAAATTATATCATACTGCCTTAGAAAAATGTTTACATTTGAGGCCTTTCTTTGATTCTAGGACCTTCTGTATCTGGGCTTTGTAGTTTAGTGGTGTGACGCAGACCACCTGCAAACTGCAAAAACCTAAAGAACTAGTAATTAAATTTAGGAGCAAAAGAACCAACCATCATTGTCTGTTTTTATGGCTGAGACGTGAAGATATCTGATTCATACAATTACCTTGGGATTCACATAAACAATACACTTGAATGAACAAACAACACAGAGGCAATCACACCGAGGCAATCTACGAAAAGGGCCAGAGCTGACTTTCAGCTGACTTTCCTGTTCTGTTCATACATGTTTTAAAGGGATAGTTCACTTTGAAATAAAATTTTGGTATGTTTTAGCTTACCTCAAGGGCATCCAAGATGTAGGTGTCTTTTTTTCCGCAGTAGAATAGATGCCGCCTTGCCGACGGCATTCGTTCCAATGAACTGCCGTAGCCAAGGCGACTTCTATTGTATGTATATCTATGCACCAGTCTGCGCACACGTCACACACCAGGATGCGCGAGCGCCCTCAGATCACTTGGACGTGGCTGTGTACAAGAGTTAAAAAACGATATAAATACTGTTTGTTTTCTCACACAAACCGCTCGATTCGTGTCTTAGGCCATCAATGTGTACTTACGATGGGGAATTGTTTAATTT